>NC_090377.1:6590745-6911465 GCF_036365525.1 Heterodontus francisci
GGAGGGTACAGGCAGGGAGAGGGAGGGGAGGTATACGGGTGGTCTGGGGGTTATGGCTGGGGATGGGGAGCAGGAATGGAGGGGTACAAGCTGAGATGGGAGAGGGGAGGATGCAGGCAGTGGGGGGGAGGGGTGGGGGGGTTTGGGGAAAAGTACAGGTAGTAAGAATGGTTCAGGTAATGTTGGGAAAGGAGAAGGTACAGGCAGTGGGAGGGGTACAGGCAGTGTTGGAAAAGGAGAGGGTACAGGCAGTGGGAGGGGTACAGCTGTGTTGGGAAAGGAGAGGGTACAGGCAGTGTTGGGAAAGGAGAGGGCACAGGCAATAAGAGTGGTACAGGTGGCGTTGGAAAAGGACAGGGTAGAGGCAGTGGGAGGGGTACGGGCGGGGATGGGAGAATAAATGGGAGGATACAGGTACTGAGACGGGTATGGGCGGGGTTTGGGGAAAGATACAGGCAGTGGGAGGGGTACAGGCAGTGTTGGGAAAGGAGAGGGTACAGGCAGTGGGAGGGGTACAGGCGGTGTTGGGAAAGGAGAGGATACAGGCAGTGGGAGGGGTACAGGCGGTGTTGGGAAAGGAGAGGGTACAGGCAGTGGGAGGGATACAGGCGGTGTTGGGAAAGGAGAGGTTACAGGCAGTGGGAGGGGTACAGGCGGTGTTGGAAAAGGAGAGGGTACAGGCAGTGGGAGGGGTACAGGCAGTGTTGGGAAAGGAGAGGGTAAAGCCAGTGAGAGGGGTACAGGCAGTGTTGGGAAAGGAGAGGGTACAGGCAGTGGGAGGGGTACAGGCGGTGTTGGGAAAGGAGAGGTTACAGGCAGTGGGAGGGGTACAGGCAGTGTTGGGAAAGGAGAGGGTACAGGCAGTGGGAGGGGTACAGGCAGTGTTGGGAAAGGAGAGGGCACAGGCAATAAGAGTGGTACAGGTGGCATTGGAAAAGGAGAGGGTAGAGACAGTGGGAGGGGTACGGGCGGGGATGGGAGAGAAGATGGGAGGATACAGGTACTGGGACGGGTATGGGCGGGGTTTGGGGAAAGATACAGGCAGTGGGAGGGGTACAGGCAGTGTTGGGAAAGGAGAGAGTACAGGCAGTGGGAGGGGTACAGGCGATGTTGGGAAAGGAGAGAGTACAGGCAGTGGGAGGGGTACAGGCAGTGTTGGGAAAGGAGAGGGTACAGGCAGTGGGAGGGGTACAGGCGGTGTTGGGAAAGGAGAGGGTACAGGCAGTGGGAGGGGTACAGGCGGTGTTGGGAAAGGAGAGGGTACAGGCAATGGGAGGGATACAGGCGGTGTTGGGAAAGGAGAGGTTACAGGCAGTGGGAGGGGTACAGGCGGTGTTGGAAAAGGAGAGGTTACAGGCTGTGGGAGGGGTACTGGCGGTGTTGGGAAAGGAGAGGTTACAGGCTATGGGAGGGGTACTGGCGGTGTTGGGAAAGGAGAGGGTACAGGCAGTGGGAGGGGTACAGGCGGTGTTGGGAAAGGAGAGGTTACAGGCAGTGGGAGGGGTACAGGCAGTGTTGGGAAAGGAGAGGGTACAGGTAGTGGGAGGGGTACAGGCAGGGATGGGTTTGAAGCCTGGACACTAAAAGTATTGCAAGAGTCAAATTATGCCATAAAGATCCCAGCGATGATGAACAGACTGACTTTTGGAAATTTTCACTGAGATCCAAGGGCTTGTAAATAACAGCAATTTCCGACATTATTGGAGAACACGGTACCATTTCACCTCATTAAATAAACAGGAATTAACGACTGAGTTGGGACTAAATACATCATCTCCGAATCTAAGACATCCATCACTCAATCCGTCCTCAAACTGTGGGACTCCTCCCCTCACTCTCTCCCCTCAAACTGTGGGACTCCTCCCCTCACTCTCTCCCCTCAAACTGTGGGACTCCTCTCCTCACTCAGACTCCCCTCAAACTGTGAGACTTCTCCATTCCCTCAGTCTCCCCTCAAACTGTGGGACTCCTCTCCTCACTCAGACTCCCCTCAAACTGTGAGACTTCTCCATTCCCTCAGTCTCCCCTCAAACTGTGGGACTCCTCCCCTCACTCAGTCTCCCCTCAAACTGTGGGACTCCTCCCCTCACTCAGTCTCCCCTCAAACTGTGGGACTCCTCTCCTCACTCAGATTCCCCTCAAACTGTGAGACTCCTCCACTCCCTCAGTCTCCCCTCAAACTATGAGACTCCTCTCCTCACTCAGTCTCCCCTCAAACTGTGAGACTCCTCCACTCCCTCAGTCTCCCCTCAAACTGTGGGACACCTCCCCTCACTCAGTCTCCCCTCAAACTGTGAGACTCCTGCCCTCACTCAGTCTCCCCTCAAACTGTGGGACTCCTCTCCTCACTCAGTCTCCCCTCAAACTGTGTGACTCCTCCACTCCCTCAGTCTCCCCACAAACTGTGAGACTCCTCCACTCCCTCAGTCTCCCCTCAAACTATGAGACTCCTCCCCTCACTCAGTCTCCCCTCAAACTGTGAGACTCCTCCACCTACTCCGTCTCCCCTCAAACTGTGAGACTCCTCCACTCCCCTCAAACTGTGGGACTCCTCCCCTCACTCAGTCTCTCCTCAAACTGTGAGACTCCTCCACTCCCTCAGTCTCCCCTCAAACTGTGAGACTCCTCCACTCCCTCAGTCTCCCCTCAAACTGTGGGACTCCTCCCCTCACTCTCTCCCCTCAAACTGTGAGACTGCTCCACTCCCTCAGCCTCCCCTCAAACTGTGAGACTCCTCCCCTCACTCAGACTCCCCTCAAACTGTGAGACTCCTCCCCTCACTCAGACTCCCCTCAAACTGTGAGACTCCTCCACTCCCTCAGTCTCCCCTCAAACTGTGGGACTCCTCTCCTCACTCAGACTCCCCTCAAACTGTGAGACTCCTCCCCTCACTCAGACTCCCCTTTCCCCTACAAGCTTTCATGCTAAAACTGGATGTCACCTTTCCTTCCAGTGGATTTACTGCTGCACAGAGTCGGTTAACATTGACTGACGAATATCAGTTTTAGAATGGGAGAGATTGTTGATGCAGAAAGGTGAGGAAAAGTGCAGAGAATGGGAGAGTTGGCGAGTGCAGTCTGCATTACACTTTCCAGCACACCCCACACAATCTCTCACTAACTCCCTTGTCTCTCTTGACATCGCCCGATCTGAGTAAAACTCCCGATGAACAATCACCGACTGACTTTATCTCTTGACCTATGTGTTAGGTTAGCAATGCGCTGGAGGAGGAAAAGGCATTCCAGAACTTGCTGTGGTATGATAGGTGTAAATTACTGATAAGGAAAACAAGATTCTTAAACAAACACATGAATGAAAAAAAGAGAGGAAAAATAACATCGGACAACTTGCAGACCTTCAACGGTTACCAGGCAACTGTCAATGGGAATGACCGACACTGATTAAAGACATTCTTCTCTGCACTTGTTTCTGAGCCCATCAAGGTAAAAAAATGTCAGTGCTCGGAAACAGGGCACTTCCCATTTCAGGCCCCCAGCATCAGCACAGATTAGATACAAAGTAAAGTTCCCTCTACACTGTCCCCATCAAACACTCCCAGGACAGGTAGAGCACTGGGATTGGCTGCTCTCTGATTTGGGAGCCTGAGTGCATCAACGAGGTGCAGCTGACTGTGGCTCTGTGCAGAAGAAAAAAAAAAACGGGGCTTGGCTCCTCTGTAATTGGGAATACTGAGTGGTTCAACGAGGTGCAGCTGACAGTGCTGCAGTCAGTTGCTGGAGAGGGAGAGCTGAGGAGAAACTGCAAAATCTTTCAACATTTGCTGCAGAGGAAAGACTTTTGGAATAAGCCTGTATTTCGAGGTTGCTGTTGAGCACCAGACTCATTTCATTTGGACTGTTGTGGGAGGTGGAAGAGGCCAGAAGAACAAGGGGTGGGGGCTATACAATTCTGCAGGGAATGTGCAGTTGCACTGAAGTTCCCTCTCCACCCCAATTGCCCAGCCTGAGTCAGCTGAAGCTGCCTGGCTAATATACAGAAGGGGATAAATAGTGCCTGGGCAGCTTCAGCTGACCCAAGTGAAGATGCCTCCCCCAACCAGAAGACCGTAAGACCAAGTGCGCTGGCAGAGACTGTTTCAAGTGTGCTGTGTGCACCACCTCCAGAAAGGAAACTAAAGTCATCACTTACAGCCTGTCTTTCCCTCTCCTCTATTCCCTCAGCCTCTCCCCTAACCTGTTGTTTGTTTTGTGCATAAAGTTATTTTCAAGCCTACAATTTGGGGTGGGTTAGCTCTTAGACCCATGGCAAGCCCTTCATCACCGGTGGGGGGGCCCACTACAATCTATGCAGCTGCAGCCTCTGTGGCTGCCCACGTGGCCCCGTCACCTTTTAAATTAACAACATCCAGCCATGGGGTGAAGAGCTAACCCCACCCCAACATGTCCATTGAGGCCTGTGTGAATGCAATGGCCGAGGTTGTCGGCCCCTCGGCCATTGTTGCGGCCTCAAAGATGTATGGGAAGGCTGTGTTTTTTCTAAGGACCGAGCGGGCCGTGTCCCTGGCACTGAGTAAAAGGCTCATTGTGGGGGGGGACCTTCCTGCCAGTGGACCCTCTGGGGGCCACTGCGCATCGGATAATGTTATTCAACGTCCCACCCTTCATTCCCAGTGAGCTCCTCCTCCCCCACCTACACCATCTGGGGGAGGTGAGGTCAGGGATCACCCCAGTCCGGCTTGGTCTTCGGGAACACAGCCTCCAACATGTCTACTCCTTCCGCCGCCAGTTATTTATGCAGCTGGAGCGGGAGGAGGACACGGAGGGCCAATTTAATGTGGAGTTCCAGGGGACGGCCTACCGCGTCTTTTGGACCTCGGACGGGGCGCGGTGCCACATCTGCAAGGGGGTGGGGTATGTTCGTAAGAACTGCCCCAACCTCCCGGCCGCCAGCTCCACCTCCGCGGCCCAGAGTGGTTTCACATCACCTCCTCCCACTCCCCTCACACATCCAGCAGACACCGCTCAGTTGGTTCTGGAGGCTGTGGTTTTCACAGCCTCAGTTGGGGAGGGGAGTGCCCGTCCGAGTGGAAGGAGGATGCGGAGGCAAAAGAAGCATCAAGAGGCGCGTCCCCTGGACACATTGAAACTACCCGAGCCTGAGCTCAGCCCAAAGCCCGTTCTCACGGAATCCACCTGTCCCAGGGCTGGGCTCAGGCCGAGGGTGACTAAAAAGGAGGGTGCGGAGGCCTCTGATGACATGGAGGTCTCTGAGCCTCTGCACCCTGGAGGGAAAAAGAGGAGAAGGCACCCCTCCACAGAGGTAACGAGGGGCCCTGAGGCGCAGGGCCCATCTGTTGGAGGGGAGCTGTCTCCTGTTTCGGGTCCCCAGGTTTCCCCTACCGCCACCACCAAGGCGATAAAGTCCAGGCAGGAGCACCCTATTCCTCAGGATGGAGGGGAGGGGAAGGCCCCGGTACTTGAGGCCCCTCCTGAAGGAGTAAGTGGGGCCCTGCTTGTGGTGGGGGAGCCTGAGGACGCCGCCCATTCTGCCACTGCTACTGGGTCGGGTGCCCTGAGTGAAGGGGAGGGCGAGGCCCCAGAGGGTCAGCCCTCCCAACCGGAGTCCACCACCAACCAGGAGACACCCGACCCGGTTATAATCGAGAATGCTGCCCCATCTGCTGGGCCTGTGGCTGCTGGCGGAGCGGGAGATGGCCTCCTCCCTCCGCCTCCGGTCTCGGCTCCGGCTGGATTTCCGGAGTCAGGAACTTCTGTCTCCCCGGGACCACTGATTGGCCTGGGGACGGAGGTGGAGGGGGGTCCTGAACTGCTGGCGCCCACAGGCTCCAGTTTCACAGCAGAACCCAGAGAGGACTCCTCCGCCATCGATCCTGGGGGTGGGATCGTGACGGAGGCAGGACCAGCTGGCGTGGCCGGGACGTCCGCCCCACAGTGTGTGGTGGATGTGTCGGCCGCTGGCGGTGACGACCCGGAGGAGGATGGGGATTCAGTGTGCGGCACGGAGGATGACCTTGATTCCATCGCCAGTGAGGTGGTGGAGTCCCTCGTGCCTCCCACCGAATCTCCCCTTATCCCCAAGGCGGAACTCCGGGATTTCCTCGCGGCTTGCAGGGGCTGCCGCATAAAGTTCAGCTGGCCCTCGGCCGTTGGTCGAATCTGGCGCTGATCATACAGTCCGTCCGTGCCGCCCTGAAGAAAGCAGGCAAGCGTGCGGGCGTGAAACTGGTTGAGAGGCGCCGTTTTAATGTGTTCCTCAATGGGTTGCTGGGGGAGTGGAAGGCCAGGTGCACTTCCACTCCCTCCTCACAGTGAGCTGTTGGTGACGGGTTTTAAGTACCTTTGACATGAAGATAACCATAGCCAGCCTCAACATCAATGGCAGCAGGGGGTCTCATCGCAGATTTCACAATCTCTCAGTCCTCAGGGAAGGGAGATACGCGGTGAGCTTTCTGCAGGAAACCCACACCGTTCCAGGAGACGAAGCCACCTGACTCCTGGAGTGGCAGGGTGGGGTCTACATGAGTCACCTCACCCCTATTTTAGTGGGGTGGCTATCTTGCTGGCCCCGACTTTTCAGCTGGAGATCTTGGGGGTCAAAGAGCTAGTGCCGGGCCGCTTGCTCCACCTCGCCGTTCACCTGGGTAGCGTGCCGCTCCACTTTGTGAACGTGTACGCGCCCAGGCCCGGCGCATTGCAAGCGCGCTTCTTTGAAGAAGTGTCCGCTCTCTTGAGCTCCATCGATAGCGGCGAGTGCATCATCCTCGGGGGGGACTTTAACTGCACCCTCGAGGTGGGGGATCGTTCCGGTCCCCAGCGTGGCCAAGAAGTTGAGGGGACTGATCAGCTCCCTTAACTTGGTGGACGTCTGGCAGAATCTCCATCCCGACTCCAGCGCCTTCACGTGGAGGTCTGGAGGAGGAGGGTCCCGAATCGACCACCTCTACTTTTCACAGGTGTACGTCTCCCGCGTCTCGGCAGCCTCCATGCGGCTGGTGCCGTGCTCGGACCACCGCCTGGTGTGGGCGGAGTTCACTCCGCTCCGCACGCGGGCGGGGTCCGCGTACTGGCACTTTAACAACCGGCTGCTGGAGGACGAGCGATTCTGGGACTCATTCCATCGATTCTGGGCCGACTGGAGAAGGAAGCTGGGGGGCTTCCCCTCCTTGAGGCTATGGTGGGATGTGGGCAAGACTCACATCCGCGTCTTCTGTCAGGAGTACGCGAAGGGGTCGACCAAGAGGCGGGAAGCCGAGATCGGGTGCCTTGAGAGGGAGGTGCTCGACTTGGAGTCCCGCCTCGGTCATGCCGTCGTGGACCCGGCCATGTGGCAGGTGTACAAAGAGAAGAAGGGCGCGCTGAGGGACCTGCAGCTCATAGGGTCCCGAGGCGCGTACGTGAGGTCGCGGATCCAGATCCTGGAAGATTTGGACTGCGCCTCACCCTTCTTCTACTCGCTGGAAAAATGGCGGGGGGTCCGTAAGCAGCTCATCGAGCTGCTGGCCGACGACGGATCCTCCATCACGGATCCAGAGGGAATGGGCCTCCTGGTCCGTACTTATTACAGTGCGTTGTTCTCTCCGGATCCGTCCAGCGAGGATGCGCGCAGAGTTTTGTGGGAGGACCTGCCGCAGGTCAGCCCGGAGGGCGCCGAAGGATTGGAGGCTCCGCTCACGTTGGCGGAGCTGACTGGCGCCCTCCACCAGCTCTCGAGGGGCAAATCTCCAGGGCTGGATGGGTTGACCGTGGAGTTCCTCAGGGCGTTCTGGGACGTCCTGGGGGACGATTACGCGCGGATCCTGGGGGATAGCCTGGCGACCGGGGAGATGCCCCTCTCGTGGCGCAGGGCGGTCATCGTCCTGCTGCCGAAGAGGGGCGATCTCCGCCTGCTTAAAAACTGGCGTCCGGTCTCCCTCCTCAGCACGGATTATAAGATCTTTGCCCGGGCTATGTCTACCCGTCTGGGCTCCGTGCTGGCCCACATGATCCACCCCGACCAGTCCTACACGGTCCCGGGCCGGTCCATCCAGGACAACATCCACCTGGTCCGGGACCTGATCCATCTTTCCCAGAGGACTGGTCAGTCGGTCGCCTTTCTCTCCCTCGATCAGGAGAAGGCGATCGACAGGGTGGATCACGATTACCTTTTCGGGACTCTGCGCGCTTTCGGACTCGGGCCGCATTTTGTGGCCCGGGTCCGACTTTTTTACGCTGCCGCAGAATGTCTAGTCAAAGTTAACGGGTCCTTGACGGTGCCCCTTCGCTTTGGGAGAGGAGTGCGTCAGGGATGCCCCATGTCCGGCCAATTGTTTTCCATCTGCGTGGAGCCCTTCCTGTGCCTGCTTCGCTGGTGGTTGACGGGATTGGCTCTGCACGAGCCGGCCATGCGGGTCGTCCTCTCGGCTTACGCCGACGACGTACTCCTCGCAATCACAGATCCCGTTGACTTGCGGAGGATGCGCGACTGCCAGCAGACCTTTTCTGCTAAGTCCTCCGCGAGGATCAATTGGGAGAAATGTTCCGGACTCCTGGTTGGTCAGTGGCGGGTGGACTCCCTGCCGGAGGAGATGACACCTTTTGCGTGGAGCACCACGCACCTCCTCTATCTGGGAGTCCACCGTAGCCCCGCTGAGGAAGCCTGGCCGGCAAACTGGCAGGAGTTGGAGGCGAAAGTCACCGCTCGGCTGGGGCGCTGGACAGGACTGCTCCGAGTGCTTTCCTACAGGGGCCGAGCGTTGGTCATAAACCGGTATTGTGGTACCGGTTGGTCACTTTGGCCCCGCCCCCTGTATTTGCCACCAAGATCCAGAAGAAACTCGTCGATTTCTTCTGGGGCAAGAGGAAACACTGGGTCTCTGCCACGGTCCTGAGTCTCCCGATCGAGGAGGGCGGTCAGTCGCTGGTGTGCGTCCGCACCCAGGCTGCGACTATCCGCCTTCGGACCCTGCAGAGATACCTGTACGTCGAGCGTCCTCCCAGATGGTATGCGCTGGTGACGTATTTTTTCCGCCAGTGTCACTGCCTTCAAGGCGACACGCAGCTCCCGGTGGAGTACGTTAGCCGCGCCTCTCTGAGGGAGTTGCCTGTCTTTTACCGGGATCTATTCTGAGTCTGGAAGATGGTCGCCTCCAGTCAGGGGGCTCCCCCGCCGGCGGAGGAGAGCGCCTCGGGGGGATTTTAACTGTACCCTCGAGGTGGGGGATCGCTCCGGTCCCCAGCACGACCAAGCGTCGGTGGAGAAGTTGAGGGGCATGATCAACTCCCTCAACTTGGTGGACGTCTGGCGGAATCTCCATCCCGACTCCAGTGCCTTCAAGTGGCGGTCTGGAGGAGGAGGGTCCCGAATCGACCGCCTCTACTTTTCACAGGCGTACATCTCCCGCGTCTTGGCAGCCTCCAATGTGGCTGGTGCCGTGCTCGGACCAGCACCTGGTGTGTGCGGAGTTCACTCCGCTCCGCACGCGGGCGGGGTCCGCGTACTGGCAATTTAACAACCAGCTGCTGGAGGACGAGCGATTTCGGGACTCGTTCTGTCGATTCTGGGCCGACTGGAGAAGGAAGCAGGGGGGCTTCCCCTCCTTGAGGCTATGGTGGGATGTGGGCAAGACTCACATCCACGTCTTCTGTCAGGAGTACGCGAAGGGGTCGACCGAGAGGCGGGAATCCGAGATCGGGCGCCTAGAGAGGGAGGTGCTCAACTTGGAGTCCCGTCTCGGTCATGCCGTCGCGGATCCGGCCCTGTGGCAGGCGTACAAAGAGAAGAAGGGCGCGCTGAGGGACCTGCAGCTCATAGGGTCCCGAGGCGCGTACGTGAGGTCGCGGATCCAGATACTGGAAGATTTGGACCGCGCCTCACCCTTCTTCTTTTCGCTGGAAAAATGGCGTGGGGTACAGAGCACGGATTATAAGATCTTTGCCCGGGCTGTGTCTACCTGCCTGGCTCTGTGCTGGCCTACATGGTCCCCCCGACCAGTCCTATACAATCCCGGGCCGGTCCATCCAGGACAATATCCACCTGGTCCAGGACCTGATCCATGTTTCCCAGAGGACTGGTCTATTGCCTTCACATGGAGGTCTAGAGGAGGAGGGTCCTGTATCGACCGCCTCTACTTTTCACAGGTGTACGTCTCCCTTGAACAGGAGAAAGCGTTCAACAAGGTGGATCACGAATATCTTTTCTGGACTCTGCTCGCATTCGGACTTGGGCCGCATTTTGTGGCTCGGGTCTGACTTTTATATGCTGACGCAGAGTATCTGGTCAAAGTTAATGGGTCCTTGGCTGCGCCCCTTCACTTTGGGAGAGGAGTGCATCAGGAATGCCCCATGTTCGGCCAATTATATACCATCTGCGTGGAGCCGTTCCTGTGCCTGCTTCGCAGGAGGTTGACGGGTTTGGCTCTGCGCGAGCTGGCCATGTGGGTCGTCCTCTCGGCTTACACCAATGTCGTACTCCACATGGTCGCAGGTCCCGTTGACTGGGGTGCTGGACAGGACTGCTCCGAGTGCTGGGGCGCTGGACAGGACTGCTCCGAGTGCTTTCCTACAGGGGCCGAGCGCTGTTCATAAACCAACTGGCAGGCTTGATGCTGTGGTACCGGTTGGTCACTTTGGCTTCACCCCCTGCATTTGAAACCAAGGTCCAGAAAAAACTTGTCGATTTCCTCTGGGGCAGGAGGAAACACTGTGTTTCTGCCGCGGTCCTGAGTCTCCCGATTAAGGAGGGCGGCCAGTCGCTGGTGTGCGTCCGCACCCAGGCTGTGACTCTCCGCCTTCGGACCGTGCAGAGATACCTGTACGTTGAGTGTCCTCCCAGATGGTGTGTGCTGGTGATGTATTTTTTCCACCGGGGCACTGCCTTCAGGACGACACGCAGCTCCCGGCGGAGAACGTTAGCCGCACCTCTCTGAGGGAGTTGCCTGTCTTCTACCGGGATCTATTCCGAGTCTGGAACATGGTCACCTCCAGTCAAGGCGCTCTCTCGCCGGCAGTGGAGAGTGCCTCGGTTGTCCAAGTATTTAAAGGGGCTGCTCCTCAAGTTTTGGTTGTACTTCAGTCCCACGCTCCTGATCTTTGGGCACCCGGTGCAGAGGGGCGTGGGCAGGGAGGAGGATCTCCTTGTTGGTCTCTTCCTGGGCCTGGCCAAGGTGGCAATTCACAGGTCCAGGCTGCAGGCCGTCGGGGGGTCCGTCCTCTCTGATTGCTGCCCCTCTTCCGAGGTTATGTTCGCGCCCGCGTGTCCCTGGGGAAGGAGAATGCGGTGTCCACCAGTACGCTTGAGGTCTTGCACGACCGGTGGGCACCGCAGGGACTGGAGTGCATCATCGATGCCGAGAATGGCATTTTAATTTGAGTTTTCTTTTAGTTATTTGATTTTAATAAAGTTATTTTATAAAATGTATATTTGGGGGCCTGGGAATAAAGGCCCCATCAACAAAAAAAAGGGTTTAGATACGGAGAAAAAAAAGGGGGTAAAAACAGGTTAGATACAGAGTAAACATCCAAGAGTGTTGAAGGAGGTGGCTATAGAGATAGTGGATGGTTGGTTATCTTTCAAAATTCTATTGATTCTGGAAAGGTACCTGCAAACTGGAAAGTAGCAAATGTAACCCCACTATTTAAGAAATGAAGGAGAAAGAAATGGGGAACTGCAGACCTGTTAGTTTGACATCAGTATTCGGGAAAATGTTAGAATCAATTATAAAGGATGTGATAACTGAACATTTAGAAAACAATGATATGATTGGATAGCGTCAACATGGATTTATTAAAGGGAAATCATGTTTGACAAATCTGTTGGGAGTTTTTTGAGGATGTTACCTGTAGCATAGATAAAGGAGAACCAGTGGATGTGGTGTATTTGGATTTTCAGAAGGCTTTTGATAAGGTCCCACACAGGAGGTTAGTAAACAAAATTAGAGCACATGGGATTGGGGGTAATGTACTGGTATGGATTGAGAATTGGTTAACAGACAGAAAGCAGAGATTAGGAATAAATGGGCCATTCTCAGGATGGCAGGCTGTTACTAGTGGGGTGCCGCAAGGATCAGTGCTGGGGCCACAGCTATTTACAATCTATATAAATGATTTGGATGTGAGACCCAAATGTAATATTTCCAAATTTGCAGATGACACAAAAGTCAGTGGGAATGTGAGTTGTGAGGAGGCTTCAAGGGGATCTGGGCAGGCTAAGTGAATAGGCAAGAACATGGCAGATGGAATATAATGTGAATAAGTGTCAGATAATCCACTTTGGTAGAAAAAAAAGAGTATTCTTTAAATGGTGAGAGATTGGGAAGTGTTGATGTCCAAAGGGACCTGGGTGTCCTTGTTCATGAGTCACTAAAAGCTAGTGTGCAGATGCAGCAAGCAATTAGGAAGGCAAATGGTATGTTGACTTTCATCGCAAGGGGTTTTGAGTACCAGAGTAAAGAAGTTTTGCTGCAGTTGTATAGAGCCTTGGTGAGACCGCACCAGGAGTATTATGTACAGTTTTGGTCTCCTCATCTAAGGAAGGATATACTTGCCATGGAGGGAGGGCAACGGAGGTTCACCATCCTGGGATGGCAGGATTGTCTTATGAGGAGAGACTGCAGAAACTGGGTCTGTATTCTCTAGAGTTTTGAAGAATGAGAGGTGATCTCATTGAAACGTACAAAATTCTGCCAGGGCCTGACAGGATGTGGATAGGATGTTTCCCCTAGACAGTTGGTCTAGAACCAGGGGACACAGTCTCAGAATAAGGGGCAGGCCATTTAAGACTGAGATGAGGAGGAATTTCTTCACTCAGAGGGTGGTGAATCAGTAGAATTCTCTACCCCAGAGGGCTATGGAAGCTCAATCATTGAGCATGTTCAAGACAGAAATCAATGGATATCTGGATACTAATGACATCAAGGAATATGGAGATAATGCGGGAAAATGGCGTTGAGGTAGATGATCGGTCATGATCTAATTGAAGGGCAGAGTAGGCTCGATGGGCTGAATGGCCTACTCCAGCTCCTATGTTCCTCTGTTTCCTAAATCGCCCTCTGCACTGACCCATCAAACAGTCCCAGGGCAAATACCTTAAAGGTGGATGTAAAAGATCCCAAGGCCAGTATTAGAAGAGCGGGGGGTCGCCCCGGTGTCCTAGGCCAATATTTATCCCTCACATAAACAGATGATCTGTCATTACCACAATGCTGGATTATTACCTGAGCCACGTGCCAATTGGCAGAGGGCACATAAGATTAGAGAAATGAATATGTGGCTCAAATACTGGTGTGGGAGCAATGGATTTCAGTTCGTGGAGCACTGGCACTAGTACTGGGGAAAGTGGGAGCTGTACCATTGGGATAATCTGCACCTGAACCATGCTGGGACCAGTGTTCTAGCAAACTGTATAACTAGGGAAGTAGAGAGGGCTTTAAACTAAACAATGGGGGAGAGGGATCAAACTTGAGTAGATGTAACATCTCAAGGAGTCGAGTCAAGTCTGAACAGCAGAATAGTAATATGGGAAATGAAGGTCAGAGAATGGCAGGAAGGGACAGAGAAAAAAAACCCTAAGAACCCACCAACAGTCGAGACTAGATGTTCCAAAGATAACAAAAAGACAAAACTAAAGGCTCTGTATCTGAATGCACGTAGCATTCATAACAAAGTAGACAAACTGAAGCACATTGAAGTAAATAAATATGATCTGATAGCCATTAAGAAGACGTGACTGCAGAATGACAAGGATTGGGTCCTGGATATTGAGGGGTATATGACATTCAAGAAGAATAGGAAGCTAGGTAAAGGTGAGGGGTAGCACTATTAATCAAGGATGGCATTGGTGCAGTAGTTAGAGATGACCTTGGTTTAGCAGAATCGGTTTGGGCCCCTGAACAGTAACCACAATGTAGGATGAAATACCCAAGAAGAAATATTGGGCGTTTGTAATAAAGGGACAGCAGTAATCATCGGTGATTTTAATCTACATATAAACTGGAAAAATCAGATTGGCAATAGTAGCCTAGATGAGGAGTTCATAGAATGTTCATAGTCCCAAGATAGTTTCTTAGAGCAGCATGTTCTGGAACCAACCAGAGAGCAGGTTATATTAGACTTGGTATTGTGTAATGTGACAGGATTAATTAATGACCTCAGAGTAAAGACACCTCTAGGTAGCAGCGACCACAATATGATTGAATTTTATATCCAGTGTGAAGTGTGAGTCTAAGACTAGTATTTTAAACTTAAATAAGGGCAACTATGTGGGCATGAAAGCTTACTAGCTGAAGTGAAGTGGGTTACTAGGCTGGGAGGTAGATCAATAGAGAAGCTGTGGCAGACATTTAAGGGGATATCTCAGAATACTCAGAATAAGTATATTCCTGCTATAAATAAAAATTCTAAAGGGAGGACCCACCATCCGTGGTTAACTAAAGAAGTTAAGGAAAGCATCAAACTTAAGGAAAAAGCATATAATTGCGCAAGGACGAGTGGCAGGTCAGCTGATTGGTCAGAATATAAAGAACGGCAGAGAATGACTAAAAGGTTAATCAGGAGAAAGAAATTAGAGTCTGAGGGGAAGCTAGCGAGAAATGTAAAAATGGACAGCAATAGTTTCTACAGGTATTTAAAAGGGAAAAGAGTAAGTAAAGTGAGTGTTGGTCCTCCAGAGAGTGAGAATGGGGAGTTAATAGTAGATAATAAGGAAATGGCGGATGAAATGAACAAATATTTTGCTTCTGTCTTCATTATAGAGAATACAAAAAATATTCCAGTAATATCTGTAAATCAGGAGGTGGAAGGAAGAGAGGAACTTGGTGAAATTACAATCACCAGGGAAGCGGTACTGACCAAACTGATGGAGCTTCGGGCTGACAAGTCCTAGGGTCTTAAAAGAGGTGTCTCATGAGGTAGTAGATGAGTTGGTGTTAATTTTTCAAAATTCATTAAATTCTGGAAAGGTTCCAATAGACTGGAAAGTAGCAAATATAACCCATCTATTCAAGAAGGGACAGAAAACAGGTAACTATAGGCCAGTAGCTTGACATCTGTCGTGGGGAAGGTGTTAGAGTCGATCATTAAGGAGACTATAGCTGGGCACTTAGAAAAACTCAAGGTAATCGGGAATAGTCAGCATGGTTTTGTGAAAGGGGAATCATGTTTAACCAATTTATTGGAGTTCTTTGAAGTAGTAACGTGCTGTGGATAAAGGGGAGCCCATTGACATCGTGTACTTGGATTTCCAGAAGGCATTTGACAAGATGCCACATAAAAGGTTATTGTGCAAAGTAGGAGCTCATGGTGTAGGGGTAACATATTAGCATGAATAGAAGATTGGCTGGCTGGCAGAAAACAGAGAGTATGCATAAATGGGTCCTTTCCTGATTGGCAGGATGTGAAGACTGGAGTCCCGCAGGGGTCTGTGTTGGGGCCTCAACTTTATACAATTTATATCAATGACTTAGATGAGGGGAGCGATGGCATGGTAGCTAAATTTGCAGATGACGCAAAGATAGGTAGGAAAGTATATTGTGATGAGGATATAAGGAGGTTGCAGACTGATATAGATAGGTTGAGTGAGTGGGCAAAAATCTGACAGATAGAGTATAATGTGGGAAAATGTGAAGTTGTTCACTTTGGCAGGAAGAATAAAAAAGCAGAGTATTACTTAAACAGAGAACGACTGCAGAATTCTGAGTTGCAGAGGGATTTAGGTGTTCTAGTGCATGAGTCACAAAAAGTTAGTATGCAGGTGTAGCAAGTAATAAAGAAGGCTAATGGAATGCTATCCTTTATTACGAGAGGATTGAAAATAAAAGTAAGGATGTTACCCTTCAGTTATACAGAGCATTGGTGAGACCACATCTCGAACACTGTCTGCAGTTTTGGCCACCTTATTTAAGGAAGGTTGTAAATGTATTGGAGGTGGTTCGGAGGAGGTTTATTAGATTGATACCTGAAATGAGCGGGTTGTCTTATGAAAGGTTGGACAGACTGGGCTTGTTTTTACTGGAGTTTAGAAGAGTGAGGAGAGACTTGATTGAAGTTTATAAGATCCTGAACAGTCTTGACAAAGTGGATGTGGAAAGGATGTTTCATCTTGTGGGGGAGTCCAGAACTAGGGGGCACTGTTTTAAACTAAGGGTTGCCCTTTCAGGACAGAGATGAGGAGAATTTTTTTCTCTGAGGATTGTGCGACTTTGGAACTCTCTGCCTCAGAGGGTGGTGGAGGCGGGGTCATTGAATATTTTTAGGGCAGAGTTAGATAGATTCTGGTTAGGCTAGGGAATCAAAGATTATCGGGGGCAGATGGGAGTCTGGAATTGAAGACCGAAACAGATCAGCCATGATCTTATTGAATGGTGGAACAGGCTAGAGGGGCCGAATGACCTACTCCTGCTCCTAATTCTTATGTTCGTATGCTATCTGTAAGAGCTTGCTGTACGCAAATTGACTGCCACATTTCGTACATTATAACGGGAACTACATTTCAAAAGTTCTTCATTGACTGTAAAGTGCTTTGGAATGTTCTGAGGTTGTGAAAGGTGCTATAGAAATGCAATTCTTTTTTGCCTTTTCAATCAAATTTCTTGACAGAAAGTGGAAAACATAATGGAATTAATTCCATCAGTGATTTCAGCATCCGTCACCACTCATTGTAAAAGCATTGAGAGAAACCAACTGAGATATTAAAATAAATATGGTCCAGAGAGTCAGTGAGGGGTTAATCTCCATCAGAACAAAGATGTGTTGTCACTGAAATGTTCAGTCTGATTTTCATCTGGTGAGGGTGAGTTGTGTCAATAGAGAATGAAATCAGCCATTTAATTTACAGGAAGCAATTTCTCAGTAATGGCTCCCCGTGGATCTCACATCTAAACCACAAACATTCTGTCCCCAAGCAGCCACACATAATTGCAGCAGGATTGGAGCAGGCTGTCACAGAGAATCAGAAATACCTGACTCCTCAGCAAAGTGGGAGAGGATTTATCACACAGGGAGGTCTCCATCAGGGTCCCACATCACAGTGTTTTTGGTAAATTGAGGCAGTGTTTGCAAAAGCCCCAACAGCTCTATCCCTTTAACACTGATCTCAATCCCACCTACCCACCTTCTCCCCATATCCCTCAATCTCACCTTCTCCCCATATCCCTCAATCTCACCTACCCACCTTCTCCCCATATCCCTCAATCCCACCTGGTTCTCCCTGTTCCTCATGCGATTGGCCACTCTCAATGCAGGAGCCTAGACTGAAAGTGCTGGCAGACTATTCAGCTATGAAGAGCAGCGCAGCTGCACCCGACACTCTCCATGCACACGCATACTTTTCAACAGGAGATCCTGGATGTGGATCAAGAGAGGGAATCCTGCCTGCTTTTCTCTCTGTTAAACCAGGGTCTCAGAGACCAAGCGTAGTTCCTGCATTCTGTCACTCAGACTGGGATCAACTCAACGCACGGACTGGGGATGGCATCTGGAGTTTGGACAGTTTATTATATATTGCTGGCTTTTGGGACGCTCAAAACTCAAAGGGTTAAACATACGACTTACAATGGTTCACTTTCCAGAACTCATCGCTGGGGTCAGGAGGTCAAAGTCACAGAAAGTCTCTGAGGCATCGTTATTGATTAAAGGCACTTAATGTGAGTCTCTCTGCTAATAAGTGAAACTCAATTTAATCAGCACATAGATCACTGCTCCTCTACGCTTCACCGATACGTCAGCTCATCTCAAACATCAATCACAAAAGCAAACACTTTGCTGATGATGAGAGCATCTCAATTACATTTCTCATGCTCCTGGTTCACTGCTTCCTTCTCCTGATCCTCAGCACCACCTTCTGAACAGTTAAAATCCCCAACAGACCCAACACCCCAAGCAGCCATTCTTAACGGTGGGGCTAGACAGCGACTGGAGGTCGGAGGATATTTGACCATGAGTTACAGCATGGTCAAACCAATCCTGGTCATTGCCTGGCTTGCTGTGTGAATCGGGTTCTGCTGAAATATCCTTTTCACTGCACTGTGCACCCTGCTAAGTGCGATTGGTTTCTGCAGATTAATCTCACTTGACTTTTGTTTCGTTCTCAATCGCATCCATTTGATCACCTCAACAGTCTCCTCATTGTCAAAAAAAAAATTTGCAAGCACAACTCCCTGCACCGATCCCAGACTCCTGGTCCCCTCGGAATTGCCCAACACACTGCACCCTCAAAGGGGCAGTGATTGAAACATGTGGAAACCCTTTTACACACTGACCAATGTCAAATCAATTCGCTCAATCTCCTTCTCTCCTCAATCTCTCTCCTCCCATCTCTTTCCACCCATAAACCTATTCCTCCATCTCTGTGTAATTACCCCTCTCTAATTTATTTATACCTCTCTTTTCTGTCTGTTTCTGTCTCATGCTATTTCTTTCCTCCCTAACCTCTTTTCATTTTTCTCTTACTCTTCCTGGCATTTTTCTCCATTCACTCTATCTCCCAACTGTGCCTTCTCTTTCATGTATTCCTTCTCTCATGCTTTCTTCTCTCCCCCTCTCTCCCTATCTTTGCTCTCTATTTCTTTGTCTTCTTTCAATCCCTCTCTCTTCCATTCCTCGGTCTCTCTCACTCACTCACTCTGCTGCCTCTCTGTGGTTCGTGCCCCACCTGCTGCTTGATGTAGGAAGTTCTGCATTTCCTGTCAGTAACTAATTAAAAACCCAACCACTGACACAGTTAAAATTGGGCCCTGCAGTAAAAAGGTGGGATTTTCAAAGGGGATTCAGGACGATTCTTTCCCCCTCCATCCCGAGGCAAGCTTCAAATTAACCAAATCAGTAAACCCCTTTAATTAAGGGGGTAAATATTCGTAGAAAGTTAGGGCGGAACATTGCTAAGACTGTCAGGGATATTGTACATCCAATACCTGACCCTTGACCCCCAAACCCCACAGGCAACTGCTCTCAATAAACATACCCCATTCGCCAGATACCATCCCCATGCTGTCCAATCAAATCACCCCATTCGCCAGATACCATCCCCATGCTGTCCAATCAAATCACCCCGTTCGCAACCCTGGACAGTGACGTAGTTGATTCTGAGACGAGGATCCTGGATCTTAGTAAAGGAAACTACGAAGGTATGAGGCGTGAGTCGGCTATGACGGATTGGGAAATGTTACTTTAAGGGAAGACGGTGAATAGGCAATGGCAAACATTCAAGGAGCACATGGATGAACTGCAACAATTGTTTATTCCTGTCTGGCGCAAAAGTAAAACAGGAAAGGTAGTCAAACCGTGACTTACAAGAGAAGTTAAAGATAGCGTTAGATCCAAGGAAGATGCATATAAATCTGCCAGAAAAAACAACAGACCTGAGGATTGGGAGCAGTTTAGAATTCAGCAAAGGAGGACCAAGGGATTGATTAAGCTGGGGAAAATAGAGTATGAGAGCAAGCTTGTGGGGAACATAAAAACTGACTGTAAAAGTTTCTATAGGTATGTGAAGAGAAAAAGATTGGTGAAGACAAATCTAGAAACGGGAATTTATTATGGGGAACAAAGAAATGTCTGACCAACTAAATGCATACTTTGGTTCTGTCTTCACAAAGGAGGACACAAATATCACACCAGAAATGTTAGAGAACACAGGGTTTAGTGAGAGAGAGGAACTGAAGGAAATCAGTATTAGTTGAGAAATGGTCTTGGGGAAATTGATGGGATTGAAGGCCGATAAATTCCCAGGGCCTGATGGTCTGCATCCCAGAGTACTTAAGGAAGTGGCCCTAGAAATAGTGGATGCATTGGTGGTCATCTTCCAAGATTCTAGAACTCTGGAACAGTTCCTACAGCTTGGAGGGTAGCAAATGTAACCCCACTATTTAAAAAGGGAGGTAGAGAGAAAACAGGGAATTATAGACCAGTCAGCCTGACGTCGGTAGTGGGGAAAATTCGAGAGTTCATTATCAAAGATTTTACAGCAGAGCACTTAGAGAACAGTGGTAGAATTGGGCAGAGTCAGCATGGATTTACGTAAGGGAAATCATGCTTGACAAATCTGCTAGAATTCTTCGAGGATGTAACTAGTAGAGTTGATGAGGGGGAGCCAGTGGATGTGGTTTATTTTTACTTGCAGAAGGCTTTCGACAAAGTCCCACATAAGAGATTAGCAAGTAAAATTAAAGCACATGGGATTGGGGGTAGTGTATTGCGATGGACAGGAAACAAAGAGTAAGGATAAATGGGTCTTTTTCCGAATGGCTGGCAGTGACTAGTGGGGTACCGCAGGGATCGGTGCTAGGACCCCAGCTATTCACAATATATATTAATGATTTAGATGAGGGAACTAAATGTAATATCTCCAAATTTGCAGATGACACAAAACTGGGTGGGAGGGTGAGTTGTGAGGAGGATGCAGAGAGGCTTCAGGGTGATTTGGACAAGTTGGGTGAGTGGGCAAATGCATGGACAAAATGTCTAAATAAATTACAACCTGCATCTCATGTAGTCGTAGCGTTACATCATCAGATGCAGTATAATGTGGATAAATGTGAGGTTATCCACTTTGGTAGCAAAAACAGGAAGGCAGATTATTATCTGAATGGCTATGAACTGAGAGGGGAATATGCAACGAGACCTGGATGTTCTCGTACACCAGTCGCTGAAGGTAAGCATGCAGGTGCAACAGGCGGTAAAAAAGGCAAATGGTATGTTGGCCTTCATAGCGAGAGGATTCGAGTACAGGAGCAGGGATGTCTTGCTGCAATTATACAGGGCCTTGGTGAGGCCACACCTGGAATATTGTGTGCAGTTTTGGTCTCCTTATCTGAGGAAGGATGTTCTTGCTGTAGAGGGAGTGCAGCGAAGGTTTACCAGACTGATTCCTGGGATGGTGCACCTGACGTATGAGGAGAGATTGAGTCGGTTAGGATTATATTCACTGGAGTTCAGAAGAGTGAGGGGGGATCTCATAGAAACCTATAAAATTCTAACAGGACTTGACAGGGTAGATGCAGGAAGGATGTTCCCGATTGTGGGGGAGCCCAGAACCAGGGGTCATAGTCTAAGATACGGGGTAAACCTTTCAGGACTGAGATGAGGAGAAATTTCTTCACCCAGAGAGTGGTGAGCCTGTGGAATTCGCTACCACAGAAAGCAGTTGAGGCCAAAACATTGTATGTTTTCAAGAAGGAGTTAGATATAGCTCTTAGGTCTAAAGGGATCAAAGGCTATGGGGCGAAAGCGAGAACAGGTTACTGAGTTGGATGATCAGCCATGATCATAATGAATGGCAGAGCAGGCTCGAAGGGCTGAATGGCCTACTCCTGCTCCTATTTTCTATGTTTCACTGCCACATGCCGTCCCCATCTTGTCCAATCAAATGCAATCGAAGCCAGTTTCCTCTCTGCTTCCGATATAAAACGTGAAGAGTGAACGATGGAAACCCTCCGGTCACATCCCACACCCACCAGCAGCCCCCCAACCACCCACCCCACCTCCCCCCAAACACCCTGACCAGCTCTAGTCACCAACTCCAATAATCGCGGCTCCTGTCTGTTCCACGGGCAGCGTCACAACATCGACCATTACAAACCAACAACATTAGTGTCCACGTGGCTACAGGGAGCCTCAGATGATGTTCAATAACCACACCACACACACACACTGACCACACACACACACTGACCACACACACACACTGACCACACACACACTGACCACCCACACACACTGACCACCCACACCCACACACACACCCACACACACTGACCACCCACACACACTGACCACACACACCCACACACACTGACCACCCACACCCACACACACTGACCACACACACTGACCACCCACACACACTGACCACACACACTGACCACCCACCCAAACTGACCACACACACCCACACACACTGACCACCCACACACACTGACCACCCACACCCACCCACACTGACCACCCACACACACTGACCACCCACACCCACCCACACTGACCACACACACTGACCACCCACACACACTGACCACCCACACCCACACACACTGACCACCCACACACACTGACCACCCACACTGACCACCCACACCCACCCACACTGACCACACACACTGACCACCCACACACACTGACCACACACACACACTGACCACACACACACACTGACCACACGCACTGACCACCCTAACACACTGACCACACACACACACTGACCACACCACACACACACACTGACCACACACACCCACACACACTGACCACACACACACTGACCACACCACACACACACACTGACCACACACACCCACACACACTGACCACCCACACCCACCCACACTGACCACACACACTGACCACCCACACACACTGACCACACACACACACTGACCACACACACTGACCACCCACCCACACTGACCACACACACTGACCACCCACACACACTGACCACCCACACACACTGACCACACACACCCACACACACTGACCACACACACTGACCACACACACACACTGACCACACACACACACTGACCACACCACACACACACACTGACCACACACACACACTGACCACACACACACACTGACCACACCACACACACACACTGACCACACACACCCACACACACTGACCACACACACTGACCACACCACACACTGACCACCCACACACACTGACCACCCACACACACCCACACTGACCACACACACTGACCACACACACACACTGACCACACACACACACTGACCACACCACACACACACACTGACCACACACACCCACACACACTGACCACACACACTGACCACACACACAAACTGACCACACCACACACACACACTGACCACCCACACACACTGACCACACACACCCACTGACCACACACACACACTGACCACACCACACACACACACTGACCACCCAATCACACTGACCACACACACACACTGACCACCCACACACACTGACCACACCACCCACACACACTGACCACCCACACACACTGACCACACACACACACTGACCACACACACACACTGACCACACACACTGACCACCCACACTGACCACCCACACACACACTGACCACACACACACACTGACCACACACACACACTGACCACACACACTGACCACACACACACACTGACCACACACACACACTGACCACCCACACCCACACACACTGACCACACACACACACTGACCACCCACACACACTCTGACCACACACACACACTCTGACCACCCACACCCACACACACTGACCACACACACTGACCACCCACACTGACCACCCACACACACTGACCACCCACACACACTGACCACCCACACACACTGACCACCCACACCCACACACACTGACCACACACACTGACCACCCACACACACTGACCACCCACACCCACACACACTGACCACACACACTGACCACCCACACACACTGACCACACACACACACTGACCACACACACACACTGACCACACACACTGACCACCCACACACACTGACCACCCACACACACTGACCACACACACTGACCACCCACACACACTGACCACACACACACACTGACCACACACACTGACCACCCACGCACACTGACCACCCACGCACACTGACCACCCACACTGACCACCCACACACACTGACCACCCACACTGACCACCCACACACACTGACCACACACACTGACCACCCACACCCACACACACTGACCACACACACTGACCACCCACACACACTGACCACACACACACACTCTGACCACACACACACACTCTGACCACACACACTGACCACCCACACTGACCACCCACACACACTGACCACACACACACACTGACCACCCACACCCACACACACTGACCACACACACTGACCACCCACACACACTGACCACCCACACCCACACACACTGACCACACACACTGACCACACACACACACTGACCACACACACACACTGACCACCCACACCCACACACACTGACCACACACACTGACCACCCACACACACTGACCACACACACACACACTGACCACCCACACTGACCACCCACACACACTGACCACACACACACACTGACCACCCACACCCACACACACTGACCACACACACTGACCACCCACACACACTGACCACCCACACCCACACACACAGACCACACACACTGACCACACACACACACTGACCACACACACACACTGACCACACACACCCACACACACTGACCACACACACTGACCACCCACACACACTGACCACACACACACACTGACCACCCACACTGACCACCCACACACACCCGACCACCCACACTGACCACCCACACACACTGACCACCCACACTGACCACACACACTGACCACCCACACTGACCACCCACACCCACTGACCACCCACACCCACACACACTGACCACCCACACTGACCACCCACACACACTGACCACACACACACACTGACCACCCACACTGACCACCCGCACACACTGACCACACACACTGACCACCCACACCCACACACACTGACCACCCACACACACTGACCACACACACTGACCACCCGCACACACTGACCACACACACTGACCACCCACACACTGACCACCCACACACACACACACTGACCCCCCCACACAAACTGATCCCCCAAAAATACAAACTGACCCCCCCACACACTGACCACCCACACACACACTGACCACACACACACACACTGACCACACACACACACCCACACACACTGACCACCCACACACACACACACACACACACACACACACACACTGACCAGCCATACACACACACACTGACCACACACACACACTGACCACCCACACCCACACCCACACACACTGACCACACACTCACACTGACCACACACACACACTGACTCCCCACACACACACACTGACTCCCCACACACACATACTGACCACACACACACTGACCACCCACACACACGACTACCCACACATACACTGACCACTCACACACACTGACTACCCACACACACACTCTGACCACACACACACACACTGACCACCCACACACACACACTCTGACCACACACACACTGACCAATCACACACACACTGACCACCCACACACACACTGACCACACACACACACACTGACCACACACACACTGACCAATCACACACACACACACACTGACCACACACACACACACTGACCACACACACACTGACCACCCACACACACACACTCTGACCACACACACACTGACCGATCACACACACACTGACCACCCACACACACACTGACCACCCACACACACACACTGACCACACACACACACACTGACCACACACACACACACTGACCACACACACACTGACCACACACACACACTGACCACACACACACAAACTGTCTCCCCACACACAAACTGACCCCCCCACACACACACTGACCACCCACACACACACTGACCACCCACACACAAACTGACACCCCCCACACACACACACACTGACCACCCACACACACTGACCACCCACACACACACTGACCACCCACACACAAACTGACACCCCCCACACACACACACACTGACCACCCACACACACTGACCACCCACACACAAACTGACCCCCTCACACACACAAACTGACCGACCACACACACACTGACCGATCACACACACACTGACTACCCACACCCACACACACTGACCACACACACACACTGACTACCCACACACACACACACTGACCCCCCCACACACACACACTGACCACCCACACACAAACTGACCCCCCCGCACACACACACACTGACCACCCACACACACTGACCACACACACACACTGACCCCCCCCACCCACACACACTGATCCCCCAAAAACACAAACTGACCCCCTCCACACAAACTGACCCCCTCCACACAAACTGACCCCCCCACACACAAACTGATCCCCCAAAAACACAAACTGACCCCCCACACACAAACCGACCCCCCCACACACACACACTGACCCCCCACACATACAGACTGACCCCCCCCCACACACACAAACTGACCCCCCCACACACAAACTGATCCCCCAAAAACACAAACTGACCCCCCACACACAAACCGACCCCCCCACACACACACACTGACCCCCCACACATACAGACTGACCCCCCCCCACACACACAAACTGACCCCCCCCGTACACACTGACCCCAGCTCCCAAACACACACACACTGACCACCCCCCCCCACACACACACACTGACAACCCCTGTACACACTGACTCCAGCCCCCAAACACACACACACTGACCCCCCCCCCCCCACCCCCAACTCCCCCCCCCATATACACTGACCACTTTTAAAGGCAGGACTACAGCACATTCCCCCTTGGTGCCTGTCAGATAAACAAGTGAGTTTGGATATTCGTGCTGACAACAGTGCAGGGCACCAGGGGAAATGACAGGAATCTCAGTTTGAGGGGAGACTGAGGGAGGGGAGGAATCTCAGTTTGAGGGGAGACCGAGGGAGGGGAGGAATCTCAATTTGAGGGGAGACTAAGGCGGTGCGGGGGAGTCCCACAGTTTGAGGGAGTGAGGGAGGGGAGGAGTCACACCATTGAGGTCCTGAGTAAGAATCAGTTAAAGTGGGGACATTAATTTGGTCTGGGTTTTAACAGTGATGATACAGGGAACGTGAGTTGGGTGAAGGATTGGCGAGATTTCAATTCAAGTTAGCATAACAATCGAAAGCACTCATCTAAATCCAACTCGAAACCCCAAGCTACGGCCACAGTACTGGGTGATGCCTGACTGAATGATCACATAGCAAAATTGGACACGGAGTAATCACAGGAAATCAGAGAGCTGTGCTAAACAACAAGAGAATCAGGAATCCCGCTTTCAATATCTAACCTGCCCACCCTTTAATAAAATGCAGGTGGGTATGAGGCAGCCCTACCCAGGGTGCTAGGTGGGTACAGACGGACCCCCTGTTTATACTGGGTTCCGTCACAAAGCCCAGGAGCTGCTGCACATTCACCTTAGGATCCCGGCAAAACCCAGTGCTGCACTCAGGAGCCTCCAACTCTGGGAGATCTGTGATCTTCCTAGTGCTGGGAAAAGGCTTCAGATATTCATCCCGAGATAGCGACAGAAACCGGGGCAAAGTCAGGGAATGGCAGACCCGAGACACACTCTCCACAAAGACTCCGCTATGTGGAGGACAAATCTGTGTTTGTTGGGGCCCATAGGGATAGAAGGAGGCCATTCAGCCCCTCCAGCCTGTTAGATAGGAACAAAATTAACAAAATTCCTAGATTAACAGTCACTTGGACAAGGGTAGATTACTTAATGAAAGTCAGGACAGACTTGTTCAAGGAAAATCATGTTTAACTAGCTTGCCTGAGTTTTTTGATGAGGTAACAGAGAGGGTAGATGTTGTCAGGCGAACCCCACCTGCCAAGACTGAGGCACACATATTTCACCACATGAACATTAAAACTTGAAAAATTGCAATCTCTGACTAGACGGACATTTGCATAGTACCAGACAATGTGGAAACAAAGGGAGCCAGTCCCTGTTCCTCCAATACACAGAAGTGCTCAGACCAGTTTTAGTCACATGACTGACTGGCTGTTGCAGAGTTTTTTTGAACTCCCAACAAAGGATTAGAACAGAGAAAGCCGTGTCCTCTCCTGGAACTGAAAACATCTCCTGGCTGTCTGCCTGCCTTCATCTCTTCCCATGGAATGGAATCTTGTGAAAACACGTGAAACTCAAAGGGAGAAAGGTTTGCCACATGAACAAGGTTTTAAGACAACTAACTAAGCCCCAACGAAGCGCAAGACTATTTCTTCAATCAAGGACTACAGCGAGCTCGAGAAACAGTAACAAGATCTTCTGGGGAAGGTGGGACCTGGACAAGAAGGACGGGTTGCATCTGAACTGGAGGGGCACCAATATCCTGGGCGGGAGGTTTGCTAGAACTCTTCGGGAGGGTTTAAACTAGTTTGGCAGGGGGATGGGAACCGGAGCTACGGATCAGTGGATGGGGTAGCTGTTGAACAGGCAGATACAGAGTGCAGAGAGTCTGTGAGGAAGGTTAGACAGTTGACAGGGCAAAGTTGCAGCCAGTATGATGGGTTGAAGTGTGTCTATTTTAACGCAAGAAGTGTCAGAAATAAGGGTGATGAACTTAGAGCATGGATCAGTACTTGGAGTTACGATGTTGTGGCCATTACGGAGACTTGGATATCACAGGGGCAGGAATGGATACAAAGAACAAAGAACAAAGAAAATTACAGCACAGGAACAGGCCCTTCGGCCCTCCAAGCCTGCGCCGATCCAGATCCTCTATCTAAACATGTCGCCTATTTTCTAAGGATGTTGGATGTTCCGGGGTTTAGATGTTTCAAAAGGAATGGGGGGGAGGTAAAAGAGGTGGGGGAGTGGCATTGCTAATCAGGGATAGTATCACAGCTGCAGAAAGGGAGGTCGTCGAGGAGGGTTTGTCTACTGAGTCAGTATGGGTGGAAGTCAGAAACAGGAAAGGAGCAGTCACTTTGTTGGGAGTTTTCTATAGACCCCCCAATAGCAACAGAGACACGGAGGAACAGATTGGGAGGCAGATTTTGGAAAGGTGCAGAAGTAACAGGGTTGTTGTCATGGGTGATTTCAACTTCCCTAATATTGATTGGAACCTCCTTAGTGCAAATAGTTTGGATGGAGCAGTTTTTGTCAGGTGTGTCCAGGAAGGTTTCCTGACTCAATATGTAGATAGACCGACGAGAGGGGAGGCTCTGTTGGATTTGGTGCTTGGCAACGAACCAGGCCAGGTGGCAGATCTCTCGGTGGGAGAGCATTTCGGTGATAGTGATCACAACTCCCTGACCTTTACTATAGTCATGGAGAGGGACAGGAGCAGACGGGATGGGAAAATATTTAATTGGGGGAGGGGAAATTACAATTCTATTAGGCAGAAACTAGGGAGCATAAATTGGGAACAGATGTTCTCAGGGAAATGCACGACAGAAATGTGGAGGTTGTTTAGGGAGCACTTGCTGCGACTGCTGGATAGGTTTGTCCCGATGAGGCAAGGAAGGGATGGTAGGGTGAAGGAACCTTGGATGACAAGAGATGTGGAACAGCTAGTCAAGAGGAAGAAGGAAGCTTACTTAAGGTTGAGGAAGCAAGGATCAGACAGGGCTCTAGAGGGTTACAAGGTAGCCAGGAAGGAACTGAAGAATGGACTTAGGAGAGCTAGAAGGGGACATGCAAAAGTCTTGGCGGGTAGGATTAAGGAAAATCCCAAGGCGTTCTACACTTATGTGAGGAACAAGAGGATGGCCAGAGTGAGGGTAGTGCCGATCAGGGGTAGTGGAGGGAATTTGTGCCTGGGGTCGGAGGAGGTAGGGGAGGTCCTTAATGAATACTTTGCTTCAGTATTCACTAGGAACCTGGTCGTTTGTGAGGACAGCGTGGAACAGGCTGATATGCTCGAACAGGTTGATGTTAAGAGGGAGGATGTGCTGGAAATGTTGAATGATATGAGGACAGATAAGTCCCCGGGGCCAGACGGGATATACCCAAGGATATTACGGGAAGCGAGGGAAGAGATTGCCGCGCCTTTGGCGATGATCTTTGCATCCTCACTGTCCACTGGAGTAGTACCGGATGATTGGAGGGTGGCAAATGTTGTTCCCTTGTTCAAGAAAGGGAATAGGGAATACCCTGGGAATTATAGACCAGTCAGTCCTACGTCAGTAGTGGGCAAAGTATTGGAGACGATTCTGAGAGACAGGATTTATGATTATTTGGATGAGCATAGTTTGATTAGAGACAGTCAGCATGGCTTTGTGAGGGGCAGGTCATGCCTCACAAGCCTTATTGAATTCTTTGAAGATGTGACAAAACACATTGATGAAGGAAGAGCAGTGGATGTGGTGTATATGGATTTTAGCAAGGCATTTGATAAGGTTCCCCATGGTAGGCTCATTCAGAAAGTAAGGAGGCATGGGATACAGGGAAAGTTGGCTGTCTGGATACAAAATTGGCTGGCCCATAGAAGACAGAGGGTGGTAGTAGATGGAAAGTATTCAGCATGGAGCTCGGTGACCAGTGGTGTTCCACAGGGATCTGTTCTGGGACCTCTGCTCTTTGTGATTTTTATAAATGACTTGGATGAGGAAGTGGAAGGCTGGGTTAGCAAGTTTGCCGATGACACAAAGGTTGCTGGAGTTGTGGATAGTGTGGAAGGCTGTTGTAGGTTGCAACGGGACATTGACAGGATGCAGAGCTGGGCTGAGAAGTGGCAGATGGAGTTCAACCTGGAAAAGTGTGAAGAGATTCATTTTGGAAGGTCGAATTTGAATGCAGAATATAGGCTTAAAGACAGGATTCTTGGTAGTGTGGAGGAACAGAGGGATCTTGGGGTCCATGTCCATAGATCGCTCAAAGTTGCCACCCAAGTCGATAGGGATGTTAAGAAGGCGTATGGTGTGTTGGCTTTCATTAACAGGGGGATTGAGTTTAAGAGCCGCGAGGTTATGCTGCAGCTCTATAAGGCCCTGGTTCGACCACACTTGGAATATTGTGTTCAGTTCTGGTCGCCTCATTATAGGAAGGATGTGGAAACTTTAGAGAGGGTGCAGAGGAGATTTACCAGGATGCTGTCTGGACTGGAGGGCATGTCCTACGAAGAATGATTGACGGAGCTAGGACTTTTCTCATTGGAGTGAAGAAGAATGAGAGGTGACTTGATAGAGGGGTACAAGATGATGAGAGGCATAGATAGAGTGGATAGCCAGAGACTTTTTCCCAGGGTGGAAAGGGCTATCATTAGGGGGCATAATTTTAAGGTGATTGGAGGAAGTTTTCGGGGAGATGTCGGAGGTAGGTTCTTTACACAGAGAGTGGTGGGTGCGTGGAATGCGCTGCCAGCGGTGGTAGTAGAAGCAGATACATTAGGGACATTTAAGCAACTCTTGGATAGATACATAAGCGTAAGCGTGAACCAGATTAGAGTTTAAGTTTAAGGTTTAATAAATTTCATATTTCTGCTTTAAACCAAAGAAAGCCTGTTTGTGCTCATTTCTTTGCCTTATAATTCGAAACTGTGAACAAGGATTCACAAAAAGGGAGTTCAAAACACAGTGTGTGTAAAATTAAACCCTGTTACAATAAGACCAGCTAAAGACAGCCAAAGACCCCTAAACACATTGCTCACCTGGTCGTAATAATGTGATGTGTGACTTCCAAAAGGCATTTGACAAAGTGCCACATAACAGACTTGTCAACAAGGTTGAAGCCCATGCAATAAAAGGGAGAAAACCAGCATGAATATAGAATTGGCTGAGTGACAGGAAACAGAGAGTAGTGGTGGGTGAATGGTTGTTTTTCGGATTGAAAGAAGGTATACAGAGTGGGGTTACTCAGGGGTTAGTACTGGGATCCCTGCATTTCTTGATCTATATTAATGACCTAGACTTGGGTGCGCAGGGCAGAATTTCAAAATTTGCAGATGACACAAAGTTTGGAAGTATTAGAATTAGAGTCGTACAGCACTGAAACAGGCCCTTCGGCCCACCAAGTCTGTGCCAACCAACAACCGCCTATTTTTACTAATCCTACATTAATCCCACATTCCCTACCACATCCCCACCATTCTCCTACCACTTACCTACACTAGGGGCAATTTACAATGGCCAATTTACCTATCAACCTGCAAGTCTTTGGCTTTATTGATAAACTTTAGGAGAACATAGACAGGCTGGTGAATGGGCAGACATGCAGCAGATGAAATTTAATGCAGAGAAATGTGAAGTGATATATTTTGGTCGGAAGAATGAGGAGAGACAATAAAAAATAAAGGGTACAATTCTAAAGGGGTGCAGGAACAGAGGAACCGGGGGGTATATGTGCACAAATCATTGAAGGTGGCAGGGCAGGTCGAGAAAACTGTTAATAAAGTATACGGGATCCTGGGCTTTATAAATAGAGGCATAGAGTACAAGAACAAGGAAGTTATGATGAATCTTTATAAAACACCGGTTCAGTTTCAGCTGGGGTATTGTGTCCAGTTCTGGGCACCACACTTTAAGAAGGATGTGAAGGCTTTAGAGAGGGTGCAGAAAAGACTTGTGAGAATAGTTCCAGGGATGAACGACTTCAGTAACATAGATGAATTGGAGAAGCTGGGGTTGTTCTCGTTAGAGAAGGTTGAGAGGAGATTTGGGGACTGGACAGAGTAGATGGAGGGAAACTGATCTCATTGGCAGAAGGGTCAAGAACCAGAGGTGACATGAGGAAAAACATTTTTACCCAGCGAGTGGTTAGGATCTGGAATGTACTGGCTGAGAGTGTGGTGGAGGCAGATCCAATCATGGCTTTCAAAAGGGAATTGGATAAGAACCTGAAGAGAAAAAAATGTAGGGTTACAGGAAAAGGGCAGGGGAGTGGGACTAGGAGATTTGCTCTTACAGAGAGCCAGCATGAACATGATGGACTGAATGGCCTCCTTCTTGCTGGAACCTTTCGATGATTCTAAAGCAGGAAGCTTTCATTAGGTCCCTCAAGCTTGCTCCACCATTCAATTAGATCATGGCTGATGTGTACCTCAGCACCATTTCACTGCCTTTGCACCATATCCCTTGAGATCCTCACTGAACAAAATTATAGAAACCCAAACCCTTTTCCACAACTCCTAGTCTCTCACCATGAAGAAAACATTCCCAATTGTCTTTCTCAGATCCAAAGTGAACAACCACACATTTTCCCCACATTGAGCTCCAACATAGTCTTCGTCGTCTTCTTCTTCTTTGGCCTCCTTATCTCGAGAGACAATGGGTAAGCGCCTGGAGGTGGTCAGTGGTTTGTGAAGCAGTGCCTGGAGTGGCTATAAAGGCCAATTCTAGAGTGACAGACTCTTCCACAGGTGCTGCAGATAAAATTTGTTTGTCGGGGCTGTTACACAGTTGGCTCTCTCCTTGTGCTTCTGTCTTTTTTCCAGTAATGCTTGTATATTTCACTGTTATGAAACACTGGGAAGTAAATTCACCTCGGACAAGAGGTTAAACTGGGATCAGCCAATCAGCCACCTGATTTTCTGTTTGATAGACTTCAATGAGCGGGGGCAGAGGTGAATTAATACTCACTGTAACCTCTAACTTAAAGCAATCAATGCCACAAAGCGGCAAACAGAGATTTATCTCATCACATTTTACATATTCTGGTTTTTAGCTCGAGCTAAACAGGCTCCCAGGCCTGAGTAATTTCTGGGAAAGATTCCCTTCTCTATGTAAACTCTCGAACAGAGTCCTATATTTAGTGTTCTTCAATCATCTCATTTGTATTAAATATTTCAGGGAGGTGTCAGTCAGTGCACAGACCCAACTGTCATCTCCCAGCATGAGATCATCGCACATTAATCCTGCAGGGGCTCTGAGCACACACAGGCTCCGACGGCAAAGAATCACATGTAAAATAGGGAGGAGGAAATTCAACAGGGTAGTCGAGCCAGGAAATAAATGGTGAACCAGCAGTAAGGCCCAGGAGTTCGGCTCACTGCTAACCAGACTTCAGAATGGATTTTTCAAATTCTATTTTAAAAGTTTGGTTGAGATAATTTTTAGAAACACAAAAAGTCCATCACTTCCACCAATCCCAATCCTCTTCACCCACCCACACTCCCGTCATCTCCACTAATCCCAATCCTCTTCACCCACCCACACTCCCGTCATCTCCACTAATCCCAATCCTCTTCACCCACCCACATCCCGTCTTCTCCCCATATCCCTCAACCTCACCTACCCGCCTTCTACCTATATCCCTCAACCCCACCTACCCACCTTCTCCCCATATCCCTCAACCTCACCTACCCACCTTCTCCCCATATCCCTCAACCCTACCTTCTCCCCATTTCCCTCAATCCCAACTATCTACCTTCTCCCAATATCCCTCAATCCCACCTACCCACCTTCTCCCCATATCCCTCAAATCCACCTACCCACCTTCTCCCCATATCCCTCACTCCCACCTACCAGCCTTTCCTTCTGTTCCAGTTGCACTTAACAGGAACCCCTGTTCTAACTGGTTAATTCTCCCTAACCCGGTCAGGTGTTGTCTAATGAAGCTGCCTCCAGGCCACTCTCCATCTGCCAGATACAAATCAAACTGCAGATCCTAACCCACACACAAGATTGAAATGGGGATGGAAATTGGGGTGAGCTCCTAACACAAGCTGAAATTCACTCTCGCCCAGTCTCTGTCACCTTCCAAGACCAGTTTTACCCCTAACAACACTTAGCAACCCTGAGTGAAAATGTTCCACCAATTTCCCTTCACTTATTCCCAACTTATGCCCCTTGGGGGTTTTCACCACAGAGAACAACTCCCCCCCCCCCGCCCGCGACCAACTCTGTCCGATTCCCTTCACAACCTGATAATGTTAATGAGGGCAACTTCAAGTCCCCTTTTTTATAACCTGACCTCTCCCTTTCAGAGCTGAAATTCCTGAAACACGGACTCATTCTTCATCCCGTTCCACTGTCCTCTCCCAATTGTCCTTCCTATAATGAAATGTCCAGACATTCCCACAGATGAGTTCTGAACAACATCATAACATTAATATTGTTCTCTAATGTCGAAAAACATTCCGAGGTGCTTCAGAGAGACAGGGGGAAAGTTGACACCGAGCCCCATCAGGTGACATTAGGACAGGTGACCAAAAGCTCGGTCAAAGAGGTAGGTTTTACGAAGCATCTTATAGGAGGACAAAGAGCTGGAGAGGTTGAGGGAGGGAATTCCAGAGGGTTGGAGGGTTGGAGGAGGATACAGAGATATGGATGGCCGAAGCCTTGAAGGGATTTTATCACAGGATGGTAAAACACCAACAACACGACCTCCTCCGATTAATGCAGCAGTCGGTCACTGGACAGTGCTCAGGAACCCCGGCCCCACCCTCCCAATACCCCCCCAACCCCAAAAACACAGAGGCCGTGTGTAGTGTCTGTTAACAGCCATTCCAGTGGGACAGTACATTCAGGGCATTGGGGAACAAAATCTAATAGTTAAACTGGAATAGCACGTAACCCAATTTTTAAAAAGAGTCAGCAACAGGGGTTTTGCCACTGAATCATCTGAATTTTCCGATATTTTCCAGATTGTTCCAACGCTTTCCTGGTCGACCATAACAAGAGCAAAAGAAAAAGGATCTGGAACACAACATGAAAATGGTTGCCTGGGTAACACGATAGAGAACAGAAACCAGATCCCTCTCTTGAAAACAAAATACTGACAAAACTTGTCAACAAAAATCTTATCACCCATGGTTACGGTTGAATTATCAAAAAACAGGGAGATAATCTTATTGTAGATCACTGAGGGAGGCCGTTCAGCCCACCACGCCCTCACTAGCTCTCTGTAACAGTCCCCACACCCGGACCCACACCCGGTCCCCACAACCCAGCCCCCACAACCCAGCCCCCACACCCGGTCCCCACAACCCAGCCCCCACACCCGGTCCCCACACCCGGTCCCCACACCCGGTCCCCGCAACACAGCCCCCACACCCGGTCCCCACAACTCAGTCCCCACAACTCAGTCCCCACAACTCAGTCCCCACAACTCAGTCCCCACTACCCAGCCCCCACTACCCAGCCCCCACAACCCAGCCCCCACACCCGGTCCCCACACCCGGTCCCCACACCCAGTCCCCACAATCGGCCCCCACACCCAGTCCCCACAACCCAGCCCCCACAACCCAGCCCCCACAACCCAGCCCCCACAACCCAGCCCCCACACCCGGCCCCCACACCCGGCCTCCACACCCGGCCCCCACACCCCAGCCCCCGCACCCGGTCCCCACAACCCAGTCCCCACAACGCAGTCCCCACAACCCAGTCCCCACACCCGGTCCCCACACCCAGCCCTCACACCCAACCCCCACACCCAGCCCCCACACCCAGCCCCCACACCCAGCCCCCACACCCAGTCCCCACAACCTAGGAAATATACAAAAAGTGTTAGCTGTTGCAAAGTTCATAGTGCCTCACACCCCGGAGTCTAAATGGCCTGGGGTCACATCCCGCTCCAGAGACTTAAGCACAAAATTCAAGCTGACACTGGAGTGCAGCACTGAGGGAGTGCTGCACTGTCGGAGGGTCAGTACTGAGGGAGTGCTGCACTGTCAGAGGGTCAGTACTGAGGGAGTGCTGCACTGTCGGAGGGTCAGTACTGAGGGAGTGCTGCACTGTCAGAGGGTCAGTACTGAGGGAGTGCTGCACTGTCAGAGGGTCAGTACTGAGGGAGTGCTGCGCTATCAGAGGAGCAGTACCGAGTGAGTACTGCACTGTCGAAGGGGCTGTTTAAACCGAGGCCCCATTTCCCCTCTCAGGTGGAAATATTACACCCCATGCCCACTGTTTCGAAGAGCAGGGGAGTTCTCCCCGGTGCCTTGGCCAATATTTATCCCTCAATCAACATCACAAAAACAAATTTTCTGGTCATTATCACTTTGCTGTTTGTGGGATCTTGCTGTGCGCAAATTGGCTGCTGTGTTGCCTACATTACAATAGTCGGCAAACTTCAGAAGTATTTCATTTGTGCTAAAGCACTTTGGGAGATCCTGTGATCATAAACCGTTTGATAAAATGCGAGCTCTTTTTCCTTCATTCTGCAACATTGTCAGATATACCCAGTTGGCAAGACATGAGGGCATGATGAATATTTTTAATTCAGTCTTGGGATGTGGGCATCGCTCGCTTGCAAGTCTGGCATTTATTGCCCAACCTTACTGGTATAACTGACGGACTTGCTGGGCTAATTCACAGTGAAGAGTCAACCACAGTGGTGTGGGACTGGAGTCACACATCGACCAAGACCGGGTAAGGAAAGCGGGTTTCCTTCCCGAAAGGACATTCGTGAACCAGCTGGGTTTTCAACCCCAATCCATCAGCTTCATGCTCACTCTCACTGAGACCAGCTTTTTATTTCCTGATACTTTTAAACTGAATTTAAAATTCTCAAATTTCCACAGCGGGATTTGAACTCTCGTTCCCTGCATTACTAGCCCAGGTTACTAGATGAGGATTTGGAAAATAGAGGCTCAGCAGTAAGTGAGGGGGCCTGAACTGGTCAAACAGTGGCTGAAAACGGGAGCTGAGCTGCACTGCTCCAGGTTGGAGTCTCCATCATCCTTTTCCCCACTCCAGGACTGTTCCCAGTGAACTCCAGGAGCATTTAACTTAACCCCTGGATGTATCGAGAAACCTGGATATTGGGGACAGTGGGTACAGTGCTGGATATTGGGGACAGTGGGTACAGTACTGGATATTGGGGACATTGGGTACAGTGCTGGATATTGGGGACAGTGGGTACAGTACTGGATATTGGGGACAGTGGGTACAGTGCTGGATATTGGGGACAGTGGGTACAGTACTGGATATTGGGGACATTGGGTACAGTACTGGATATTGGGGACAGTGGGTACAGTACTGGATATTGGGGACATTGGGTACAGTGCTGGATATTGGGGACATTGGGTACAGTGCTGGATATTGGGGACAGTGGGTACAGTACTGGATATTGGGGACATTGGGTACAGTGCTGGATATTGGGGACAGTGGGTACAGTGCTGGATATTGGGGACAGTGGGTACAGTACTGGATATTGGGGACATTGGGTACAGTGCTGGATATTAGGGACAGTGGGTACAGTGCTGGATATTGGGGACTGCTGGGCAGGAGCTGGATATTGAAGACTATCAGGGGTTCACTGAGAGTTAAGTGATATCGGATATTCTACATGATCTATCAGGAGTGCTGCTCAGTGAGTGAGTTCCGCTCCTGGAGTGAGAGCAGAAAATGAATCGCCCTCAGTGAATACTAATGAAATGATTACATGCCGATCTCCAGGGACAGACTCTGCGCAAACAGATTACGGTTACTGCCTGCTCTTACATTAATCTAATTAGCCCAGCTTGCTGCGAGCTAGCCCCCGCAACAAATGAATTGCATTGATCAGATGATGGGACCAGGGCTCGGCAACAGGTTCATTTGATTGTGTTGGAGACACTGCCTGTCGCACTGGATTCATCTCTCAGTAACTCTCTCTGTCTCTGGGACCTGTTAGAGCCCAGCTCAGATTAATAGGGTGGGGGCGTCTCCTCACACTGGGTGATGCATTGTATCCGCGACATTCAGCTTTCTGATTAATAACCTCAAAGTGCTTCCTATCGCAGCCTCTCTGTGTAATCCTGGCAGGCAGCGAATCCTCCAGGATGTTCCAACCCTACAAACCTCCCCTCGACCTCAGGAAATGCTTTCTGTGGCACATGAACAACAATCCAAGACAGTTGTTTTATATTTGTAGTTTTACAGCTTCTGAAACCATCTCAACGTGTGGCACACCCTTGACAGAATAAAGCAATAGAAACAGAGGAGATTGCCTGTGCATAAAGGGATCAATCCAAAACCAGTCCGCAAAAACAATGGCCTCAATATTAACCTCCAGGATGGGCAGGAAAGAGTTAAATTGTCAAATGCACGAAGCATGACCCTAACCCACTGCGCAGGCAGTGTTCCCGTTTTTACAGTGATGGGCTTGTGTCTTGAAGTGGAGAGACGGGACACCCCAAAAACACATTTAAATCGGGCTCTTAATGTGCAATTAATTTTATATTAACTGCTGCTGTGTGGGTTTCCCAGGGCTCTGGAAGCCTGGCAGGAAAAGGGTGGCAGGAGCTGCCGGCTCCAGAAGGTATTTTCCAGCACCCCTTGTGGGCCAGGAGAGCAAATCGAAGCTCTGCAGTCCTGTCACATCCAGCCGTGAATGGTGGTGGACAATTAAACAACTAACTGGAGGAGGTGGCTCCACAAATATCCCCATCCTCAATGATGGGGGAGCCCAGCACATCAGTGTGAAAGAAATGGCTGAAACATTTGCATCCATTTTCAACCAGAAGTTCCGAGTGGATGATCCATCTCGGCCCCCTCCTGAAGTCCCCAGCATCACAGATGCCAGACTTCAGCCAATTCGATTCACTCCGCGTGATATCAAGAAACAGCTGAAGGCACTGGATACTGAAAAGGATCCTGACTTCATTCTCCTGGCTGTTCCAGCTACAACACTGGCATCTACACGGCAATGTGGAAAATTGCCCAGGTATGTCCTGTCCACAGAAAACAGGACAAATACAACCTGCCAATTACCGCCCCCTCAGCCTACTCTGAATCATCAGCAAAGTGATGGAAGGTGCCATCAACAGTGCCATCAAGCGGCACTTGCTTAGCAATAACCTGCTCAGTGATGCTCAGTTTGGGTTCTGCCAGGGCCACTCAGCTCCTGACCTCATTACAGCCTTGGTCCAAACATGGACAAAAGAGCTGAACTCAAGAGGTGAGGTGAGAGTGACTGCCCTTGACATCAAGGCAGCATTTGACAGAGTATGGCATCAAGGAGCCCTAGCAAAACTGAAGTCAATTGGAATCAGGGGGAAAACTCTCCGCTGGTCAGAGTCATACCGAGCGCAAAGGAAGATGGTTGTGGTTGTTGGAGGTCCATCAACTCAGCTCCAGGACATCACTGCAGGAGTTCCTCAGGGTAGTGCCCTAGGCCCAACCATCTTCAGCTGCTTCATCAATGACCTTCCCTCCATCATAAGGTCAGAAGTGGGGATGTTCACTGATGATTGCACAATGTTCAGCACCATTCGTGATTCTTCAGATACTGAAGCAGTCTGTATAGAAATGCAACAAGACCTGGACAATATCCAGGCTTGGGCTGATAAGTGGCAAGTATCATTCACGCCACACAAGTGCCAGGCAGTGACCATCTCCAACAAGAGAGAATCTAATCATCTCCCCATGTTCAATGGCATTACCATCGTTGAATCCCCCACTATCAACATCCTGGGGGTCACCATTGACCAGAAACTGAACTGGAGTAGCCACATAAATGCTGTTGCTACAAGAGCAGGTCAGAGGCTGGGAATTCTGTAGCAAGTAACTCACTTCCTGAATCCCCAAAGCCTGTCTACCATCTACAAGGCACAAGTCAGGAGTGTGATGGAATACTCTCCACTTGCCTGGATGGGTGCAGCTCCAACAACACTCAAGAAGCTTGACAACATCCAGGACAAAGCAACCCGCTTGATTGGCACCCCATCTACAAACATTCACTCCCTGCACCACCGACGCACAGTGGCAGCAGTGTGTACCATCTACAAGATGCACTGCAGCAACGCACCAAGGCTCCTTAGACAGCACCTTCCAAACCCGCGACCTCTACCAACTAGAAGGACAAGGGCAGCGGATGCATGGGAACACCACCACCTGCAAGTTCCCCTCCAAGTCACACACCATCCTGACTTGGAACTATATCGGCCATTCCTTCACCGTCGCTGGGTCAAAATCCTGGAACTCCCTTCCTAACAGCACTGTGGGTGTACCTACCCCACATGGACTGCAGTGGTTCAAGAAGGCAGCTCACCACCACCTTCTCAAGGGCAATTAGGGATGGCAATAAATGCTGGCCTGGCCAGCGATGCCTACATCTCCCGAACAAATATAAAAAAAGAAAAAGGCCAACACCCCCTAAACTGTCAAGAAGCCTTCAGCCTCTCCCAGCCCTGAACGCGGCCTCACCCTCCACCCACCCGCAATCAGCAGATTAACCCCCCCCCCACTCAACCCACAGCCCAAATCTCTCGCTCTTTCCCTGCTCCAGATTGTCCCCGAGTCTCTAGTTACAGCCTCCTGAGGTTAGACTAGGCAGGACCTCCACATACCCTGGTAGAATGGATTTACTCTGTGCTCCCACACAGCCCCCACATCCTCCCCATCTGTATCCAGTAATATTTCTGTGAGTGAGTGGTCAATCTAGGAAGAGGGTCCCCAGGCTGATGGTGGAAGTAATTGTCATCGACTCACTCAAATGCAGACTTCTTTCTGAAATACCATTTTGGGATCCAGTTTGTGATTAATTTGGGATGTGATGTGTGGTCAGAGGAGCGTGTTTGGGAGGAACAGGTGACTTTGGATCTATGATTCCCAAAGCTCTCCGGCACTGGGGGTTTTCCCCAGTTCCTCTCCGGGTCTGTTGTGGACTCAGTGATAGAGATTGATCACTGTGATTGGTCAGTAAATCTGTGGAATTTTCTCCCTAAAACTCTCTGCCTCTCTCTCCTCTTTTAACAACAACTTATATTTAAGTAGCAGCTTTAACATGGTCAATGTCCCAAGGTGCTTCACAAAAGCGTTATGAAACAAAATTTGACACTGAGCCACATAAGGAGATAAGCTTTGTCGAAGGACCATCTTAAAGGAGGAAATTGACATCGAGATGTGGAGAGGTTTAGGGAGGCAAATCCAGAGTTTGCGCCTCGGCAGCTGAATGCACGCCCGCCAATGGGAAAGCAATGAAAATCAGGATGCAGCAAGAGGTCATAACTGGAGAAGCACAGAGATCTCAGAGGGTCGTGGGCTGGAGGAGGTGAGAGAGAGGGGGCGGGGGAGTTGCCGCTACATTTGAAAGGGATTTGAAAGCAAGGACGAGAATTTTAAAATTAAGGCATTGCTTAACCGGAAGCCAATGTAGGTCAGCGAGCACAGGGGTGATAGGGAAATGGGACTTGGTGCGAGTTAGGACACGGGCAGCAGAACTTTGGATGACCTCAAGTTTACTGAGGGTAGAAGATGGGAGGCCGGTCCGGAGAGCACTGGAATAGTCAAGACAAGAGGTAACAAAGGTACAGATGAGGGTTTCAAAAGCAGATGAGCTAAGGCAGGGACAGAGACAGACAATGTTATGGAGGTGGAAACAGGCGGTCCCAACAATGGAACGGATATGTGGTTGTTAGCTTATCTTGGGGTCAAATACCACACCAAGGTTGCAGGCGGGTTCAGTCTCAAACTGCTGCCAGGGAGAGGGATGAAGTTGGTAGCTAGGGAACAGAGTTTGGAGTGCGGAGCAAAGACAATGGCTTCCATCTTCCGAAATTTTCACTGGAAGAAATTTCTGCTCATCTGGTTCTGAATGTCACGGCAATGTCTGACAGTTTAAAGAGAGTGGAGGAGTCACGAAAGGTGGAGAGAGGGGAGATGGTGGCATTGTGGTAATATCACTAGACTAGTAATCCAGAGGCCCAGGCTAACGCCCTGGGAACATGGGTTCAATTCTCACCACGGCAGCTGGTGGAATTTAAATTCAATAAATTAATAAAAATCTGGAATTGAAAGCTCGCCTCAGTAATGGTGCCATGAAACGATCATCGATTGTCGCAAAAACCCATCTGGTTCACTAATGTCCTTTAGGGAAGGAAATCTGCCGTCCTTACCTGGTCTGGCCTACAGGTGACTCCAGACCCACAGCAATGTGGTTGACTCTTACGTGCCCTCTGAAATGGCCGAGCAAGACACTCAGTTCAAGGGCAATTAGGGATCGGCAACAAATGCTGGGATAGCCAGCGCATCCCACATCCAACGAAAAATAAAAAAAAGGTAGTGGAGAGATAAAGCAGGACATTGTCAACGTACATGTGCAAACTGACAACTTTTCAGATGGTGCTGCCAAGGGTAAGATGGTCCTTAAAACCCACCTCTGATCAATCTCTTGGTCGCCTGTCCTGATATCTCCTCCTGTGGCTTGGTGTCAAAAATGTCGAAATGTGTTTCTTGATATCACTGACGTTAAGTGCTTTGGGAAGTTAGATTTACATTAAAGGGGTTATATAAATATGTTGTTGTATCATAAGAACTAGGAGCAGGAGTAGGCCATTCAGCCCCTCAAGCCTGCTCATGGCTAATCTCCTCCCTCAATCCCCTCCCTGCCTGACCAATCCCTATAATCACTTGATTTTTTTTTTTCATTTCTAAAAATCTATCAATCTCTGTCTTGAATATACTCAATGACTGAGCATCCAGAACCCTCTGGGGTAGAGAATCCCACAGATTCACAACCCTCTGCATGAAGAAACTTCTCCTCATCTCTGTCCTACATGACAACCCCTTATCCTAACACTTTGACCCCTAGTTCTAGACTCTCCATCCAGGGGAAACATCTTCTCAGTATGTCAAGTTCTCTAAGAACTTTATACATTTCAATGAGATCACCTCTCATTTTTCAAACTCCAGACAATATAGATCCATTCAACTCAATCTCTCCTCATAGACCCTTTCATCACAGGAATCAACCTTTTTTTTATTTTTTTATTCAGAGATACAGCCCTGAAACAGGCCCTTCGGCCCACCGAGTCTGTGCCGGCCAAGAACCACCCATTTATACTAACCCTACAGTAATCCCATATTCCCTACCACCTACCTACACTAGGGGCAATTTACAATGGCCAATTTACCTATCAACCTGCAAGTCTTTGGCTGTGGCAGGAAACCAGAGCACCCGGCGGAAACCCACGCGGTCACAGGGAGAACTTGCAAACTCCGCACAGGCAGCACCCAGAACTGAACCCGGGTCCCTGGAGCTGTGAGGCTGCGGTGCTAATCACTGCGCCACTCCCTCCAAGGCCCTTAGGTAAGGAGACCAAAACTGCACACAGTTCTCCTGGTGTGGTCTCACTAGAGCTCTATATAATTACAGAAAGACTTCCTGACACTTCCTGCAACCCCCCTGCTATACAGACTAACATTACAACCTGTGGCTACCAGGATGCTAGAAAGGGAATTAAATAGACCTCAATCACTTTTCATCCAGTAATTGCAGTGTTCCTATTGTTTTGAGAAGACTTGCCAGGATGGTCCTGGAGCCTCCAAGAATTGAAAGATTAATCTCCTGGATTCCGCTCCCAGTAATTTCGGAGAAAATCCCAAGGCCATTAAAAAATAATTGCGTTTCTTTTTCATTGTCTTCAAACACTTTTTACTGATTATAAAAGTATTGGAGGTGTGACCGGCCGGGGCAGTTGGATGAATCAACTGATGAATCCTCCAGGAGTACACCTAATCAGGTTTGGTGACCCTATTTGGTGACGGGTGAGGCCCAGAGTGCGACAGTTCCAGAGCTGGAGAGAAGATGATGTTGATCAGGAAACTGTGATCAGGGGAGCTCGAGCTTGGTTTTTAAAAGTCTGCAGAGTGCAAAAGGAAAGGAAACTTGGTCGTGCTGAGGTACTGGTACAGAATGAGTTTGCATGAATGAATTATTCCATTTTACCCACTGTGTACTGTACATGTACAGGGTCTACACTGAGACACACATGGCCTGTACAGTACCAGACAGGAGTGAATCGTTCCCTTTTGCCTGATCTGTTGTCCTAGATTTTCTAATATGTCCATGTATTAGCACAGTCCTTTATTCAGATCATTTTGCTTCTTTAGCTCCCTCTCTGATTTCATTGGAACTGTACAGAGCCAAAGTCTGATCTCATCGTCACAGGGCAGTCTAAAGACAGGTCATGGTGAAGGAAAGTGTGTGTGTAATCTCAATGCAATCCAGTGTGTTAGTGTGATCAAACAGGGAGGGGAGTGGGGTCCTTCTATACCAGCATGTGTCAAACATTCACCACCATCACTAATTGTACTTGTGTCACTCTGCAACTGATAACAGCTCTGACACGCACAGGCCATTCAGCCCATCAATCCCATGCTTCCTCGGCTCTGCTTCAGCTGTCCCACCCAGATAGCCAACAACATGGTCACTCTCAAACTGTGCGATCCCCTTTCCTTCCATTGGTCTCCCCACAAACTGTGGGACTCTTCCCCTCCCTCAGTCTCTCCTCAAACTGTGAACCTCCTCATGCTCGGCCTCAGTTGGCTATTCCACCCTGAGATACCTCACCTTCTCTTGTTGATTTCATCAGCCTCAGGCCTTTATCTTTCCTTTGTTCCTGGGCTTCTGAGCCTGTTGTGGATAAGCTCATACACATCTGCTTACCTTGAACATTCAATAAATGAAGTTTGATTTCAAATCGCAACATTGAAATTGACAGGTAGGAGTTAAACGTGAAGCCTCAAAGTGCCAACTTGACATCAATTAATCACTTCCTTTGATTGAATTACAACTTGTCAACTCAATCTCAACCCTCTGTTATTCTGAGAAACATGATACAGTTTTAGCTCAAATCCTTTGATGACAGAGTCCCCGGTTATTTCAGCATGACATAGGGGGTATCTTTTGTGTGAATGAGATCTTTGTCAGTAATTAATCTTCCAATAAACTGATGGAAATACAGTATCAGCTGCAAAATACACCCCTGGTTCCTGATTGATTGATATGGTTACTGCTCCCTCTTGTTGCTCAGAGAGGCTCAGCACCTATTTGACCATGTTTTGGGGGGTGGGAGCGAGCAGGGGCGCGGGGACACCACAGGCTGCCTCTGGCTCACCAGCATGGGCCTGCTCCTTAATTCAAATGCACCAGGCCAGAGTCCTGCCCCAACCCCAGCATCAGTGACATCGGGCAGCAGTCAGGAGAGGGTGGCAGAAGACTGCCCAGTACCTGGTACTCAGCAGGGTGCTGGGAGGGGGAACAGGAGCTTGAGGTTTCCTTGGCACCCGTGAACATCCTGGTCGGCACGGAGACCATTTTCAAAAATATATTCATTGAGCTTCCCGGCCCTCTGCTGGCTTTGCTGCACCAACATGCATAGTGCACCTGGTGAGACCATTATCAGGCTCCAAACATGGGAATCCAGAGTTTAAATAACATTTGGTGTCTGAATGATGTCAACAGAGTGAGGCCCCTGCCTGCTCAGTGCGAGGCCCTCACTGGCTAGCTAGGACCTGCCTGTTCAATAGTCTGCAGCGACCAAGCATTAGGCAAGTGGGCCCCACCTCCCACTGCCCCTATCCCTGTTCAGCCCCACTCTCACTCGGGCATTAAAATCAGAATCAGGGCTCCTGACCTACACACCTGCCTCTTTCCGAAACTAAACAATCCAGATTCGTTGTCTCCACCTCCAACTCATTCAGGAGGCAATTGAGATTCGGTCTTCCTGACCATGTTGTCATGTGACAGTGACAGATAGTGGCGCACGGTATCACATTATCACCTCATGTTTGGGCAGTCGCTTCCCGGGTCCTCCCGGACCTCACACAGGAAGAGACAGGGTTTGGGATAATGGATCCCTGCCCCATGCACTGCCACAGGCCCCAGTATCAGCTCTCAGGTGAGTCACAGTGCCGGCCTTGCTTTCTCCTTCCTTTCAAAACCCCATCGCAGCATCCTGATCTATCCCATCTACTCCCCAATTCCCTTCAGTCTTTGTGCAGTCCTGCTATAGGCCTCAGCCCTTCACGCAGCTCTTCCAGTTTCAAAAAACCTATCTGTAACCCGTGCAAATTATTTTGGTTTTCCCATGCTGTGCAGATAGATCTCCTCAGCTGCCTATTCCAGTGCCACCCCAAGAGAGCCGAAGAATCATAGGTTAGTGCTTCTCAGATTAGGGGTACAGGTCATTAATGGGACAGTGTAGAGGGAGCTTTACTCTGTATCTAACACTGGTTTTTTTTCTTATAAGGTGGCCTTTATACCCCAGGCCCCTTTTATATCTTTTATGTCGAGGGGGCCTTTATTCCTCAGGCCCCCTTTATGTACATATTTATCTAACCCTGTTTTTTTTTTTCTAACCCCTTTTTTTTTTTCCTTTTGTAGAGGGAGGTTTACTCTGTATCTAACCCCCGTTTTTTTTTCTTCTTTTTTTCCAAGGTGGCCTTTATACCCCAGGCCCCTTTTATATATTTTTTGTCGAGGGGGCCTTTCTTCCTCAGGTGCCCTTTATATACATATTTATCTAACCCTGTTTTTTTTTTTTTTTTCTTTCTTTTGTAGAGGGAGCTTTACTCTGTATCTAACCCCTGTTTTTTTTTTTTTTTTTCTTTTCTATTAGGGAGTTTTACTCTGTATCTAACCTGTTTTTTTTTTCTTCTCCACAAGGTGACCTTTATACCCCAGGCCCCTTTTATATTTTTCACATCGAGGGGGCCTTTATCCCTCAGGCCCCCTTTATGTACATATTTACAGTTTTAAAATAACTTTATTAAAACAGATAAATAAACAAAAAACTCAAATTAAAATGCCATTCTCGGCGTCGACGATGCACTCCAGTCCCTGCGGTGCCCACCGGTCGCGGAAGGCCTCAAGCGTACCGGCGGACACCGCATGCTCCTTTTCCAGGGACACCCGGGCGCGAACATAACCGCGGAAGAGGGGCAGGCAATCGGGGAGGACGGAACCCCCGACGGCCCGCAACCTGGACCTGTGAATTGCCACCTTGGCCAGGCCCAGGAGCAGACCGACGAGGAGATCCTCCTCCCGGCCCAAGCCCCTCCGCACCGGGTGCCCAAAGATCAGGAGCGTGGGACTGAAGTGCAGCCAGAATTTGAGGAGCAGCCCCTTCAGATACTCAAATAGGGGCTGCAACCTCGCACACTCCGTATAAATGTGGAACACGGACTCGTCCAGGCCGCAGAAAGTACAGCTGGCCTGGGAGTCCGTGAACCTACTTAAAAGCCTATTGCACGGGACTGCTCTGTGCAGCACCCTCCACCCCAGGTCCCCGATGTAAAGGGGGAAGACTCCCGCGTAGAGAGACCTCCATCGGGGTTTCCCCTCGCCGCCAGATGGCAACGCGGACCGCCAGGGCGTGTCCGGCCGGCTGACGAGGGCGAGGAAGTGGAAAGTGTGCAGGAGCAGCCCGTACAGGAAACCCCTCCGCGCCGATTGGAATGGCATGGAGGGCATTCCCGAGAGGCGGCTCGGGTTGTGCGGGACCGGCTCCCGAGGAGGGTTTCGGGGCCTGGGTCCGATGAGCAGTTCCGGCCCAGCGGGGGTCAGCTCGGCCGGGATCGCTCCGCACTCCCGAGCCCCCTCGCCACCCGCAGTGAGGGGCGTCCCGGGGGTTTCGGCTACTCCTCCGCCCGCCGGACCGTCCCCGGAGTCGGCCGCCCGGACAGCCGAGGCGCTCTCCTCCGCCGGCGGGGGAGCGCCCTGACTGGAGGCGACCATGTTCCAGACTCGGAAAAGATCCCGGTAAAAGACAGGCAACTCCCTCAGAGAGGCGCGGCTAACGGACTCCACCGGGAGCTGCGTGTCGTCTTGAAGGCAGTGACACTGGCGGAAAAAATACGTCGCCAGCGCACACCATCTGGGAGGACGCTCGACGTACAGGTATCTCTGCAGGGTCCGAAGGCGGAGAGTCGCAGCCTGGGTGCGGACGCACACCAGCGACTGACCGCCCTCCTCGATCGGGAGACTCAGGACCGCGGCAGAGACCCAGTGTTTCCTCTTGCCCCAGAAGAAATCGACGAGTTTCTTCTGGATCTTGGTGGCAAATACAGGGGGCGGGGCCAAAGTGACCAACCGGTACCACAGCATGGAGGCCACCAGTTGGTTTATGACCAACGCTCGGCCCCTGTAGGAAAGCACTCGGAGCAGTCCTGTCCAGCGCCCCAGCCGAGCGGTGACTTTCGCCTCCAACTCCTGCCAGTTTGCCGGCCAGGCTTCCTCAGCGGGACTAAGGTGGACTCCCAGATAGAGGAGGTGCGTGGTGCTCCACGCAAAAGGTGTCATCTCCTCCGGCAGGGAGTCCACCCGCCACTGACCAACCAGGAGTCCGGAACATTTCTCCCAATTGATCCTCGCGGAGGACGCGGCAGAAAAGGTCTGCTGGCAGTCGCGCATCCTCCGCAAGTCAACGGGATCTGTGATTGCGAGGAGCACGTCGTCGGCGTAAGCCGAGAGGACGACCCGCATGGCCGGCTCGCGCAGAGCCAATCCCGTCAACCTCCTGCGAAGCAGGCACAGGAAGGGCTCCACGCAGATGGTATACAATTGGCCGGACATGGGGCACCCCTGACGCACTCCTCTCCCAAATCGAAGGGGCGCCGTCAAGGACCCGTTAACTTTGACTAGACACTCTGCGGCGGCGTATAAAAGTCGGACCCGGGACACGAAATGCGGCCCGAGTCCGAAAGCGCGCAGAGTCCCGAAAAGGTAATCGTGATCCACCCTGTCGAACGCCTTCTCCTGATCGAGGGAGAGAAAGGCGACCGACTGACCAGTCCTCTGGGAAAGATGGATCAGGTCCCGGACCAGGTGGATGTTGTCCTGGATGGACCGGCCCGGGACCGTGTAGGACTGGTCGGGGTGGATCATGTGGGCCAGCACGGAGCCCAGGCGGGTAGACATAGCCCGGGCAAAGATCTTATAATCCGTGCTGAGGAGGGAGACCGGACGCCAGTTTTTAAGCAGGCGGAGATCGCCCCTCTTCGGCAGCAGGACGATGACCGCCCTGCGCCACGAGAGGGGCATCTCCCCGGTCGCCAGGCTTTCCCCCAGGACCCGCGCGTAATCGTCCCCCAGGACGTCCCAGAACGCCCTGAGGAACTCCACGGTCAACCCATCCAGCCCTGGGGATTTGCCCCTCGAGAGCTGGTGGAGGGCGCCAGTCAGATCCGCCAACGTGAGCGGAGCCTCCAATCCTTCGGCGCCCTCCGGGCTGACCTGCGGCAGGTCCTCCCACAAAACTCTGCGCGCATCCTCGCTGGACGGATCCGGAGAGAACAACGCACTGTAATACGTCCGGACCAGGAGGCCCATTCCCTCCGGATCCGTGATGGAGGATCCGTCGTCGGCCAGCAGCTCGACGAGCTGCTTACGGACCCCCCGCCATTTTTCCAGCGAGTAGAAGAAGGGTGAGGCGCGGTCCAAATCTTCCAGGATCTGGATCCGCGACCTCACGTACGCGCCTCGGGACCCTATGAGCTGCAGGTTCCTCAGCGCGCCCTTCTTCTCTTTGTACGCCTGCCACAGGGCCGGGTCCGCGACGGCATGACCGAGGCGGGATTCCAAGTTGAGCACCTCCCTCTCAAGGCGCCCGATCTCGGCTTCCCGCCTCTTGGTCGACCCCTTCGCGTACTCCTGACAGAAGACGCGGATGTGAGTCTTGCCCACATCCCACCATAGCCTCAAGGAGGGGAAGCCCCCCTGCTTCCTTCTCCAGTCGGCCCAGAATCGACAGAACGAGTCCCGAAATCGCACGTCCTCCAGCAGCCGGTTGTTAAAGTGCCAGTACGCGGACCCCGCCCGCGTGCGGAGCGGAGTGAACTCCGCCCACACCAGGCGGTGGTCCGAGCACGGCACCAGCCGCATGGAGGCCGCCGAAACGCGGGAGACGTACGCCTGCGAAATGTAGAGGCGGTCGATTCGCTACCCCCCTCCTCCAGACCTCCATGTGAAGGCGCTGGAGTCGGGATGGAGATTCCGCCAGACGTCCACCAAGTTAAGGGAGCTGATCAGTCCCCTCAACTTCTCCACCGACGCTTGGCCGCGCTGGGGACCGGAGCGATCCCCCACCTCGAGGGTGCAGTTAAAATCCCCCCCGAGGATGATGCACTCGCCGCTATCGATGGAGCTCAAGAGAGCGGACACTTCTTCAAAGAAGCGCGCTTGCAAAGCACCGGGCCTGGGCGCGTACACGTTCACAAAGTGGAGCGGCACGCTACCCAGGCGAACGGCGAGGTGGAGCAAGCGGCCCGGCACTAGCTCCTTGACCCCCAAGATCTCCGGCTGAAAAGTCGGGGCCAACAAGATAGCCACCCCACTAGAAATAGGGGTGAGGTGACTCATGTAGACCCCACCCTGCCACTCCAGGAGCCAGGTGGCTTCGTCTCCCGGAACGGTGTGGGTTTCCTGCAGAAAGCTCACCGCGTATCTCCCTTCCCTAAGGACTGAGAGATTGTGAAATCTGCGGTGAGCCCCTCTGCTGCCGTTGATGTTGAGGCTGGCTATGGTTATCTTCATGTCAAAGGTACTTAAAACCCGTCACCAACAGCTCACTGTGAGGAGGGAGTGGAAGTGCACCTGGCCCTCCACTCCCCCAGCAACCCATTGAGGAACACATTAAAACGGCGCCTCTCAACCAGTTTCACGTCCGCGCGCTTGCCCGCTATCTTAAGGGCGGCACGGACGGACTGGATGATCAGCGCCAGATTCGACCAACGGTCGAGGGCCAGCTGAACTTTATTGCGGCAACCCCTGCAAGCCGCGAGGAAATCCCGGAGTTCCGCCGTGGGGATGAGAGGAGATTCGGTGGGAGGCACGAGGGACTCCACCACCTCACTGGCGATGGAATCAAGATCATCCTCCGTGCCCCGCACCGAATCCCCATCCTCCTCCGGGTCGTCACCGCCAGCGGCCAACACATCCACCACACACTGTGGGGCGGACGTCCCGGCCGCGCCAGCTGGTCCCGCCTCCGTCACGATCCCACCCCCAGGATCGATGGCGGAGGAGTCCTCTCTGGGTTCTATTGTGAAACTGGAGCCTGTAGGCACCAGCGGTTCAGGACCCCCCTCCACCTCCATCCCCAGGCCAATGACTGGTCCAGGGGAGACAGAAGTTCCGGACTCCGGGAAACCAGCCGGAGCCGAGACTGGAGGCGGCGAGAGGAGGCCATCTCCCGCTCCGCCAGCACCCACAGGCCCAGCAGATGGGGCAGCATTCTCAGTTATAACTGGGTCGGGTGTCTCCTGGTTGGTGGTGGACTCCGGCTGGGAGGCCCGACCCTCTGGGGCCTCGCCCTCCCCTTCATTCAGGACACCCGACCCAGTCGCAGTGGCGGAATGGGCGGTTTCCCCAGGCTCCCCCACCACAAGCAGGGCCCCACTTACTCCTTCAGGAGGGGCCTCACGTACCGGGGCCATCCCCTCCCCTCCATCCTGAGGAATAGGGAGCACCTGCCCGGACTTTGCAGCCTTGGTGGTGGCGGTAGGGGGCACCTGAGGACCAGAAACAGGAGGCAGCTCCCCTCCAACAGATGGGCCCTGCACCTCAGGGCCCTGTGTTATTTCTGTGGAGGGGTGCCTTCTCCTCTTTTTCGCACTTGGGCGCGGAGACTCAGAGACCTCCATGTCATCAGAGGCCTCCGCCTCCGCACCCTTTTTTCCTTTTTTAGTCACCCTGGGCCTGAGCCCAGCCCTGGGACAGGTGGATTCCATGGGAATGGGCTTTGGGCTGAGCTCAGGCTCGGGTTGAGTCAAGGTGTCCAGGGGACGCGCCTCACGATGTTTCTTTTTTCCCCGCGTCTTCCTTCCGCTCGGACGGACGCTCCCCTCCCCGCCAGAGGCTGTGAAAACCACAGCCTCCGGAACCGACTGAGCGGTGTCTGTTGGATGTGCGGGGGGAGTGGGAGGAGGTGCTGTGGAACCACTCTGGGCCGCCGAGGTGGAGCTGGCGGCCGGGAGGTTGGGGCAGTTCTTCCGAACATGCCCCACCCCCTTGCAGACGTGGCACCGCGCCCCGTCCGAGGTCCAAAAGACGCGGTAGGCCGTCCCCTGGAACTCCACATTAAATTGGCCCTCCGTGTCCTCCTCCCGCGCCAGCTGCATAAATAACTGGCGGCGGAAGGAGTAGACATGTTGGAGGCTGTGCTCCCGAAGACCAAGCCGGACTGGGGTGATCCCCGACCTCACCTCCCCCAGATGGTGCAGGTGGGGGAGGAGGAGCTCACTGGGAATGAAGGGTGGGACGTTGGACAACATTATCCGATGCGCAGTGGCCCCCAGAGGGTCCACTGGCAGGAAGGTCCCCCCCACAGTGAGCCCTTTACTCAGGGCCAGGGACACCGCCCGCTCGGTCTTCAAAAAGAACACAGCCTTCCCATACATCTTTGAGGCCGCAACAATGGCCGAGGGGCCGACAACCACGGCCATTGCCTTAACGCAGGCCTCAATAGACATGTTGGGGTGGGGATAGCTCTTCACCCCATGGCTGCATGTCAATAATTTAAAGGGTGACGGGGCCACGTGGGCAGCCACAGAAGCTGCAGCTGCGTAGGTAGTAGAGGGCCCCGCCACCGGTGATGAAGGGCTTGCCATGGGTCCAAGAGCTAAACCCACCCCAAATTGTGGACTTGCACACTAAATAACAGATTCACAGAAAAATTTGAAAAGACAAACAAACAAACAACAGGTTAGTGGAGAGGCTGAGGTAAGAGAGGAGAGGTAAAGACAGGCTGGAAGGGATGACTTGCTTTCTGGAGGTGGTGCTCACAGTGCACTTAAAACAGTCTTTGAAGTTGGTCTTCCGGTCTTCTGGTTGGGGGAGTCGTCTTCACCTGGGTCAGCTGAAGCTGCCCAGGCACTATCTATCCCCTTCCGTCTGTTTAGCTGGGCAGCTTCAGCTGACCCAGGCTTGGCAATTGGGGTGGGGAGGGAGCTTTCCTGTGTGCTTTTGCAGCAGCACAGATTCCTGTTGAATTGGCAGCCCCACCCCTTGTTGTTCCAGCCACTTGTTCCTCCCCCAACAGTCCAAAGTAAATTACTGGTGTTCAGCACCCACCTCCAGACAAAGCCTTGTTTCCACAAAATGTCCCTTTCTTCTCTTTAATGGAGACTGTTGTTGGAGTTTTCCACTGCTTGTTGGTAGCTGCTCTCCCTTGCTCAGTGCAGCTCCTCTCTCCACCTCTGCAACCTCCAACTGCCACCAGCACTCTCAGCTGCACCTCGTTGAGGCTCTCAACACTCAGGCTCCCAAATCAGAGAGCAGCCAATCCCAGTGCTGTACCTGTCCTGGGAGTGTTTGATGGGGACAGTGTAGAGGGAGCTTTACTCTGTATCTAACCCCGTGCTGTACCTGTCCTGGGAGTGTTTGATGGGGACAGTGTAGAGGGAGCTTTACTCTGTATCTAACCCCGTGCTGTAGCTGGTCAGTTGTTTTCTTGAAGCCTGATATAGGGTTTTCACTCTCACTATGAATGCTGGGATATCACTATCCTCCATTACTGTCACTTGGTTCTGAAGAAAAACACTGCAATGTCCAACAGCCAGGGTGACTGTGACAACACAAAGACAGATATACGATGAGAGCGGGTTGGTTAAAACAGGGGTATGATGAGTAAAAATCATTTACTACCAGTTTTGCCACTTTGAACCATGTTTGTGTCTTCTCCTGATTTGTAAGATGCTGACCGGAGTTCAGTGAGTAGCTCTCCAGCCTGAGTTGAAGGATTGCGAATTCAAGTGCCACTCCAGTGCGTGAAGTATAATCCAGGCTGACATTTCAATCCCGTACTGAGGGAGTGCTACGCGGTCAGAGATGCTGTCTCTTGATTTAAGATTTTAAACCGAGGCTTATGTGTGTCCTCTTCAAAAGTATGTCATCAGCTGTAAAGTGCTTCGGAACATTCTGAGTTTAAAGAGGAGGCTGCTCGAACTTTCACTTGGGGGTTTACTGCTCTGGGGGAAATTTCCTTTGCCTTGTGTGTTAACAAACTCCTCAGCTTGATGAACAGGGGGAGTGACAGTCACGATTCTTAACGGATTTCCCAGGGTTGATAGCATTTTGAAATAAAATACTGAGCCTCAGCCTCTGTGTGGTGGGTCCAAAATGGTTCAGTTGCAAAATAAAACCCTCAAGTCACAGAACTCCTTCCTCAGGCTCTGCACGGAAGTGACAAGAGTGGTTTTCCTCCCTCACCTCTTTCCTGGCTCTCTACCCCAACTCCAGAAACTACCCTCTCATTTCAACCAGCTACTGACAAGCTTGACGGTATTTTGTGGATTCAGAACTGGCAGCAGAGAGGTTGGAGACAGACTAACTCAATCTGCTGACTCCCACTGCATGGTCTGCACTCAGGACCAGCTCATCACTCACCCGCCCCAGGATGCTGCTCGGTTACCACTAATATTCAGATTTTAATTGAATGCATCCCTCTCAACACTCTCCCTCCCGAGAAAACAATCGGAATTCTGCTTCCAGTGATACTCTGGTGCATTTTACTTTCACCCACAAAACAAAGCTTCAGTTTGCTGAAATAACTTAATGAGAGTCAGAGGAGATCCTTGTGTGTGAGACCAACTCCACCTGAACAATGCCATAACAACATCAGCACAGTGTTTGGGCTTGTAGGACCACAGAAAAAAGAGGAGGCCATTCAGCTCCTCGAGCCTGTTACACAGCAACAGGAGGAGGCCATTCAGCCCTTTGAGCCTGTTACATATGTTATTCAGCCCTCTGACAATGGCTGGTTTGTACCTTAACTCCCTATATCCTCTCTTAACTCCAGCTCCCTGGTTATCCTTACACAACCAAATCTATTAATCTCAGTCTTGAGACCAGAGCCCCTCAGTCAAGGATCCCACTCAAAGGTGATCAATAAGATCCTTGTCAATACAATAAAAGGAAAATATTGCAGATGCTGGAAATCAGAAATAAAAACAGAAAGTGCTGGAAATATTCTGCAGATCAAGCAGCATCTGTGGAGAGAGAAACGGAGTTACCATTTCAGGTCTGTGGCCTTTCATCAGATACTTGACCATGTTTGCCCCTTGCCTAGACACCTTGGGTACAGTTCCACACACACTGACTCTCACTGGGGTACAGTTCCACACACACTGACTCTCACTGGGATACAGTTCCACACACACTGACTCATACTGGGATACAGTTCCACACACACTGACTCTCACTGGGGTACAGTTCCACACACACTGACTCTCACTGGGGTACAGTTCCACACACACTGACTCTCACTGGGGTACAGTTTCACACACACTGACTTTCACAGGGGTACAGTTCCATACACACTGACTCTCACTGGGGTACAGTTCCATACACACTGACTCTCACTGGGGTACAGTTCCACACATACTGACTCTCACTGGGATACAGTTTCACACACACTGACTCTCACAGGGGTACAGTTCTGCACACACTGACTCTCACTGGGGTACAGTTCCACACAGACTGACTCTCACTGGGGTACAGTTTCACACACACTGACTCTCACTGGGGTGCAGTTCCACACACACTGACTCTCACTGGGGTACAGTTCTGCACACACTGACTCTCACTGGGGTACAGTTCCACACAGACTGACTCTCACTGGGGTACAGTTTCACACACACCGACTCTCACTGGGATACAGTTCCACACACACTGACTCTCACTGGGGTACAATTCCAGTATCAGTCTCTCATGCAGTTATTAGGAAGTGTAACTCTGTATAGTTACACAGTGAGTGACCCTCAGCCTGAATAAACAGTGACTCTGTACAGCTACGCAATGAGTGATCCTCACCCTGAATAAACAGTGACTGTCCAGTTACACAGTGAGTGATCCTCACCCTGAATAAACAGTGACTGTACAGTTACACAGTGAGTGACCCTCACCCTAAATAAACAGTGACTCTGTACAGTTACACTGTAAGTGACCCTCACCCTGAATAAACAGTGATTCTGTACAGTTACACAGCGAGTGACCCTCACCCTGAATAAACAGTGATTCTGTACAGTTACACAGTGAGTGACCCTCGCCCTGAATAAACAGTGATTCTGTACAGTTACACAGTGAGTGATCCTCACCCTGAATAAACAGTGACTCTGTCCAGTTACACAGCGTGTGACCCTCGCCCTGAATAAACAGTGACTCTGTACAGTTACACAGTGAGTGATCCTCACCCTGAATAAACAGTGACTCTGTACAGTTACACAGTGAGTGACCCTCACCCTGAATAAACAGTGACTCTGTACAGTTACACAGCGAGTGACCCTCACCCTGAATAAACAGTGACTCTGTACAGTTACACAGTGAGTGATCCTCACCCTGAATAAACAGTGACTCTGTACAGTTACACAGTGAGTGACCCTCACCCTGAATAAACAGTGACTCTGTACAGTTACACAGCGAGTGATCCTCACCCTGAATAAACAGTGACTCTGTCCAGTTACACAGCGAGTGACCCTCACACTGAATAAACAGTGATTCTGTACAGTTACACAGCGAGTGACCCTCGCCCTGAATAAACAGTGACTCTGTACAGTTACACAGCGAGTGACCCTCGCCCTGAATAAACAGTGACTCTGTACAGTTACACAGCGAGTGACCCTCACCCTGAATAAACAGTGACTCTGTACAGTTACACAGTGAGTGATCCTCACCCTGAATAAACAGTGACTCTGTACAGTTACACAGTGAGTGACCCTCACCCTGAATAAACAGTGACTCTGTACAGTTACACAGCGAGTGACCCTCACCCTGAATAAACAGTGACTCTGTACAGTTACACAGTGAGTGACCCTCACCCTGAATAAACAGTGACTCTGTACAGTTACACAGCAAGTGATCCTCACCCTGAATAAACAGTGACTCTGTACAATTACACAGTGAGTGACCCTTATTCTGCTGAATAAACAGTGACTAGAGTGATAGAGTTATTTACGGCACAGAAGGAGTCCATTCTGTCCATCGAGCCCATGACTGCACTCCACAGAGCTATGCAGTCAGTCCCACTCCCCGGCTCGCTCCCCGTAGCCCTGCAAGTCTATTTCTCTCAGGTGGCCATCCAACTTCCTCTTGAAGTTTTTATTTATTTATTTTATTTCATTTATAGATACAGTACTGAAACAGGCCCTTCGGCCCACCGAGTCTGTGCTGACCAACAACCACCCATTTATATTAACCCTATAGTAATCCCATATTCCCTACCACCTACCTACACCAGGGGCAATTTACAATGGCCAATTTACCTATCAACCTGCAAGTCTTTGGCGGTGGGAGGAAACCGGAGCACCCGGCGGAAACCCACGCGGTCACAGGGAGAACTTGCAAACTCCACACAGACAGTACCCAGAATTGAACCCGGGTCCCTGGAGCTGTGAGGCTGCGGTACTAACCACTGCGCCAATGTTAAAGTGTGGTGACCAGAACTGGACACAATACTCCAATTGGAGCCTAACCAGAGCTTTATAAAGGTTCAGCATAACTTCCCTGCTTTTGTACTCAATGCCTCTATTTATGAAGCCCAAGATCACATATGCTTTACCAACCACTCTCTCAATATGTCCTGCCACCTTCAAAGATCGATGCACATGACCCCCAGGTCCCTCTGTCCCTGCACACTCTTTAGAACTGTGTCATTAAGTATATATTTGCCTCTCCCTATTCTAAAGATCGACACACTGAGGACTTGGAGATGCAAAGATCGATACTGTGCTTGGAGTGAAGCGATAGACAGACTGGGATTGGAGAAGGAGGGAGAGACAGAATGTGCGATTGGAGAAGGAGGATAGAGAGAGACTGTGGGATTGGAGATGGAGGGATAGACAGACTGTGGGATTGGAGAAGGAGGGAGAGAGAGACTGTGCGATTGGAGAAGGAGGGAGAGACAGAATGTGCGATTGGAGAAGGAGGATAGAGAGAGACTGTGGGATTGGAGATGGAGGGATAGACAGACTGTGGGATTGGAGAAGGAGGGAGAGAGAGACTGTGCGATTGGAGAAGGAGGGATAGACAGACTGTGGGATTGGAGATGGAGGGATAGACAGACTGTGGGATTGGAGATGGAGGGATCGACAGACTGTGGGATTGGAGGAGGAGGGATAGACAGACCGTGGGATTGAAGAAGGAGGGATCGACAGACTGTGGGATTGGAAGAGGAGGGATAGACAGACCGTGGGATTGGAGGAGGAGGGATAGACAGACTGTGCAATTGGAGGAGGAGGGATAGACAGACCGTGGGATTGGAGGAGGAGGGATAGACAGACTGTACAATTGGAGAAGGAGGGATAGACAGACTGTACAATTGGAGAAGGAGGGATAGACAGAAGTGGGATTCGAGAAGGAGGGATAGACAGACTGTGGGATTGAAGGAGGAGGGATAGAGAGACTGTGCAATTTGATGGTAACTCACAATGACATTGGACTATCACTTTAGACAGAGAAGGCACTGCTTGTCTAATCATAAACCCAGGTCCAAGAGGTGACAATCTGGGTCAAAATCCTGGAACTCCCTTCCTCACAGCACTGTGGGTGTACCCACACCCCATAGACTGCAGCGGTTTAAGAAGGCAGCTCACTACCACCTTCTCAAGGGCAATTAGGGATGGACAATAAATGCTGACTGAACCAGTGACGCCCAAATCCTGTGAAAGAAATAAAAACGTTTGTGTGGCCCAAGTATTCCACCACTGACCAAGACATCTCCTCATTATCGAAGTTGATCGGGAATCAAAACTGAACATTTAACTGGATTTAATCAGATTTTCTCCAAGGAACCTGTAGGATTTGAAGTTACTGACTGTCTCTGAGATAGAATCTGCCATCAGCATAGCTGGAAATTAGCGACATTTGCCTGCACTGACCCCACACTCTATTACACAGCTGCTGTGTAATAATGTCCCCTCATCCTTCCTGTGACTGTTTCAACCAACTAGATACCTCTGATATAATCGTCCCTTATTTTTCTAAGTCACTGCCCAATGCTTCCACTAATTCTCTCCATCGCAGTGGAACCTGTTTCTCTCTCTCTAAGTATACATCTGGAAGCCCAGTTCTATCATTCTCTGTTGCTGCTTCTATCTTCCTGCATGAGTCTGTGTCTGTCTCCCTGTCTCTCTCCATCTGAAATCTCAGTTCCATCACTGTCTCTATCTCTCTCTTGCTATCTGTATCCGTTTGTACTCCTCATAGTTCTTCTGATCACATTCCCTATCTCTCATCCTCCCTCCCTATCACTGTAGTGTACATGAGGGAAGATACTGATATCACAGCACTCAAGCCTGACTACAAACATAAGGGAACACTTTCTCCCAGCTGATAAACTGCCCTTCAAGTCAGGTTAAGAATGGGGCTGTAAACTAATGTGCAGGTGGAGGCAGCCCTGAAAATGTTTACACCTTTTTTCACCCTCTCCTTGGTAGTTATCAGATTGTTTCTGAGTTTAATTCATTTCTCTCTCGCTCTGGTTCATTTTCCAGGCATCCATTTGTTTGTCTCTTTTATCTTTCTCCCTGTTTCTCCTCTGTTGTTTTTTCTCTCTCTCTCTCAAAGACAAACAAACAGACTCACTTTCGTGTTTCCAGGTATATCAGCAAACCTCCCCACTTTGGGCCTCACATATATAACAGGGACTCTGTTCAAATCTACAACAAAATACTAAACCCTTTGTGTTCACTGCAATCATTTCAACACTTCATCTTCAGTTGGACTAGACCCAAATACCAACCCCCCCGCCTCATTTCACCATTAACACTGCCCTGCTCCCAACTTCAGTATCAACACACAAGCATTCGTTTCTGGACTTATTCCAGAGAAATAAACTGACAGAGACAGTTTGCATCAGACGGACAGTGTTCTTGTTCTATACCTTCGGGAGGAGGAAGGTCTCCTCTTTGCTCTTGTCTTCACCTGGCTCATGGTAAGCCATGTCCTCGCAGCAGCTGAGACTCACAGTGCAGCCCATCCAGGCGAATAGAGTTCAGCACAAACACCCATCAAACTGTGTCCGCTCTCGCTGCTTCTCTCCCCGGGATTGCTCCTCTCCCCCCGGCTCCCAGCCCGGGGCTGCTCCTCTCCACCGGCTCCGCTCTCTGTCTTTGGGCTGCTGTCTGTGGGATTATGAAAGTGAAGTTTTTCGCCTCTCCCCTCCCACACACTGTGTGATGCCAAATGCAGGAAGTCGGGACCAGCTCCCGGTGAGAACCACAGAATCCAACCCCAGAGGCTTATACACTCAACAATTAGACACTCACAACCTTACACACTCAACAATTAGACACTCACAACCTTACACACTCAACAATTAGATACAATCTTACACACTCAACAATTAGACACAACCTTACACACTCAACAATTAGATACAACGTTACACACTCAACAATTAGACACACAACCTTACACACTCAACAATTAGACACTCACAACCTTACACACTCAACAATTAGATACAACGTTACACACTCAACAATTAGACACAACCTTACACACTCAACAATTAGACACTCACAACCTTACACACTCAACAATTAGATACAACCTTACACACTCAACAATTACACACACAACCTTTCCCACAACAATTACATACAACCTTACACACAATTACACACTCAACCTTTCACACAACAATTACATACAACCTTACACACTCAACAATTACACACTCACAACCTTACACACTCAACAATTAGATACAACCTTACACACTCAACAATTACACACACAACCTTACTCAACAATTAGATACAACCTTACACACTCAACAATTACATACACTCAACAATTACACACTCACAACCTTACACACAACCTTTCACACTCAACAATTATACACTCACCTTACACACTCAACAATCACACACTCAGCCTTACACACTCAACAATTACACAAACAAACTTTCACACTCAACAATTACACACACTCAACAATAACACACACTCAACAATAACACTTCAACCTTTCACACTCAACAATTACACACTCACAACCTTTCATACTCAGCAATTACACGCTTAACAATTACACACTCACGACCTTACACACTCAACAATTACACACTCACAACCTTTCACACTCAACAATTACACACAATCTTTCACACTCAACCTTACATGCTGAGAACCTTACACACTCAATTACCCACTCACAACCATACACAATCTCAACCTTTCACACTCAACAATTACACACTCACAACCTTTCGCACTCTACAATTACACACACACTCAACCTTACACACTCAAACTTACACACTCAACAATTACACACTCACAACCTTACACACACTCACAATTACACACAACCTTACACACACAACAATTACACACTCATAACCTTACACACTCAACCTTACACACTCAACAATTAGACACACACAACCTTACACACACTCAACAATTACACACAACCTTACACACTCAGCAATTACACACTCACAACTGTACACACTCAATCTTACACACTCAACAATTAGACACACACAGCCTTTCACACTCAACAATTACGCACTCCACAAGCTTACACACTCGACAATTACACACTCACAACCTTACATGCTCAATTACACACTCACAACCTTGCACACCCACAACCTTTCACACTCAACCTTACGCACTCACATCCTTTCACACTCACAAACTTACAGAGTCAATAATTGCACACTGAAACACTCAACCTTACACACTCAGACAATCACAACTTTCTACACTCAAACACTCACAACTTTACACATGCAACTTTACACACTGCAAAATTCACACGTACAACTTTACGCACTGACGTAAATAAAGTCAGAAAATGCTGGAAATACTCAACGCGTCTGGCAGCATCTGAGGAGAGAGAAACAGAGTTAACGTTTCAAGTCTGTGGCCTTTCATCAGAACTGGGATAGTTAGAAATGTAATAGGTTTTAAGCAAGTGCAATGGGGGAGGGTCGAAAAAAATAACAAAATGGAAGGTCTGTGACTAGATGGGAGATAGGAGAAATTAATTGACAAAAGAGTTAGTCATGCAGGGCCAACCTCACAGCCTTATATACTCACGAGTATCCACACTCACGATTATCCATACTGGCACACACCTATACATATTCACCTTTATGTTCACTCAAATTACAGACTCACTGTTACACATAAAGTCACACATACACACATTCACCATTTTACACACTCACACTGAGTGACACAAACATTCTCAATTATATACTGTTATGACCGAGGCGGGAGGAGTGCACTGTCTTTTCTAGTTTGACTTCTTCACAGGACACAACATATATCTTAAAAATGTTTACCCAGTTACCGATTTGGTGTAACATATACTCTATTCAAGACAGAATAATTTTCACCAACCAGGTTTCTTTAGTAAACAACAAACGTATCAGTTTATTATGAAACAAGACGTATCTAGTAATGAAGCAAAGCATTAACACACAGATTGAAATATGAAATTTCCCTTTTTACCTTAGCCCAAACACACACACACACTGGTTAAAGAAATTAAGATTTTTTATTTCTGCAGAGCTCTTTTACCAAAAAAAGACAAAAAATATACTTTGGCCAAATAATTGTTAATTCTTGAAGAAATGGATGAGATATGCGGTGTCCCAAAATGGCATATAGTCTGGCATCTGAGAACACATAGACAGGTCACTGGGATCTTTTCTGGAGCAGTTCTTTTCAGGCGGCAGCGAGAATTTATCTGGCAGGATTTTCCAGCTTCTCAGGAGAAATGCGGCATCAGGGCTTTTAGCGTTCACAGCCACTAAACTCTCAGGGCGTTTCAGATGACCTGGGTGTTTCTCTCTTGGCAGACTGACCTCCAACTAACTCAAAACAGTCCACACCCCAACCAGAAAGTCAAAACAATATCCCAAAAGTGAAACCTCCTGCCCATCATAAATCTTGACATGTCACTTCTCTGTAAACATCTCCCCCATGTCACCAAGGTTTCTGTTGTTTATTGAGTTTAAGGCATGTGACCGCCAGTAAAGGTTGTTTTCAAACAAGACCTCTCAGTGACCCTTGTGAAAAAAAAACACATCCATGGAATCTTTTCAGTTTTAAACACAAGTCTTCAAAAATTGTTTTAAAAATGGAAGCACTTTCAGAACACACATGCACAGGTTCACATGCAAACTACCACATCTATATTTCCAAGTATTGAACACACTAATTCATGTTTACCCACTTTCATGCTTGTAAATTCATTCACACGTACACATATTCACACTTTATACATGACTATTAATATTTCTATATTTATAGAATCATAGATATATATATTAATGTACAGATTCACACATTCTTATATACAATCTCACATTTTACTTAGATTCACACCAACACACACTTACTCTCATATTTACAAATGTTCCCATTTGGATGAATTTCACATTTCCATTTACGTATTCACACTGATACAATTTACACCGATACATTGACATCACTAAATACACACACTCCACACCTACAATTACACAGTACACATTTCTGCACATACCTATACACTAATACATTCACACTGAGTCATACCTAGAAACATACTTAACATACTATGACAGCTTTATTCATGTCGTCATAGCCCATTGACACAATTACTTAAACATTCACACTATCCAGTTACATCTATATAGTTGTACTCAGACACACATCCACAGTTACATACGAACATGCAAATTAGGAGCAGGAGTAGGCCACTCGGCCCCTTGAACTTGCACCGCCATTCAACAAGATTCCTGTCTACTCCTGACAACCTTTCACCCCCTTGCTTATCAAGAATCTATCGACCTCTGCCTTAAAAATATTCAAAGACTCTGCTTCCACTGCCTTTTGAGGAAGAGAATTCCAAAGACTCACAACCCTCTGAGGGAAAAAGATTCTCCTCATCTCTGTCTTAAATGGGCGACCCCTTATTTTTAAACAGTGACCCCTAGTTCTAGATTCTCCCACAAAGGAAACATCCTTTTCACATCCACCCTGTCAAGACCCCTCAGGATCTTATATGTTTCAATCAAGTTGTCTCTTACTCTTCTAAACTCCACTGGATACAAGCCTAGCCTGCCCTACCTTTCCTTATTTCAACCCACCCATTCCAGGTATTAGTCTAGAATCATAGCAAGTTTACAGCACAGAAAGAGGCCACTTGGCCCATCATATCTGTGCTGGCCGAAAAACAATCCACCCACTCTAATCCCACCTTCCAGCATTTGACCGTAGCCTTGCAGATTACGGCACTTAAGATGCATTTTCAAACTCCTTTTGAATGAGTTGAGGGTCTCTGCCTCAACTACCCTTTCAGACAGTAAGTTCCAGATCATCACCACCCTCTTAGTGAAAAAATATTTCCCCATCTCCCCTCTGATCTTTCTACCAATTACTTTAAATCTATACCCCCTAGTCATTGACCTCTCTGCTCAGGTAAATAGACCCTTCACCTCCACTCTATCCAGGCCCCTCAAAATTTTGTATCAAAATTAAATCATATCTCCCTTCAGCCTTCTATGTTCCAAGGAGAACAACCCCAGCCTATCCAATCTTCCCTCATAGCTGCATTTTTCCAATCCTGGCAACATCCTCGTAAATCTCCTCTGTACCCTCTCTAGTGCAATTATATCCTTTCTATAATGAGGTGACCAGAACTGCACACAGTACTCAAGTTGTGGCCTAACCAATGAGTTATACAGTTCCAGTATAACCTTCCTGTTCTTATATTCTATACCTCGGCTAATAAAGGAAAGGATTCCATATGCCTTCTTAACCACCTTATCGACCTGTCCTGCTACCTTCAGGGATCTGTGGACATTCACTCCAAGGTCCCTCACTTCCTCTACACTTCTCTGTATTTTCCCATTAATAGTGTATTCCTTTGCCTTGTTTGACCTCCCCAAATGCATCACCTCACACTTCTCCGGATTGAATTCCATTTGCCACTTTTCTGCCCATCTGACCAGACCATCAATATCTTCCTGCAGCCTACAGCTATCCTCCTCGCTATCAACCACACGGCCAATCTTTGTGTTGTCTGCAAACTTCTTGATCATGCCCCCTACATTTACATCCAAATCGTTAATATACACCACAAATAGCAGGGGACCCAGTACTGATCCCTGCGGAACGCCACTGGAAACAGCCCTCCAAATCGCAAAAACACACGTCAACAATTCCTGCCACTGAGTCAAATTTGTATCCACCTTGCTGCATTTCCCTGAATCCCATGAGATTTTTTTTAACCAGTCTGCCATGTGGGACCTTGTCAAAAGCCTTGCTAAAATCCTTGTAGACTACATCAACTGCACTAACCAGGGACAGAGATTCAAGATAAGGGGCAGGAGGTTTAGAGGGGATTTGAGGAAAAGAATTTCACCCAGAGGGTGGTTGGAATCTGGAACACACTGCCTGAAGGGGTGGTAGAGGCAGTTTGTGCTGAGTGACCCAACCCTTTAAGCCTGGAGCTCATCTGTCATGTCCCAGTGAACTGGGATGGCAGCAGCGAGGTGTCCAAGCCGTAGGTTTGGATTCAGAGTTTCCCTCTCCTAGGTGGGTTGCTGACCAAGGCTAGAAGGGACCCTCCTTCCCTTGTTATTTAACCATAGCTGGTAAACCAACAATCGTAGCCCACCCAATATGGTGTGGTACGCCTTTGGTCCAGAACATGATGGTCACTTGAGCCATTTGACATCTTTCCGCCCTGGCCGTTACATTTATTAAGAAAGACACCCGCCTCGGTGGTGTCATGTTCATCGTTTCTCCCCTCGCTATGTTTCACCCGTCAGCTGTGAGAGCTGGGTGTCGATCAGGACCAGTGATTCCAGTCCATTCTGTGAATTCGATGCAGCCTACAGAAAATACAAGGGTACCACTCTATCTGAACACCCCATACAACCCAGTTAGGTCACAACTCAATGACTGCATACCGTTCTGATCACATTAGAGGAAATATATGATCACACCAGAGAGGGGACAGAGGAGATTTATGAGGATGTTGCCAGGAATGGAGAATTTTAGACATGAGAAAACTTTGGATAGGATGGGGTTGTTTTCTCTGGAACAAGGAGGCTGAGGGAAGATTTAGTTAAGCTGTATAAAATTATGAGCGCTGTTTAGAGACTGTCAGCTGTGGCTCAGTTGGTAAAATTCTTGCCTCATGAGTCTCTAGATTCACGGCTTACTCCAGAGTCTGAGCACAAACATCAAGGCTGACACTCCAGTGCAGTACTGAGGGAGTGCAGCACTGTCAGAGGGTCAGTACTGAGGGAGTGCTGCACTGTCAGAGAGTCAGTACTGAGGGAGTGCAGCACTGTCAGAGGGTCAGTACTGAGGGAGTGCGGCACTGTCAGAGGGTCAGTACTGAGGGAGTGCGGCACTGTCGGAGGGTCAGGACTGAGGGAGTGCTGCACTGTCAGAGGGTCAGTACTGAGGGAGTGCTGCACTGTCAGAGGATCTGTACTGAGGGAGTGCTGCACTGTCGGAGGGTCAGTACTGAGGGAGTGCTGCACTGTCGGAGGGTCAGTACTGAGGGAGTGCGGCACTGTCGGAGGGTCAGTACTGAGGGACTGCTGTACTGTCAGAGGGTCAGTACTGAGGGATGAGGGAGTGCTGCACTGTCGGAGGGTCAGTACTGAGGGAGTGCTGCACTGTCGGAGGATCTGTACTGAGGGAGTGCTGCACTGTCAGAGGGTCAGTACTGAGGGAGTGCTGCACTGTCGGAGGGTCAGTACTGAGGGATGAGGGAGTGCTGCACTGTCGGAGGATCTGTACTGAGGGAGTGCTGCACTGTCGGAGGATCTGTACTGAGGGAGTGCTGCACTGTCAGAGGGTCAGTACTGAGGGAGTGCGGCACTGTCGGAGGGTCAGTACTGAGGGAATGTTTCACTGTTGGAGGTTCAGTACTGAGGGAGCGCTGCACTGTCATAGGGTCAGTACTGAGGGAGTGCTGCACTGTCGGAGGGTCAGTACTGAGGGAATGTTTCACTGTTGGAGGTTCAGTACTGAGGGAGCGCTGCACTGTCAGAGGGTCAGTACTGAGGGAGTGCTGCACTGTCAGAGGGTCAGTACTGAGGGAGTGCTGCACTGTCGGAGGGTCAGTACTGAGGGAATGTTTCACTGTTGGAGGTTCAGTACTGAGGGAGCGCTGCACTGTCAGAGGGTCAGTACTGAGGGAGCGCTGCACTGTCAGAGGGTCAGTACTGAGGGAGCGCTGCACTGTCAGAGGGTCAGTACTGAGGGAGTGCTGCACTATCAGAGGTGCTGTCTTTTGGATGCAATATTAAACTGAGGCCACATCTGCCTGCTCAGGTGGATGTGGAAGTTCCCATGGCACTATGTTGAAGAGCAGGGGAGTTCTCCCCGGGGTCCGGGACCAATATTTATCCCTCAATCAACATCACAAAAACAGATTATCTGGTCATTACCACATTGCTATCTGTGGGAGCTTGCTGTGCACAAATTGACTTCTGAGTTTACTACATTAGAACAGTGACTCCACTTCAAAAATATTTCATCAACTTTAAAGCTCTTTGAGACATCCAATGGTCATGAAAAGCACTATATAAATGCAAGTATTTATTTCTTTTCGATAGAGTGTATAGAAAGGACCTATTTCCATTTGCAGAGAGGTTGATAACCAGGGGCCAGAGATTTAAGGTAATTGGTAGAAGAATTGGAAAGGAGTTAAGGAGTATTTTATTTTCACCCAGTAGGTTGTGGGGGTCTGGAACTCACTGCTTGAAAGGGTGAGAGGTGCAGAAACCCTCAACTCATTTAAAAGTACAGAATCATGAAAATCATTGAACATTTACAACATGGAAGGAGGCCATTCAGCCCATTGTGTCCATGCCAGCCAATAAAGAGCTACCAGCCTAATCCCACCTTCCTGCGCTAAGTCCATCGCCCTGCAGGTCACAGCACATCAAGTGACATCCAAGTACTTTGTAAATGTGGTGAGAATTTCTGCCTCTTTCAGGCAGTGAATTCCAGGTCTCTACCACCCTCTGAGTGAAAAAAAAGTTTCCTCATCTCCCGTCTAATCATTCTACCTTCATCCTATGCCGCCTGGTTTTTGGCCTCTCTGCTAAGGTAAATAGGTTGTTCCTATTTACTCTATATAGGTCCCTCATAATTTATACACCTCAATCAAATCTCCCCTCAGCCTCCTATTTTCCAAGGAGAACAACCCCAGTCTATCCAATCTTTCCTCATATCTGAAATTTTCCAGGCCTGGTTAAATCCTTGTAAATCCCCTCTGCATTGTCTCCAGACAATCACATCTCTCCTGCAATGTGGTGACCAGAACTGTATGCCGTATTCAAACTGTGGTCGAATGAGTGTTTTACACATTTCTAGCATAACCTCCCAGCTCTTATATTCTATGCCTTGGCTAATAAAGGAAAGCATGTCCTATGCCTTCTTAACCACCTCATTGACCTGTTCTGCTACCTTTAAGGATCTGTGGACATATACTCCAAGGTTGCTCTGATCCTCTACACCACTCAGTATCTCCCATTTATTGTCTATTGCCTTGCTGTACCTCCTAAAATGCACCAGCACAGATTTCTCCAGATTGTATCCTATTTTCCACCAAAACCATTACCATCTTCTATAGTTTTTCTCCTCGCTGTCAACCACACAGCAAGGAACGCCCCAGAGGGAGTTGAACCTACAATCTCCTCAATTACTAAGTAGGCACTTTGACCAAGTGAGCCATACTTTTGAAGGATATGCTTTTGAAGTGTTGTAACCTATAGAGCTGTGGACCAGAAACTGCAAAGTGGAATTAGACTGGACAGCCCTTTCTTGGCCAGCACAACACGATGGGTCAAATGTGGACTCCTGTGTGGACTAAATGGTCTATGTTTTTGTGGCACTAACCCAGCCATATCACACTTTCACAATCAATCACAATCATCCAGTTTTACACTCCCAAATCACACATTCATACTCACAATAGTTCACACAAGCTCAATAAACTGATGGTCACACTCTATAACACTGTCACAGTCACACTTACACACTGTCACAGGCTCAATCACACTACACATAAACAGCCCCATACTTCACTTAATTCACATTACCACCAATATGCACTCAATAACATGAACCCACATATTCTTCTTTTCTTTTCTTTTGGGCCTCCTTATCTCGAGAGACAATGGATACGCGCCTGGAGGTGGTCAGTGGTTTGTGAAGTAGCGCCTGGAGTGGCTATAAAGGCCAATTCTGGAGTGACAGGCTCTTCCACAGGTGCTGCAGAGAAATTTGTTTGTCGGGGCTGTTGCACAGTTGGCTCTCCCCTTGCGCCTCTGTCTTTTTTCCTGCCAACTACTAAGTCTCTTCGACTCGCCACAATTTAGCCCTGTCTTTATGGCTGCCCGCCAGCTCTGGCGAATGCTGGCAACTGACTCCCACGACTTGTGATCAATGTCACACGATTTCATGTCGCGTTTGCAGACGTCTTTATAGCGGAGACATGGACGGCCGGTGGGTCTGATACAAGTGGCGAGCTCGCTGTACAATGTGTCTTTGGGGATCCTGCCATCTTCCATGCGGCTCACACGGCCAAGCCATCTCAAGCGCCGCTGACTTAGTAGTGTGTATAAGCTGGGGGTGTTGGCCGCTTCAAGGACTTCTGTGTTGGAGATATAGTCCTGCCACCTGATGCCAAGTATTCTCCGAAGGCAGTGAAGATGGAATGAATTGAGACGTCGCTCTTGGCTGACATACGTTGTCCAGGCCTCGCTGCCATAGAGCAAGGTACTGAGGACACAGGCCTGATACACTCGGACTTTTGTGTTCCGTGTCAGTGCGCCATTTTCCCACACTCTCTTGGCCAGTCTGGACATAGCAGTGGAAGCCTTACCCATGCGCTTGTTGATTTCTGCATCTAGAGACAGGTTACTGGTGATAGTTGAGCCTAGGTAGGTGAACTCTTGAACCACTTCCAGAGCGTGGTCGCCAATATTGATGGATGGAGCATTTCTGACGTCCTGCTCCATGATGTTCGTTTTCTTGAGGCTGATGGTTAGGCCAAATTCATTGCAGGCAGCTGCAAACCTGTCAATGAGACTCTGCAGGCACTCTTCAGTGTGAGATGTTAAAGCAGCATCGTCAGCAAAGAGGAGTTCTCTGATGAGGACTTTCCGTACTTTGGACTTCGCTCTTAGACGGGCAAGGTTGAACAACCTGCCCACTGATCTTGTGTGGAGGAAAATTCCTTCTTCAGAGGATTTGAACGCATGTGAAAGCAGCAGGGAGAAGAAAATCCCAAAAAGTGTGGGTGCGAGAACACAGCCCTGTTTCACACCACTCAGGATAGGAAAGGGCTCTGATGAGGAGCCACCATGTTGAATTGTGCCTTTCATATTGTCATGGAATGAGGTGATGATACTTAGTAGCTTTGGTGGACATCCGATCTTTTCTAGTTCATATACACAGGTTGAAACACACCTTCAGTGATATTACTGGACATCACATTTACACTTTCATGCGCACACCACACAGTCACATAGTCAATTACAATCACAGACTGAGTTACATTAATTGGACCACACTTTCACACTTGGCCTAGTTACACCCCCATTTGCACACTTGTGAACTTTCATCCTTCCACACACACTGTCTGCTACATATGCACAAACTCACATAGATATACACCAACCCATATGTGTATTTACTCAGCCACACACACACTTGCATACACACCTACGTATACCCACAATCTTAATTACAGATACACACACTCAGATTGACATATGTATCATACATTTGCTCCAATATATTTACACAAGACTGGGGCATGAACCTGGGAGGGACCTCCTGTTCTGTGTGGCTGGTGCCATGAAGCTTTCAGCTACTTTCCGAGGAAAAGTTCATCCTGAGGATAGGGGCAGATGCTGACACCTACTGTGGAATGATGGGATTCGTATGCCTGGCTCACAATCCCACAAACTGAGTGAAGTATAAGTTAAGACCTCTCTCCCACAAGAACCCCTTGATGTTCATTATTATCCCATTAACCTGCACTATGCCATTTTAAAGGGACATATCTTTACAAATATATTCCCAATCATAGAACTCCCATTTGCCAAGAATTCCTCACAGACCTAGAAGTATTGGCGAATCTTTGTTGAGCAGTTATGCATCTTTGGGGAACTAGCTTGCACCATTTAAACATTTCTCTTTTCAAACTTCCTGTCACTCTGTCTCTCTCTCCCACTGTTTCTCACATTAACTCTGTTTTCTGTCATACTGTAAGTTGCACTCCCTTTCTCGTTCTTCCTCTCTCTCCACACTGTCTCTTTCTGTCTCATTCTGACAGTCTCCCTTTGTCTGTCTGTCTCTTTCTCTCCCTCTCTCTGCATGCCCTTCTCTCTATCACTCTCTGCACTTTCTTTCCCTGTGGAGCAATATGTTGTGGAGCCAGCCAGGGAGCAGGCTATTCCAGATTTGGTATTGTGTAATGAGGTGGGATTAATTAATGATCTCATAGTTAAGGATCCTCTAGGGAAGAGTGATCATAGCATGCTAGAATTTCAAATTCAGTTTGAGGGCGAGAATCTGGAGTCCCACACTAGCGTTCTAGAGTTAAACAAAGGTAATTACATAGGCATGAGGACAGATTTGGCCCTAGTGGACTGGGCAGGAAGACTAAAAGGTAGGACAGTTGATGAGCAGGGGCAGATATTTAAGGAGATATTCAATTCCTCCCAACTAAAATACATTCCAGAGAGAAAGAAAGATTGTAAGAGGGGGAAAAACATCCATGGATAAGCAAGGAAGTTAAGGATAACATAAAGACAAAAACTAAGGCATACCATATTGCAAAGGCCAGTGGCAGGCTGGAAGATTGGGAAACTTTTAAAGATCAAAAAAGGGTTACTAAAAAATTAATAAAAAGAGTAAAATTAAATTATGAAAGAAAACTAGCGCAAAATATAAAAACGGATAGCAAAAGCTTCTATAAGTATATAAAAGGGAAGAGAGTAGCTAAAGTGAATGTTGGTCCCTTGGAGGATGAGACTGGGGAGTTAATAGAGGGGAACACAGAAATGGTGGAGACACTAAATCAGTATTTTGCCTCAGTTTTCACGCTGGAGGACACTAGTACCATCCCAATAGTAACAGGTAATGTAGAGGTTATAGAAAGGGAGGAACCTAGAACAATCATCATCACTAGGGAAAAAGTACTGAACAAATTATTGGGATTGAAGGCAGACAAGTCCCCAGGGCCTGATGACCTACATCCTAGGGTCTTAAAGGAAGTGGCAGCGAAGATAGTGGATCCATTGGTTATAATATTCCAAAATTCCCTGGATGTGGGAAAGGTTCCAGTGGTTTGGAAAAATGCTAATATAACGCCCTTATTCAAAAAGGGAGGGAGGCAGAAAGTAGGAAACAACAGACCAGTTAGTTTAACATCTGTCGTTGGGAAATTGTTAGAATCCATTATTAAGGAAGTAATAACAGGACATTTAGAAAGTCAAAACACAATCCATCAGAGTCAGCATGGTTTCATGAAGGGTAAATTGTGTTTGACTAATTTGCTAGAGTTCTTCGAAGCTGTAACAAGTAAAGTAGATAATGGGGATCCTGTAGATGTAGTATATCTGGACTTCCAGAAAGCATTTGATAAGGTGCCGCACAAAAGGTTAATACACAAGGTAAGATCACATGGGGTTAGGGGCAATTTATGAGCTTGGATAGAGGATTGGCTAACCAACAGAAAACAGAGTCGGGATAAATGGGTCCTTTTCTGGTTAGCAAGATGTAACTAGTGGGGTGCCACAGGGTTCAGTCCTCAGGCCCCAACTATTTACAATCTATATTAATGACTTGGATGCAGGGATAGAAGGTACTGTAGCCAGATTTGCAGATGACACTAAAATAGGTGGGATAGTAAGTTGCAATAAAGAAATAAGAAATTTACAAATGGATATGGATAGGTTAGGTGAATGGGCCAAAATTTGGCAGATGGATTTTAACAGGTGGATAAGTGTGAGGTTATCCACTTTGGTCGGAATAGAAAGGCAAATTATCTAAATGGAGAGAAACTTCAGAGTGCTTCGGTGCAGAAGGATCTGGGTGTCCTCGTGCATGAATCGCAGAAAACTAGTTTGCAGGTACAGCAGGTGATAAGGAAGGCAAATGGAATTTTGGCATTTATTGCTAAAGGAATAGAGTATAAAAGTAGGGAAGTGTTGCTGCAACTGTACAAGGCATTAGTGAGACCGCACCTGGAGTATTGCGTACAGTTTTGGTCCCCTTACTTGAGGAGGGATGTAGTTGCATTGGAGGCAGTTCAGAGGAGGTTCACTAGATTGATTCCAGAGATGAGGGGTTTGTCTTATGAAGAGAGATTGAGCAGTTTAGGCCTTTACTCTCTAGAGTTTAGAAGAATGAGAGGAGATCTAATTGAGGTATATAAGATGATTAAGGGGATTGACATCGTAGACGGAGAGAAGATGTTTCCTCTGGTGGGGCAATCTAGAACGAGAGGCCATAGTTTTAGGATAAGGGATAGCAGATTTAAAACAGAGATGAGGAGAAATTACTTCTCTCAAAGGGTCGTCAGTCTGTGGAATTCACTACCCCAGAGTGCAGTGGATGCCGGGACACTGAGTAAATTTAAGGAGATAGACAGATTTTTAATTAGTAATGGGTTGAAGGGTTATGGAGAACGGGCAGGAAAGTGGAGTTGAGGCTGAGATGAGATCAGCCATGATCGTATTGAATGGCGGAGCAGGCTCGAGGGGCTGAATTGCCAACTCCTGCTCCTAGTTCTTATGTTCCTGTCTCTGTCCCTTTCAGTCACTTCTCCATGTTCCTGTTGTTGCTGAGTCATGCCGACTCGAAGGTCTGCTTTGTGACTTCCAGATGTAATTTGAACTTTGTACGACCAATGACCCTAATCTGTTGATGTGCTGGTTACCTCAAATACATCACATAATACTGGGTAAACTAGTTACTAACAAGTTAATGATTTCCAAAACAAACAGACAACATGGTACTGGAATTAACTGGTCACATCCTCTCCTCCCAAGCAGTGAGTGTGTATGTGTTTGTAAGTTTGCTTTTGGGACTTAACCCTTTCACAGCCTCAGTAACCTGTTCATATTCCTGGTATATGTCAACTTCTGAGATCTGTAATTCCAATGAACCTGATACAACACCCACTGTTAAAGCCCATAATCTGCTTTACGAGTGTTTGATGGGACAGTGGAGAGGGCGCTGTACTCTGTATCTTCACCCTTTTTCAAATTCTTTTGTGGCCTTTATTGCCCAGGCCCCCTTTATATACATTTTAAAATAACTTTATTAAAAACAGATAAATAAATCAAAAACTCAAATTAAAACGGTATTCTCTACATCAACAATGCACTCCAGTCCCTGCGGTGCCCACCGGTCGCGGAAGGCCTCAAGCGTACCGGCGGACACCGCATGCTCCTTCTCCAGGGACACCCGGGCGCGAACGTAACCACGGACGAGGGGCAGGCAATCAGGGAGGATGGACCCCCCGACGGCCCGCAACCTGGACCTGTGAATTGCCACCTTGGCCAGGCCCAGGAGCAGACCGACGAGGAGATCCTCCTCCCGGCCCACGCACCTCCACACCGGGTGCCCAAAGATCAGGAGCGTGGGACTGAAGTGCAGCCAGAACTTGAGGAGCAGCCCCTTCAGATACTCAAAGAGGGCCTGCAACCTCGCACACTCCGTATAAACGTGGAACACGGACTCGTCCAGGCCGCAGAAAGTACAGGTGGCCTGGGAGTCCGTGAACCTACTTAAAAGCCTATTGCACGGGACTGCTCTGTGCAGCACCCTCCACCCCAGGTCCCCGATGTAAAGGGGGAGGACTCCCGCGTAGAGAGACCTCCATCGGGGTTTCCCCTCGCCGCCAGATGGCAACGCGGACCGCCAGGGCGTGTCCGGCCGGCTGACGAGGGGGAGGAAGTGGAGAGTGTGCAGGAGCAGCCCGTACAGGAAACCCCTCCGCACCGATTGGAATGACACGGAGGGCATTTCCGAGAGGCGGCTCGGGTTGTGCGGGACCGGCTCCCGAGGAGGGTTTCGGGGCCTGGGTCCGATGAGCAGTTCCGGCCGAGCGGGGGTCAGCTCCGCCGGGATCGCTCTGCACTCCCGAGCCCCCTCGCCACCCACAGTGAAGGGCGTCCCGGGGGTTTCGGCTACTCCTCCGCCCGCCGGACCGTCCCCGGAGTCGGCCGCCCGGACAGCCGAGGCGCTCTCCTCCGCCGGCGGGGGAGTGCCCTGACTGGAGGCGACCATGTTCCAGACTCGGAATAGATCCCAGGAAAAGACAGGCAACTCCCTCAGAGGGGCGCGGCTAACGGACTCCACCGGGAGCTGCGTGTCGTCTTGAAGGCAGTGACACTGGCGGAAAAAATACGTCGCCAGCGCACACCATCTGGGAGGACGCTCGACGTACAGGTATCTCTGCAGGGTTTGAAGGCGGAGAGTCGCAGCCTGGGTGCAGACGCACACCAGCGACTGGCCGCCCTCCTCAATCGGGAGACTCAGGACCGCGGCAGAGACCCAGTGTTTCCTCTTGCCCCAGAAGAAATCGACGAGTTTCTTCTGGATCTTGGTGGCAAATACAGGGGGCGGGGCCAAATTGACCAACCAGTACCACAACATGGAGGCCACCAGTTGGTTTATGACCAGCGCTCGGCCCCTGTAGGAAAGCACTCGGAGCAGTCCTGTCCAGCGCCCCAGCCGAGCGGTGACTTTCGTCTCCAACTCCTGCCAGTTTGCCGGCCAGGCTTCCTCAGCGGGGCTAAGGTGGACTCCGAGATAGAGGAGGTGCGTGGTGCTCCATGCAAAAGGTGTCATCTCCTCCGGCAGGGAGTCCACCCGCCACTGACCAACCAGGAGTCCGGAACATTTCTCCCAATTGATCCTCCGCAAGTCAACGGGATCTGTGACCGCGAGGAGCACGTCGTCGGCGTAAGCCGAGAGGACGACCCGCATGGCCGGCTCGCGCAGAGCCAATCCCGTCAACCTCCTGCGAAGCAGGCACAGAAAGAGCTCCACGCAGATGGTATACAATTGGCCGGACATGGGGCATCCCTGATGCACTAATTTCCCAAATCGAAGGGGCGCCGTCAAGGACCCGTTAACTTTGACCAGGCACTCTGCGGCGGCCTATAAAAGTCGGACACGGGCCACGAAATGCGGCCCGGGTCCGAAAGCACGCAGAGTCCCGAAAAGGTATTCGTGATCCACCCTGTCAAACGCCTTCTCCTGATCGAGGGTGAGAAAGGCAACCGACTGACCAGTCCTCTGGGAAAGAATATAGGAAGGATGTGGAAGCTATGGAAAGGGTGCAGAGGAGATTTACTAGGATGTTGCCTGGTATGGAGGGAAGGTCTTACGAGGAAAGGCTGAGGGACTTGAGGTTGTTTTCGTTGGAGAGAAGGAGGAGGAGAGGTGACTTAATAGAGACATATAAGATAATCAGAGGGTTAGATAGGGTGGATATTGAGAGTCTTTTTCCTCGGATGGTGATGGCAAACACGAGGGGACACAGCTTTAAGTTGAGGGGTGATAGAAAGAGGACAGATGTCAGAGGTAGTTTCTTTGCTCAGAGAGTAGTAGGGGCGTGGAACGCCCTGCCTGCAACAGTAGTAGACTCGCCAACTTTAAGGGCATTTAAGTGGTCATTGGATAGATATATGGATGAAAATGGAATAGTGTAGGTCAGATGGTTTCACAGGTCGGCGTAACATCGAGGGCCGAAGGGCCTGTACTGCGCTGTAATGTTCTAATACTAATTCTAAGAAAAAAAAGGTCCCGGACCAGGTGGATGTTGTCCTGGATGGACCTTCCCGGGACCGTGTAGGACTGGTCGGCGTGGATCATGTGGGCCAGCATGGAGCCCAGGCGGGTAGACATAGCTAAGGCAAAGATCTTATAATCCGTGCTGAGGAGGGAGACCGGACGCCAGTTTTTAAGCAGGCGGAGATCGCCCCTCTTCGGCAGCAGGACGATGACCGCCCTGCGCCACGAGAGAGGCATCTGCCCGGTCGCCAGGCTTTCCCCCAGGACCCGCGCGTAATCGTCCCCTAGGACGTCTCAGAACGCCCTGAGGAACTCCACGGTCAACCCATCCTGCCCTGGGGATTTGCCCCTTGAGAGCTGGTGGAGGGCGCAAGTCAGCTCCGCCAACGTGAGCGGAGCCTCCAATCTTTCGGCGCCCTCCGGGCTGACCTGCTGCAGGTCCTCCCACAAAACTCTGCGCGCATCCTCGCTGGACGGATCCGGAGAGAACAACGCACTGTAATAAGTACGGACCAGGAGGCCCATTCCCTCCGGATCCGTGATGGAGGATCCGTCGTCGGCCAGCAGCTCGACGAGCTGCCTACGGACCCCCCGCCATTTTTCCAGCGAGTAGAAGAAGGGTGAGGCGCGGTCCAAATCTTCCAGGATCTGGATCCGCGACCTCACGTACGTGCCTCGGGACCCTATGAGCTGCAGGTCCCTCAACGCGCCCTTCTTCTCTTTGTATGCCTGCCACAGGGCCGGGTCCACAACGGCATGACCGAGGCGGGACTCCAAGTCGAGCACCTCCCGGGGGTGTCCCTCATTAAAGGCACTCAGTGCCTGAATGAGATACCTGGCATTGGGGAGGCAGGGCACCGCTAAGCACCACCCCCTGCTCTTGTTGTAGACCCTCCTATCCTGCAACTAGCACCCCGTGAAACCCCTCCCACTGAGAGTTGCCAGGGTCCAGGGCCGAATGGGAGTCCAATACTAGCAGCAGCCACCGCTTCCATGGTGGCGCTGCTCAGTTAAAGAGCTGCCGGCCTCTGATTGGCTGGCCTCTGATTGACCGGCCTCTGATTGGCTGGTCTCTGATTGACCGCTGCTGATTGGCCAGCCTCTGATTGACTGGCTGCCGTTTGGCTTGCCTCTGATTGGCCAGCCTCTGATTGACCAGTCACTGATTGACTCGCCTCGGATTGGCCAGCCTCAGATTTGCCAACAGCTGTGAGCGGGCTTCACATCTGTTGCAGGGGTCCTTGATCCCTGGGAAGGCCTGTCGCTGTCCACGTAAGTGCCTTGTTGGCACTTGATCTGGTGGGTCTTCCCCAGAGTAGCCAACATGGGGTTCTCGCCAGCACTTTTGCCGGTGGTCGAGACCCCTGTCGCCCGGATAAAATCCCAGCCCTGGCGGGGAGCTCTCCCCCAGTCTGACTTCGGCAGACGATGTCTAAGAATTTAGTCAATGCGGCCTTCTGTTGCCTGAGAGCGAGCCATTTGAGAAGACATCCTCAAGCCAGAGGAGTAACAGCATGTTAACTCCCTCAGACCTTGACATCAATCTCCTGCCGTCCTTTTATATCATTCCTCATTCTCACTGCCATCTCCTCATCTTCTTGCCTTCCATGACAGCTCAGCACGAGAGTCATGTGACCATCTCCCAAGGTCAGCCTGACAGGAAACCCAACAGATTGTCCTCACCTCGAAAGGATTCTCAGGTCATCATCTCGGTCAAACTCTTATTACAGCTAACCTGCAGCATGAAGTTCATTTCCCTCCCTTCCTCACAACCAAGGTTGTCTGACCCTCGATGGGGTCCGGGTTCCACTGAGGAAAATGACCTTCCAGTAATTTCTCCCAAGTGACCATTCTTCACCTTTGAACTGAGACGGAAATGTTTGTAGGGACTGTTATTGGGGGAGGGGCATCACAAATAAACACTGTCCCCCTATCTCACACTCCCCAGCAGGGATGGCTGATACTCTGGAGCAGCATACCTGGCTATTCCCAACATTATTCCCAACATTATTCCCAACACTATTCCTAATACTTCTACATCTCAGGGCTGCCTTCAGTGTCCAAACTGTCATCATAACACAGATCAGGTGACAATGTGCCCAATCCCCTCAAAGCGAACAATTGGGCAAGTTTTATGTACCAACTTTCTGGTAATTGGTAATGTCTAGACTTGCAAAGTCTAGCAAGTATGATCATCTAGTCTCCTCGAAGTCAACAACTAGGCTTCTCTTGAATGCCTTCAGTTGACTAAGTGCAATTGTTTAAAAGAATCTAACTATTGCTACCTGGTCAGCAGTGATGAAAGGGTTAAAGAAGGCCTGGATTGCCCCCAACTTCCGTTTTTTTTTTAACTTGTCTCCATTTGAAATATAGTTCACCAGGGCAGAATTCTGCTGTGTTAATGAGAAAAAGATGGATTGCAAATTACAATTCTATCCTCAACCCCACAGTATGGACTGTGTGCAAGGCTTACTTTACAGGCAGTCAGTGGAACGGTTCTGAAGCTGGGCTCCTGGAAAATGCGTCCCAGAGTCTACTGGATTTGGGATTGTCCGGTCAGCTAGTTCTCATACAGGTGAAAATAAAGAAGTTTTATTTATATAGTGCCTCTCAAGACTTCAGGACAACTCAAACCGCTTTATAACCATCATTTGTTCATTAATGTTGTTGGTTGAGGGATGTATGTGACCCAGGATACTGGGGAAAAACTCCCCTGTTCTTCTTCCAGTTGTGTGAGAATGGGATAGCACGAACAACACCTACCTTGGAAACAAAAGTGCATGGCTTAAGATTTAAAAACACTGTCTGGCTACAAGAAACTCTTTAAAATCAAGTTAATAAACCACCAGCATAATGCCTGCCAACAATTTATAAATGAGAGGGGATGAGGTTAAGGATTGTGCAACTTAGAAGGAGGCCATTCAGCCCATTGTGTCCGTGCCGACGGGCTCTCCCCCTCTGGTTCTTTTGTTGATTACCATAAATCTGTGTCCTCTTGTTACCAACACTTCTACAGTTTCTCCTGATTTACTGTGTTCATGTCTCAAAACTGTTCATGATTTCAAACAGCTCCACTAAATCTCTGCAGAGAACATCCTCAGCACTGTGAACGTAAGAACATAAGAAATAGGAGCAGGAGTAGGCCATTCGGCCCCTCAAGCCTGCCCTGCTATTCAATAAGATCATGGCTGATCTGGCTGACATTCCCAGTGCAGTACTGAGGGAGAGCTGCACTGCCAGAGGTGCCGTCTTTCAGATGAGATGTTACACCGAGGCCCCGTCTGCCCTCTCAGACGGATGTAAAAGATCCCATGACACTATTTCAAAGAGCAGGGGAGTTCTCCCCGGTGTCCTGGCCAATATTTATCCCTCAACTGACATCACGAAAACAGCTGATTAGGTCATTATCACTGCTGTCTTTGGGAGCTTGCTGTGTGCAATTTGGCTGCGGTGTTTCCTAGATTATAGCAGTGACTACAATTCAAAAGTATTTCATTGGCTGTGGGATGTTCTGAGCTAGTGAAAGGTGCTATCATAATGTACATTTTCCTTTAAATAAAAGCTGTGATGAATGACACTTCTGAATCTGTGGTTAGATTTGGACATATTCACAACTTCTGTGGTTTCCGCTCAACCTCATAACTACAAAAAACACTGGTCTGTACCATCCTAATCTTGGTGATTTACTGATCAAATATCAGCTCATTGACATGTTTAAACAGCAGCTTTATAGATTCTGTACAAGACAATTTCTTCATTTTCTGCATCCTGTGTCACATTCAAACACTATCAGGGCTGCCATGTCCAGATGCAGCAAGACCTGACAACATCCAGGCTTGGGCTGATAAGTGGCAAGTAACATTCGCCACACAAGTGCCAGGCAATGACCATCTCCAACAAGAGAGAATCTAACCATCTCCCCTTGACATTCAATGGCATTACCATCGCTGAATCCCCCACTATCAACATCCTAGGGACTACCATTGACCAGAAACTGAACTGGAGTAGCCATATAAATAACGAGGCAACAAGAGCAGGTCAGCAGCTAGGAATCCTACGGCGAGTAACTCACCTCCTGACTCCCCAAAGCCTGTCCAACATCTACAAGGTACAAGTCAGGAGTGTGATGGAATACACTCCACTTGCCTGGATGGGTGCAGCTCCAACAACACTCAGGAAGCTCGACACCATCCAGGACAAAGCAGCCAGCTTGATTGGCACCCCATCTACAAACATTCACTCCCTTCACCACCGACGCACAGTGGCGGCAGTGTGTACCATCTACAAGATGCACTGCAGCAACGCACCAAGGCTCCTTCGACAGCACCTTCCAAACCCATGACCTCTACCAACTAGAATGACAAGGGCACCAGATGCATGGGAACATCACCACCTGCAAGTTCCCCTCCAAGTCACACACCATCCTGACTTGGAACTATATCGCCGTTCCCTCACTGTCACTGGGTCAAAATCCTGGAACTCCCTTCCTAACAGCACTGTGGGTATACCTACTTCACATGGACTGCAGCAGTTCAAGCAGGCAGCTCACCACCACCTTCTCAAAGGCAATTAGGGATGGGCAATAAATGCTGGCCTGGCCAGTGACGCCCAATTCCCATGAATGAATAAATGAAAAAAAGGTACAACATGGGTTAAATACAGGATAAATCTCCCTCTACACAGTCCCCATCTAACACACCCAGGACAGGTCCGTCTCACAGTGTGAGTTACAAGAATATATTTGGCATGTGTTATTTCGGAGATGTTCAAACACAAACTCATTACATGTGGAGAGTTTAAACAGTTAACTCAAGTCTTATTAAAGGTAATCTATGAACCCTTGTGAATGTTGGTGTTTTGTGACAGCGTCAGGTATGAGATACATCCAATTTTTAATTCATTCTCAGGATGTGGATGGAGATGGAATGGTCTATTTTATTGTTCATCCCAGTTTCCTGAAGCACTGGGCATCGGGACAACTCCGATTCTGGCTAGTCCATTTGAGAGGGCATCAGGTGGCTCTTACAGGCACCCCAGCGTGATCACCTGATAACATCGGCCATACGAGGTAAGGGCAGAATGACATTTGTAAACCAGTTGGGTTTTTAAAACATTGCGATAGCTTCAAGGCTATCCTAAATAAAAAGAAAAAAAAACAGGGTTAGATACAGAGTAAAGCTCCCTCTACACTGTCCCCATCAAACAGTAAATGGTACAGTAAATGGAAAAGTCCTGGGGAAAATTGATGTCCAGAGAGATTTGGGTGTTCAGGTCCATTGTTCCCTGAAGGTGGCAACGCAGGTCAATAGAGTGGTCAAGAAGGCATACGGCATGCTTTCCTTCATCGGACGGGGTATTGAGTACAAGAGTTGGCAGGTCATGTTACAGTTGTATAGGACTTTGGTTCGGCCACATTTGGAATACTGCGTGCAGTTCTGGTCGCCACATTACCAAAAGGATGTAGATGCTTTGGAGAGGGTGCAGAGGAGGTTCACCAGGATGTTGCCTGGTATGGAGGGCGCTAGCTATGAAGAGAGGTTGAGCAGATTAGGATTATTTTCATTAGAAAGACGGAGGTTGAGGGGGGACCTGATTGAGGTGTACAAAATCATGAGAGGTATAGACAGGGTGGATAGCAAGAAGCTTTTTCCCAGAGTGGGGGATTCAAATACAAGGGGTGACGAGTTCAAAGTGAGAGGGGAAAAGTTTAGGGGGGATATGCGTGGAAAGTTCTTTACGCAGAGGGTGGTGGGCGCCTGGAACGCGTTGCCAGCGGAGGTGGTAGATGCGAACACGATAGCGTCTTTTAAGATGTATCTAGACAGATACATGAATGGGCAGGAAGCAAAGAGATACAGACCCTTAGAAAATAGGCGACATGTTTAGGTAGAGGATCTGGATCGGCGCAGGCTTGGAGGGCCGAAGGGTCTGTTCCTGTGCTGTAATTTTCTTTTTTCTTTGTTCTAACACTCCCAGGACAGGTACAGCACGGTGCGGAGGGGGCGTGGGCCGGGAGGAGGATCTCCTCGTCGGTCTGCTCCTGGGCCTGGCCAAGGTGGCAATTCACAGGTCCAGGCTGCGGGCCGTCGGGGGTTCCGTCCTCCCCGATTGTCTGCCCCTCTTCCGCGGTTACGTTCGCGCCCGGGTGTCCCTGGAGAAGGAGCATGCGGTGTCCGCCGGTACGCTTGAGGCCTTCCGCGACCGGTGGGCACCGCAGGGACTGGAGTGCATTGTCGACGCCGAAAATGGCATTTTGATTTGAGTTTTTGTTTATTTCTGTTTTTAATAAAGTTATTTTAAAATATAAGTATGTATATAAAGGGGGCCTGAGCAATAAAGGCCCCCTCGACATGAAAAATTTAAAAGGGGCCTGGGGGAAAACGGGCACCTTATATATAAAAAAAAGAAAAAAAAAAACGGGGGTTGGCTGCTTCCGAATTGGGACTCCAATGTGCATCAACGAGGTGCAGCTGACAGTGCTGCAGTCAGTTGCTGGAGGTGCTGCTGGAGAGGGAGTGCTGAGGAGAAACTGCAAAAACTTTGAACAACTTTTGCTGCAGAGGAGGAAAGACTTTTGGAATAAGTCTGTATTTCGAGGTGGGTGTTGAGCACCAGACTCTTATTTCATGTGGACTGTTGTGGGAGGTGGAAGAGGCCAGAAGAACAAGGGGTGGGGGCTATACAATTCTGCAGGGAATGTGCAGTTGCACGAAAGTTCCCTCTCCACCCCAATTGCCCAGCCTGAGTCAGCTGAAGCTGCCTGGCTAATATACAGAAGGGGATAAATAGTGCCTGGGCAGCTTCAGCTGACCCAAGTGAAGATGCCTCCCCCAACCAGAAGACCGTAAGACCAAGTGTGCTGGCAGAGACTGTTTCAAGTGTGCTGTGTGCACCACCTCCAGAGGAAAAAGAAACATCAAGAGGCGCGTCCCCTGGACACATTGGCACAACCTGGGCCTGAGCTCAGCCCAAAGCCCGTTCCCACGGAATCCACGTGTCCCAGGGCTGGGCTCAGGCCCAGGGTGACTAACAAAAAGGAGGGTGCGGAGGCGGAGGCCTCTGATGACATGGAGGTCTCTGAGCCTCCGTGCCCGAGTGGGAAAAAGAGGAGAAGGCACCCCTCCACCGAGGGAACAAGGGGCCCTGAGGCGCAGGGTCCATCTGTTGGAGGGGAGCTGTCTCCAGTTTCAGGTCCTCAGGTTCCCCCTAACACCACCACCAACATCAAGGCTGCAAAGTCCGGGCAGGAGCTCCCTATTCCTCAGGTTGGAGTGGAGGGGGAGACACCTGTACATAATAGAACCCAGAGAGGACTCCTCCGCCATCGATCCTGGGGGTGGGATCGTGACGGAGGCAGGACCAAATGGCGCGGCTGGGACGTCCGCCCCACAGTGTGTGGTGGATGTGTCGGCTGCTGGCGGTGACGACCCGGAGGAGAATGGGGATTCGGTGTGGGGCACGGAGGATGACCTTGATTCCATCGCCAGTGAGGTGGTGGAGTCCCTCGTGCCTCCCACCGAGTCTCCTCTCATCCCCACGGCGGAACTCCGGGATTTCCTCGCGGCTTGCAGGGGTTGCCACGATAAAGTTCAGCTGGCCCTCGGCCGTTGGTCGAATCTGGCGCTGATCATACAGTCCGTCCGTGCCGCCCTGAAGAAAGTGGGCAAGCGCGCGGACGTGAAACTGGTTGAGAGGCGCCGTTTTAATGTGTTCCTCAATGGGTTGCTGGGGGAGTGGAAGGCCAGGTGCACTTCCACTCCCTCCTCACAGTGAGGTGTTGGTGACGGGTTTTAAGTACCTTTGACATGAAGATCACCATAGCCAGCCTCAACATCAACGGCAGCAGTGGGTCTCATCGCAGATTTCACAATCTCTCAGTCCTCAGGGAAGGGAGATACGCGGTGAGCTTTCTGCAGGAAATCAACACCGTTCCGGGAGACGAAGCCACCTGGCTCCTGGAGTGGCAGGGTGGGGTCTACATGAGTCACCTCACCCCTATTTCTAGTGGGGTGGCTATCTTGTTGGCCCCGACTTTTCAGCCGGAGATTTTGGGGGTCAAAGAGCTAGTGCCGGGCCGCTTGCTCCACCTCGCCGTTCACCTGGATAACGTGCCGCTCCACTTTGTGAACGTGTACGCGCCCAGGCCCGGCGCGTTGCAAGCGCGCTTCTTTGAAGAAGTGTCCGCTCTCTTGAGCTCCATCAATAGCGGCGAGAGCATCATCGTCGGGGGGGGATTTTAACTGCACCCTCGAGGTGGGGGATCGCTCCGGTCCCCAGCGCGGCCAAGCGTCGGTGGAGAAGTTGAGGGGACTGATCAGTTCCCTTAACTTGGTGGACGTCTGGCGGAATCTCCATCCCGACTCCAACGCCTTAACGTGGAGGTCTGGAGGAGGAGGGTCGCGAATCGACCGCCTCTATTTTTCACAGGCGTACGCCTCCCGCGTCTCGGCGGCCTCCATGAGGCTGGTGCCGTGCTCGGACCAACGCCTGGTGTGGGCGGAGTTCACTCCGCTCCGCATGCGGGGGGGGTCCGCGTACTGGCACTTTAACAACTGGCTGCTGGAGGACGAGCGATTTCGGGACTCGTTCTGTCGATTCTGGTCCGACTGGAGAAGGAAGCAGGGGGGCTTCCCCTCCATGAGGCTATGGTGGGATGTGGGCAAGACTCACATCCGCGTCTTCTGTCAGGAGTACGCGAAGGGGTCGACCAAGAGGCGGGAAGCCGAGATCGGGCGCCTTGAGAGGGAGGTGCTCGACTTGGAATCCCGCCTCGGTCATGCCGTCGTAGACCCGGCCCTGTGGCAGGCGTACAAAGAGAAGAAGGGCGCGCTGAGGAACCTGCAGCTCATAGGGTCCCGAGGCGCGTACGTGAGGTCGCGGATCCAGATCCTGGAAGATTTGGACCGCGCCTCTCCCTTCTTCTACTCGCTGGAAAAATGGCGGGGGTTCGTAAGCAGCTCGTTGAGCTGCTGGCCGACGACGGATCCTCCATCACGGATCCGGAGGGAATGGGCCTCCTGGTCCGGACGTATTACAGTGCGTTGTTCTCTCCGGATCCGTCCAGCGAGGATGCGCGCAGAGTTTTGTGGGAGGACCTGCCGCAGGTCAGCCCGGAGGGCGCCGAAGGATTGGAGGCTCCGCTCACGTTGGCGGAGCTGACTGGCGCCCTCCACCAGCTCTCGAGGGGCAAATCCCCAGGGCTGGATGGGTTGACCGTGGAGTTCCTCAGGGCGTTCTGGGACGTCCTGGGGGACGATTACGCGCGGGTCCTGGGGGAAAGCCTGGCGACCGGGGAGATGCCCCTCTCGTGGCGCAGGGCAGTCATCGTCCTGCTGCCGAAGAGGGGCGATCTCCGCCTGCTTAAAAACTGGCGTCCGGTCTCCCTCCTCAGCATGGATCATAAGATCTTTGCCCGGGCTATGTCTACCCGCCTGGGCTCCGTGCTGGCCCACATGATCCACCCCGACCAGTCCTACACGGTCCCGGGCCGGTCCATCCAGGACAACATCCACCTGGTCCGGGACCTGATCCATCTTTCCCAGAGGACTGGTCAGTCGGTCGCCTTTCTCTCCCTCGATCAGGAGAAGGCGTTCGACAGGGTGGATCACGATTACCTTTTCGGGACTCTGCGCGCTTTCGGACTCGGGCCGCATTTCGTGGCCCGGGTCCGACTTTTATACGCCGCCGCAGAGTGTCTAATCAAGGTTAACGGGTCCTTGACGGCGCCCCTTCGATTTGGGAGAGGAGTGCGTCAGGGGTGCCCCATGTCCGGCCAATTGTATACCATCTGCGTGGAGCCCTTCCTGTGCCTGCTTCGCAGGAGGTTGACGGGATTGGCTCTGCGCGAGCCGGCCATGCGGGTCGTCCTCTCGGCTTACGCCGACGACGTGCTCCTCGCAATCACAGATCCCGTTGACTTGCGGAGGATGCGCGACTGCCAGCAGACCTTTTCTGCCGCGTCCTCCGCGAGGATCAATTGGGAGAAATGTTCCGGACTCCTGGTTGGTCAGTGGCGGGTGGACTCCCTGCCGGAGGAGATGACACCTTTTGCGTGGAGCACCACGCACCTCCTCTATCTGGGAGTCCACCTTAGCCCCGCTGAGGAAGACTGGCCGGCAAACTGGCAGGAGTTGGAGGCGAAGGTCACCGCTCGGCTGGGGCGCTGGACAGGACTGCTCCGAGTGCTTTCCTACAGGGGCCGAGCGTTGGTCATAAACCAACTGGTGGCCTCCATGCTGTGGTACCGGTTGGTCACTTTGGCCCCGCCCCCTGTATTTGCCACCAAGATCCAGAAGAAACTCGTCGATTTCTTCTGGGGCAAGAGGAAACACTGGGTCTCTGCCGCGGTCCTGAGTCTCCCGATCGAGGAGGGCGGTCAGTCGCTGGTGTGCGTCCGCACCCAGGCTGCGACTCTCCGCCTTCGGACCCTGCAGAGATACCTGTACGTCGAGCGTCCTCCCAGATGGTGTGCGCTGGCGACGTATTTTTTCCGCTAGTGTCACTGCCTTCAAGACGACACGCAGCTCCCGGTGGAGTCCGTTAGCCGCGCCTCTCTGAGGGAGTTGCCTGTCTTTTACCGGGATCTTTTCCGAGTCTGGAACATGGTCGCCTCCAGTCAGGGCGCTCCCCCGCCGGCGGAGGAGAGCGCCTCGGCTGTCCGGGCGGCCGACTCCGGGGACGGTCCGGCGGGCGGAGGAGTAGCCGAAACCCCCGGGACGCCCCTCACTGCGGGTGGCGAGGAGGCTCGGAAGTGCGGAGCGATCCCGGCCGAGCTGACCCCCGCTCGGCCGGAACTGCTCATCGGACCCAGGCCCCGAAACCCTCCTCGGGAGCCGGTCCCGCACAACCCGAGCCGCCTCTCGGAAATGCCCTCCGTGCCATTCCAATCGGCGCGGAGGGGTTTCCTGTACGGGCTGCTCCTGCACACTCTCCACTTCCTCGCCCTCGTCAGCCGGCCGGACACGCCCTGGCGGTCCGCGTTGCCATCTGGCGGCGAGGGGAAACCCCGATGGAGGTCTCTCTACGCGGGAGTCTTCCCCCTTTACATCGGGGACCTGGGGTGGAGGGTGCTGCACAGAGCAGTCCCGTGCAATAGGCTTTTAAGTAGGTTCACGGACTCCCAGGCCAGCTGTACTTTCTGCGGCCTGGACGAGTCCGTGTTCCACATTTATATGGAGTGTGCGAGGTTGCAGCCCCTATTTGAGTATCTGAAGGGGCTGCTCCTCAAATTCTGGCTGCACTTCAGTCCCACGCTCCTGATCTTTGGGCACCCGGTGCGGAGGGGCTTGGGCCGGGAGGAGGATCTCCTCGTCGGTCTGCTCCTGGGCCTGGCCAAGGTGGCAATTCACAGGTCCAGGTTGCGGGCCGTCGGGGGGTCCGTCCTCCCCGATTGCCTGCCCCTCTTCCGCGGTTACGTTCGCGCCAGGGTGTCCCTGGAAAAGGAGCATGCGGTGTCCGCCGGTACGCTTGAGGCCTTCCGCGACCGGTGGGCACCGCAGGGACTGGAGTGCATCGTCGATGCCGAGAATGGCATTTTAATTTGAGTTTTTTTGTTTATTTATCTGTTTTAATAAAGTTATTTTAAAACTGTAAATATGTACATAAAGGGGGCCTGAGGGATAAAGGCCCCCTCGACATAAAAAATATAAAAGGGGCCTGAGGGATAAAGGTCACCAAAAAAAAAAAATAAAAAAAAATAAAATAAAAAAGAAAAAAAGAAAAAAAAAACGAAAAAAAAAAGAAAAAGAAAAAAAAAAAATGGAGTTAGATACAGAGTAAAAAAAAAAAAATAAAAAACGGGGGTTGGCTGCTGTCTAATTGGAGTGTTGACTGCTGATTGCAGCAACGAGCCTCAGCTGAGAGTGCTGGTGGCAGTTGGAGGTTGCAGAGGTGGAGAGAGGAGCAACACTGAGCAAGGGAGAGCAGCTACAACTGAGCAGAGGTGAAACTTCAACAACAGTCTCCATTAAAGAGAAGAGACATTTATTGGAAACAAGGCTTTGTCTGGAGGTGGGTGCTGAACACCAGTAATTTACTTTGGACTGTTGGGGGAGGAACAAGTGGCCGGAACAACAAGGGGTGGGGCTGCCAATTCAGCAGGAATCTGTGCTGCTGCACAAGCACACCGGGAAGCTCCCTCCCCACCCCAATTGCCCAGCCTGGGTCAGCTGAAGCTGCCCAGCTAAAGAGACGGAAGGGGATAGATAGTGCCTGGGCAGCTTCAGCTGACCCAGGTGAAGACGACTCCCCCAACCAGAAGACCAAGTTCAAAGACTGTTTTAAGTGTGCTGTGAGCACCACCTCCAGAAAGCAAGTCATCCCTTCCAGCCTGCCTTTGCCTCTCCTCTATTCCCTCAGCCTCTCCCCTAACCTGTTGTTTGTTTGCTTTGTTTTAATACACATTCAATATTTTCGGTGAATCGCTGATATTTGGTGTACAAGCCCACAATTTGGGGTGGGTTTAGCTCTTAGACCCATGACAAGCCCTTCATCACAGGTGGCGGGGCCTTCAACTACCTATGCAGCTGCAGCTTCTGTGGCTGCCCATGTGGCCCCGTCACCCTTTAAATTACTAACATCCAGCCATGGGGTGAAGAGCTATCCCCACCCCAACATGTCTATTGAGGCCTGCGTAAAGGCAATGGCCGAGGTTGTCAGCCCCTCGGCCATTGTTGCGGCCTCAAAGATGGGAACGCTGTGTTCTTTTTGACGACCGAGCGGGCGGTGTCCCTGGCACTGAGTAAAAGGCTCACTGTGGGGGGGACCTTCCTGCCAGTGGACCCTCTGAGGGCCACTGCGCATCAGATAATGTTGTCCAACGTCCCACCCTTCATTCCCAGTGAGCTCCTCCTCCCCCACCTGCACCATCTGGGGGAGGTGAGGTCGGGGATCATTCCAGTCCGGCTTGGTCTTCGGGAACACAGCCTCCAACATGTCTACTCCTTCCGCCGCCAGTTATTTATGCAGCTGACGCGGGAGGAGGACACGGATGGCCAATTTAATGTGGTGTTCCAGGGGACGGCCTACCGCGTCTTTTGGACCTCGGACGGGGCGCGGTGCCACGTCTGCAAGGGGGTGGGACATGTTCGTAAGAACTGCCCCAACCTCCCAGCCGCCAGCTCCACCTCGGCGGCCCAGGGTGGTTCCACAGCACCTCCTCCCACTCCCCCCACACATCCAACAGACACTGCTCAGTCGGTTCCGGAGGCTGTGGTTTTCACAGCCTCCAGCGGGGAGGGGAGTGCCCGTCCGAGTGGAAGGAAGACGCAGAGGCAAAAGAAACATCAAGAGGCGCGTCCCCTGGACACATTGAAACGACCCGAGCCTGAGCTCAGCCCAAAGACGTTCTCACGGAATCCACCTGTCCCAGGGCTGGGCTCAGGCCCAGGGTGACTAAAAAGAAGGAGGGTGCGGAGGCGGAGGCCTCTGATGACATGGAAGTCTCTGAGCCTCTGCGCCCGAGTGGGAAAAAGAGGAGCAGGCACCCCTCCACAGAGGTAACGAGGGGCCCTGAGGCGCAGGGCCCATCTGTTGGAGGGGAGCTGTCTCCTGTTTCGGGTCCCCAGGTTTCCCCTGCCGCCACCACCAAGGCTACAAAGTCCGGGAAGGAGCTCCCTATTCCTCAGGATGGAGGAGAGGGGAAGGCCCCGGTACATGAGGCCCCTCCTGAAGGAGTAAGTGGGGCCCTGCTTGTGGTGGGGGAACCTGAGGATGCCGCCCATTCTGCCACTGTTACTGGGTCGGGTGCCCTGAGTGAAGGGGAGGGCGACGCCCCAGAGGGCCAGCCCTCCCAGCCGGAGTCCACCACCAACCAGGAGACACCCGACCCGGTTATAACTGAGAATGCTGCCCCATCTGCTGGGCCTGTGGGTGCTGGCGGAGCAGGAGATGGCCTCCTCTCTCCGCCTCCGGTCTCGGCTCCGGCTGGATTTCCGGAGTCGGGAACTTCTGTCTCCCCTGGACCACTCATTGGCTTGGGGACGGAGGTGGAGGGGGGTCCTGAACCGCTGGCGCCCACAGGCTCCAGTTTCATAGTAAAACCCAGAGAGGACTCCTCCGCCATTGATCCTGGGGGTGGGATCGTGACGGAAGCAGGACCAGTGTGTGTGGTGGATGTGTCGGCCGCTGGCGGTGACGACCCGGAAGAGGATGGGGATTCGGTGTGAGGCACGGAGGATGACCTTGATTCCATCGCCAGTGAGGTGACTCCGGGATTTCCTCGCAGTTTGCAGGGGTTGCCGCGATAAAGTTCAGCTGGCCCTCGACCGTTGGTCGAATCTGGCGCTGATCATCCAGTCCGTCCGTGCTGCCCTTAAGATAGCGGGCAAGCGCGCGGGCGTGAAACTGGTTGAGAGGCGCCGTTTTAATGTGTTCCTCAATGGGTTGCTGGGGGAGAGGAGAGCCAGGTGTGCTTCCACTCCCTCCTCACAGTGAGGTGTTGGTGACGGGTTTTAAGTACCTTTGACATGAAGATAACCATAGCCAGCCTCAACATCAACGGCAGCAGGGGGTCTCACCGCAGATTTCACAATCTCTCAGTCCTCAGGGAAGGGAGATACGCGGTGAGCTTTCTGCAGGAAATCAACACCGTTCCGGGAGACAAAGCCACCTGGCTCCTGGAATGGCAGGGTGGGGTCTACATGAGTCACCTCACCCCTATTTCTAGTGTGGTGGCTATCTTGTTGGCCCCGACTTTTCAGCCGGAGATCTTGGGGGTCAAGGAGCTAGTGCCGGGCCGCTTGCTCCACCTCGCCGTTCGCCTGGGTACCGTGCCGCTCCACTTTGTGAACGTGTACGCGCCCAGGCCCGGCGCGTTGCAAGCGCGCTTCTTTGAAGAAGTGTCCGCTCTCTTGAGCTCCATCGATAGCGGTGAGTGCATCATCCTCGGGGGGGAGGTATTTTAACTGCACCCTCGAGTTGGGGGATCGTTCCGGTCCCCAGCGCGGCCAAGCTTGGGTGGAGAAGTTGAGGGGACTGATCAGTTCCCTTAACTTGGTGGACGTCTGGCGGAATCTCCATCCCGACTCCAGCGCCTTCACGTGGAGGTCTGGAGGAGGAGGGTCCCGAATCGACCGCCTCTACTTTTCACAGGTGTACGTCTCCCGCATCTCGGCAGCCTCCATGCGGCTGGTGCCGTGCTCGGACCACCGCCTGGTGTGGGCGGAGTTCACTCTGCTCCGCACGCGGGCGGGGTCCACGTACTGGCACTTTAACAACCGGCTGCTGGAGGACGAGCAATTTCGGGACTCGTTCTGTCGATTCTGGGCCGACTGGAGAAGGAAGCAGGGGGGCTTCCCCTCCTTGAGGCTATGGTGGGATGTGGGCAAGACTCACATCCACGTCTTCTGTCAGGAGTACGCGAAGGGGTCGACCAAGAGGCGGGAAGCCGCTGGGCTAATTCTGGCAGGGGCAGGATGAGGCTTTAATTAGGCATTGTTTGCACACTTAAGGGCCTCAATTGGTGGGGGGAAGGGGGGAGGGGGGAGGGAAGGGTGCATGGGCGTCAAGACCATTCACAGGGCTTCCCGTCCGGGACTTAACTTGAGTCGCGGCGGGAAGATGGCAGGTCAATCCCACCACCATCCTGCCCGATTAAATTCTCTCCGCCTCCAAACACAATATGGGGGAGAGGATATAATTTCCACCCCTCCATCCCCCGGGTTTCTGTAAACTCACCCCCTTCTCTTTGTCATCCTTCTCTCAAAATGTGGGCCACTTCAGTGGAGCACTCTCATCTCTGAGACAGAAAGTTGTGGGGTCAAGACTCACTTCCGCCCATAATTCAGGCTGACACACCCAGCGAAGTACTGAGGGAATGCTGCACTGTCGGAGGGTCAGTACTGAGGGAGTGCTGCACTGTCAAGGACCCCAGCAGCAGAACTTATTAGCGAGAGGCAGCATGGTTTTGTGAAGGGGAGGTCGTGTCTTACTAATTTGATTGAGTTTTTTGAGGAGGTGACGAAGATGATTGATGAGGGAAGGGCGGTGGATGTTGTCTATATGGACTTCAGTGAAGCCTTTGACAAGGTCCCGCATGGCAGACTGGTGCAAAAGGTGAAGTCACACGGGATCAGAGGTGAGCTGGCAAGATGGATACAGAACTGGCTCAGTCATAGAAGACAGAGGGTAACAGTGGATGGGTGTTTTTCTGAATGGAGGGATGTGACTAGTGGTGTTCCGCAGGGATCAGTGCTGGGACCTTTGCTGTTTGTACTATATATAAATGATTTGGAGGAAAATGTAGCTGGTCTGATTAGTAAGTTTGCGGACGACACAAAGGTTGGTGGAGTTGCGGATAATGATGAGGATTGTCAAAGGATACAGCAGGATATAGATCAGTTGGAGACTTGGGCAAAGAAATGGCAGATGGAGTTTAATCCGGACAAATGTGATGTAATGCATTTTGGAAGGTCTAATGCAGGTGGGAGGCAGACAGTAAATGGCAGAACCCTTAGGAGTATTGACAGGCAGAGAGATCTGGGCGTACAGGTCCACAGGTCACTGAAAGTGGCAACGCAGGTGGATAAGGTAGTCAAGAAGGCATACGGCATGCTTGCCTTCATCGGTCGGGGCATAGAGTATAAAAATTGGCAAGTCATGTTGCAGCTGTACAGAACCTTAGTTAGGCCACACTTAGAATATTGCGTGCAATTCTGGTCGCCACACTACCAGAAGGACGTGGAGACCAAGGAGAGGGTACAGAAGAGGTTTACCAGGATGTTGCCTGGTCTGGAGGGCGTTAGCTATGAGGAGAGGTTGGAAAAACTCGGATTGTTTTCACTGGAACGACGGAGGTGGAGGGGCGACATGATAGAGGTTTACAAAGTTATGAGCGGCATGGACAGAGTGGATGTGCGAGGCATGTTTTTTACACAGTGGGTGGTGAGTGCCTGGAACTTGCTGCCAGGGGAGGTGGTGGAAGCAGATATGATAGCGACATTTAAGAGACATCTTGACAAATACATGAATAGGATGGGAATAGAGGGATATGGGCCCCGGAAGTGCAGAAGGTGTTAGTTTAGGCAGGCATCAAGATCGGCACAGGCTTGGAGGGCCGAATGGCCTGTTCCTGTGCTGTACTGTTCTTTGTTCTTCATTCTGTCGGAGGATCAATACTGAGGGAGTGCTGCACTGTCAGAGGGTCAGTACTGAGGGAATGCTGCACTGTCAGAGGGTCAGTACTGAGGGAATGCTGCACTGTCAGAGTGTCAGTACTGAGGGAGCACTGCACTGTCGGAGGATCAGTACTGAGGGAGTGCTGCACTGTCAGAGGGTCAGTACTGAGGGAATGCTGCACTGTCGGAGGGTCAGTACTGAGGGAATGCTGCACTGTCAGAGGGTCAGTACTGAGAGAATGCTGCACTGTCGGAGGGTCAGTACTGAGGGAATGCTGCACTGTCAGAGGGTCAGTACTGAGGGAATGCTGCACTGTCAGAGGGTCAGTACTGAGGGAGGGCTGCACTGTCGGAAGGTCAGTAATGAGGGAGTGCTGCACTGTTGGGGGGTTCGTACTGAGGGAGTGCTGCACCCAAAAAAAAAAAAAAAAACGGGGGTTAGATACAGAGTAAAGCTCCCTCTACACTGTCCGCCATCAAAAAAAAAGCGGGGTCAGATACGGAGTAAAGCTCCCTAAAAAATTTTTTTTTTTAAAAACGGAAAAAAAAAAAACTGTCAGAGTGTCAGTACTGAGAGAGCGCTGCACTGTCGGAAGGTCAGTAATGAGGGAGTGCTGCACTGTTGGAAGGTCAGTAATGAGGGAGTGCTGCACTGTTGGGGGGTTCGTACTGAGGGAGTGCTGCACTGTCAGAGGGTCAGTACTGAGGGAGTGCTGCACTGTTAGAGGGTCAGTACTAAGAGAGCGCTGCACTGTCGGATGGTCAGTACTGAGGGAGCACTGCACTGTCGGAGGGTCAGTACTGAGGGAGTGCCGCACTGTTAGAGGGTCAGTACTGAGGGAGTGCTCAACTGTCAGAGTGTCAGTACTGAGGGAGTGCAGCATGTTGGAGGGTCAGTACTGAGAGAGCGCTGCACTGTCGGAAGGTCAGTAATGAGGGAGTGCTGCACTGTTGGGGGGTTCGTACTGAGGGAGTGCTGCACTGTCAGAGGGTCAGTACTGAGGGAGTGCTGCACTGTTAGAGGGTCAGTACTAAGAGAGCGCTGCACTGTCGGATGGTCAGTACTGAGGGAGCACTGCACTGTCGGAGGGTCAGTACTGAGGGAGTGCTGCACTGTTAGAGGGTCAGTACTGAGGGAGCGCTGCACTGTCAGAGGGTCAGTACTGAGGGAATGTTGCACTGTCTGAGGATCAGTACTGAGGGAGTGCTGCACTGTTGGACCTGCCGTGTTTCTGATGAAATATTAAAACACCATCCTGTCTGTCCTCTCAGAGAATCTGTAAAATCCCATGGTTGCTCTTGGTCGAAGAGCTGGAGAGTGTGTGTCTGTGTGCATGTGTATTCCTGTGTGCATATATGTGCACATGTGCTTTCACAGTTTGTGCGTGTGTGTGTATCTATCGGTGTCGGTCTGAGACTTGTGTGAACTGTTAAGTACCAGACCGGTCATGTGGGAACAACATTTGTGAAAGAACACCCCATTGTCAATATCCTCATGGGATAAAATGGGACATTAGGAGTGGCAGAAGTATAATATATTCCTATTGCTGGGGAAGCAGTTCTAGTTCCCTGTTGAGGTTAACAATCTATTCAACAGAATCAGCTGGTGCAGTCTGAATGGTTGTGATGCCACCAGGAATGAATCTCTCAGGGCAAGAGTTCAATTTGTAGGCGACTTGGACGGCCACAGTTACAATTTGAGCTGATCCTCATGTTCCACTTGTGGAGCAAGTGTCCACATCTTCCCTGGCCCTTCTTCACGCAGTTGAGGGTTGTTCAGATTTTCCATGAGAGCTGGGACTTCCTCAGGTTGCGGTTGATAATATTTGCAGTCAACCAGGAGGTGCACCATCGAGAGGTGGGACTGTCGTTGGTTTGTGGGGTGTGGAGATTGTTTGTAGGGTTGTGAATTTCCCTGCGTCAGTTCAGTAGAGCTGTACACCACTGTGCCACTGGCACTGGATCAAATGTGAAGTCCCAGCCAGCAGCATGCATCTCACACAGACCGTCAACATCTCTCCAGTAACTCCCAAACACAATACCCAAACAGCACACAGCTCCCCACCCTGCTGCTGAGATTCCACACGCACCTTCCATCACACACAGCCTTCATTCTGGCTCAATTCCAGATGGAAACAGGGCGTTTCCTCATTTCCTTAATTGTGCAGATTTTAATTCCTTGAACTGAGGCTGTGATGAGTCCTGCCCATACACACGGCCTGCCTGAAACTTGACACTCGACACCAAGCTCTCTTTCAGGTTTTTTTTGGCAGCAGTTAACTTGTGACACAGACTCTCTGAGTTTCACACTCTCCACAGACAAAAATTCCAGCACTTAATCCTTTATTTCACTTTTGACAATTTGACTCATACAGCAAAATATGTGGAGCCAGTTTATAATGACGTGGAAGTGCCAGGTCTAGTGTTGGCGATGATCTGTGTGTGTCTGTGTATGTCTGTGTGCGTGTGCATGTGTCTGTTTGTCTGTGTGTGTGTCTGTATGTCCGTGTCTGTTTGTCTGTGTGTGTGTGTGTGTGTGTGTCTGTTTGTCTGTGTGCGTGTGTCTGTATGTCTGTGTGTGTACATGTCTGTTTGTCTGTGTGTGTGTGTCTGTGTGTGTGTGTCTGTTTGTCTGTGTGTGTGTGTCTGTGTGTGTGTGTCTGTTTGTCTGTGTGTGTGTGTGTGTGTGTGTCTGTTTGTCTGTGTGCGTGTGTCTGTATGTCTGTGTGTGTACATGTCTGTTTGTCTGTGTGTGTGTGTCTGTATGTCCGTGTCTGTTTGTCTGTGTGTGTGTGTGTGTGTCTGTGTGTGTGTGTCTGTTTGTCTGTGTGCGTGTGTCTGTATGTCCGTGTCTGTTTGTCTGTGTGTGTCTGTGTCGGTTTGTCTGTGCGTGGGTGTATGTAAGCATGGGTGTGTGTCTTGTTTGTTTGTGTACGTGTGTGCGCGCGTGTCTGCTTGTCTGTGTATGTGACCGTGGGTGTGCAACTGTCTGTGTGCGTGTTTGTCTGTGTGTGTGTGCACACATGTGTCTGTGTGTGCTTGTTTGTTTGTGAGTCCGTCTGTCTATGCGGGTGTCTGTGTCTGTGAGTGTCTAGTGATCTAGTTGAGTGGCGGAGCAGACATGAGGGGCCTAATGGCCTAATCCTGCTCCTATTTCCTATATTTCTTATGTTCCGAAGGAGTGGGTATACCCAAAGTGCTGTTCGGAAGGGAATTCCAGGAATTTGACCCAGCGACAGTGAAGGAACAGCGATATAGGGATAAAGTTTACACCACCCCAAAGAGCAGGACGGTGGCGGAGGGGGGGGCGTAAAATGGAGCGGGAGGCTCCGGGAGACCTTCCCGACACACTCCCGCCTCCACTGCCACTTCACGCACAGCAGCGGTGGTGAAAAACAGCCCGTCCACCCCAGGCCAATCAAGGCCCTTAAGTGGCCACATAAGGGCCTTTGCCCATCTCCAGGCAGATTTTACGCGTGGCAAGCAGGTGTCCTGGACCCGAGAGAAGCCGCCTGGGAAAAGCAGGAGGCTCTCGAACGTCCTGTGGGGGCTCTCATGATTGGGCACCCTGTGCCCGATGGAGACTGCCCCTGCTAACCCAACCACCCCCAACACCCAATATGTCCCCCCGTCCCCCCAAACGACCACCCTTGCCTCACTGGGGCCCAACTGATTACCCCCAGCGAGGCAACCAAAACGTACCTGCCTTCCAGGCTCCCTGGCATCTTTACTTCCGGCTAGGCTGCAGTTCCAGCAGTGGCCACCGCTCCCAGTGACGCTACTGGGTCGAGGAGCGGCTGGCCCGCTGATTGGCTGACAGTTCCATTAGGTGAGATTTCCTCCTTCCAGCGGGTGGAAGTCCCGCCTCAGAACATTTGAAGCCGGCGACACACATAAGACGGGCCAGATCCCCAGGCGAGGCGGAAGCAAGTTCGCCACCGAGTTTTCAGTCGGTGGCCGGCTCCCATCCGCCTGGGGTAAAATCCCGGCCATAGTTCCAAGTCAGGATGGTGTGTGACTTGGAGGGGAACTTGCAGGTGGTTGTGTTCCCATGTATTTGCTGCCCTTGTCCTTCTAGTTGGTAGAGGTCGCGGGTTTGGAAGGTGCTGTCTAAGGAGGCTTGGTGCATTGCTGCAGTGCATCTTGTAGATGGTACACACTGTTGCCACTGTGAGTCGGTGGTGGAGGGAGTGAATGTTTGTAGATGGGGTGCCAATCAAGCGGGCTGCTTTGTCCTGGATGGTGCTGAGCTTCCTGCGTGTTGTTGGAGCTGCACCCATCCAGGCAAGTGGAGAGTATTCCATCACACTCCAGACTTGTGCCTTGTAGATGTTGAACAGGCTTTGGGGAGTCAGGAGGTGAGTTATATGCCTCAGGATTCCTAGCCTCTGACCTGCTCTTGTAGCCACGGTATTTATATGGCTACTCCAGTTCAGTTTCTGGTCAATTGTAGCCCCCAGGATGTTGATAGTGGGGGATTCAGTGATGGTAATGCCATTGAATGTCAAGGGGAGATGGTTAGATTCTCTCTTGTTGGAGATGGTCATTGCCTGGCACTTGTGTGGTGCAAATGCTACTTGCCACTTATCAGCCCAAGCCTGAATTAAAGCAAGAAATGCTGGAAATACTCAGCAGGTCTGGCAGCATCTGCGGAGAGAGAAGCAGAGTTAACGTTTCAGGTGAGTGACCTTTCCTTGAATGTTGTACAGGTCTTGCTGCATGTGGGCACGGAATGGTTCAGTATCTGAGGAGTTATGAATGGAATTGAACATTGTACTATCATCAGCGAACATCCCCACTTCTGACATTATGATGGAGGGAAGGTCATTGATGAAGCAACTAAAGATAGTTGGGCCGAGGACACTACCCGGAGGAACTCCTGCAGTGATGTCCTGGAGCTCAGATGATTGGCCTCCAACAACCACAACCATCTTCCTCTGTGCTAGGTACAACTCCAGCCAGCAGAGAGTTATCCCCCTGATTCCCGTTGACTCCAATTTTGTTAAGGATATTTGATGCGACACTCCGTCAAGTGCTGCCTTGAACAAAGAACAATGAACAGTACAGCACAGGAACAGGCCATTCGGCCCTCCAAGCCTGCGCCGATCTTGATGCCTGCCGAAACTAAAACCTTCTGCACTTCCAGGGCCCATATCCCTCTATTCCCTTCCTATTCAAGTATTTGTCAAGATGCTTCACAAGAGTCACTATCGTACCTGCTTCCACCACCTCCCCCGGCAGCAAGTTCCAGGCACTCACCACCCTCTGTGCAAAGAACTTGCCTCACACATCCCCTCTAAACTTTGCCCCTCACACCTTAAACCTATGTCCCCTAGTAACTGACTCTTCCACCCTGGGAAAAAGCTTCTGACTATCCACTCTGTCCATGCCGCTCATAACTTTGTAAACCTTTATCATGTCGCCCCTCCACCTCCGTCGTTCCAGTGAAAACAATCCGTGTTTTTCCAACCTCTCCTCATAGCTAATTCCCTCCAGACCAGGCAACATCCTGGTAAACCTCCTCTGTACCCTCTCCAAAGCCTCCACGTCCTTCTGGTAGTGTGGCGACCAGAATTGCACGCAATATTCTAAGTGTGGCCGAACTAAGGTTCTGTACAGCTGCAACATGACTTGCCAATTTTTATACTCTATGCCCCGACCGATGAAGGCAAGCATGCCGTATGCCTTCTTGACTACCTTATCCACCTGCGTTGCCACTTTCAGTGACCTGTGGACCTGTACGCCCAGATCTCTCTGCCTGTCAATACTCCTAAGGGTTCTGCCATTTACTGTCTGCCTCCCACCTGCATTAGACCTTCCAAAATGCATTACCTCACATTTGTCCGGATTAAACTCCATCTGCCATTTCTCCGCCCATGTCTCCAACCGATCTATATCCTGCTGTATCCTCTGACAATCCTCATCATTATCCGCAACTCCACCAACCTTTGTGTCGTCCTCAAACTTACTAATCAGACCAGCTACATTTTCCTCCAAATCATTTATATATACTACAAACAGCAAAGGTCCCAGCACACATCCCTCCATTCAGAAAAACACCCATCCACTGTTACCCTCTGTCTTCTATGACCGAGCCAGTTCTGTATCCATCTTGACAGCTCACCTCTGATCCCGTGTGACTTCACCTTTTGCACCAGTTTGCCATGCGGGACCTTGTCAAAGGCTTTACTAAAGTCCATATAGACAACATCCACTGCCCTTCCTTCATCAATCATCTTCAGCACTTCCTCAAAAAACTCTATCAAATTAGTAAGACACGACCTCCCCTTCACAAAACCATGCTGTCTCTCGCTAATAGGTTCATTTGTTTCCAAATGGGAGTAAATCCTGTCCCGAAGAATCCTCTCTAATAGTTTCCCTACCACTGACGTAAGGCTCACCGGCCTATAATTTCCTGGATTATCCTTGCTACCCTTCTTAAACAAAGGAACAACATTGGCTATTCTCCAGTCCTCTGGGACCTCACCTGTAGCCAATGAGGATGCAAAGATTTCTGTCAAGGCCCCAGCAATTTCTTCCCTTGCCTCCCTTAGTATTCTGGGGTAGATCCCATCAGGCCCTGGGGACTTATCTACCTTAATGCTTTGCAAGACACCCAACACCTCCTCCTTTTTGATAATGAGATGACTGAGACGATCTGCACTCCCTTCCCTCGGCTCATCATCCAACAAGTCCTTCTCTTTGGTGAATACTGATGCAAAGTACTCATTTAGCACCTCACCCATTTCCTCTGGCTCCACGCATAGATTCTCATCTCTGTCCTTGAGTGGGCCAACCCTTTCCCTGGTTACCCTCTTGCTCTTTATATATGTATAAAAAGCCTTGGGATTTTCCTTAATCCTGTTTGCCAATGACTTTTCATGACCCCTTTTAGCCTTCCTAACTCCTTGCTGAAGTTCCTTCCTACTGTCTTTATATTCCTCAAGTGCTTCATCTGTTCCTAGCCTTCCAGCCCTTACAAATGCTTCCTTTTTCTTTTTGACTAGGCTCACAATATCCCGTGTTATCCAAGCTTCCCGAAACTTGCCAAACTTGTCTTTCTTCCTCACAGGAACATGCTGGTCCTGGATTCTAATCAGCTGACGTTTGAAAGACTCACACATGTCAGATGTTGATTTACCCTCAAACAGCCGCCCCCAATCTAAATTCTTCATTTCCTGTCTAATGTTGTTATAATTAGCCTTCCCCCAATTTAGCACCTTCACCCGAGGACTACTCTTATCCTTATCCACAAGTACCTTAAAACTTATGGAATTATGGTCACTGCTCCCGAATTGCTCCCCCACTGAAACTTCGACCACCTGGCTGGGCTCATTCCCCAATACCAGGTCCAGAATGGCCCCATCCCTAGTTGGACTATCGACATACTGTTTCAAGAATCCCTCCTGGATGCTCCTCACAAATTCTGCCCCATCTAAGCCCCTAGCACTAAGTGAGTCCCAGTCAATATAGGGGAAGTTAAAATCACCCACCACGACAACCCTGTTACCTTTACATCTTTCCAAAATCTGTCTACATATCTGCTCCTCTACCTCCCGCTGGCTGTTGGGAGGCCTGTAGTAAACCCCCAACATCGTGACTGCACCCTTCCTATTCCTGAGCTCCACCCATATTGCCTCGCTGCATGACCCCTCTGAGGTGTCCTCCCACAGTACAGCTGTGATATTCTCCTTAACCAGTAATGCAACTCCCCCACCCCTTTTACATCCCCCTCTATCAGGCCTGAAGCTTCTAAAGCCTGGAACATTTAGCTGCCAATCCTGCCCTTCCCTCTACCAAGTCTCTGTAATAGCAACAACATCATATTTCCAAGTACTAATCCAAGCTCTAAGTTCATCTGCCTTACCTGTTATACTTCTCACATTGAAACAAATGCACTTCAGACCACTAGTCCCGCTGTGCTGCGCAACATCTCCCTGTCTGCTCTTCCTCTTAGTCCTACTGGCCTTATTTACTGTTTACTATCGTGATGTGCTGGCTTCCCCAGAGATGTGCAGACTCCCATTGCAGTAATACTGAAGGAACTGCAGATGTGTTATCCTAACCCGGAATTCGACATGAGGAAGATAAGGATACTTGTCAGCTCATGTTATGCTGACCGGTCTCGGTGCTCATTCCACCTTTTCCTATTGCTTCACTTCCACTGAGTAAGGAAGAAAAAACTTGCATTTCCATAGTGCCTTTTGTAAGCCCCTCCGACAGTGCAGCGCTCCCTCAGGTACTGACCCTCTGACAGTGCAGCACTCCCTCAGTACTGACCCTCTGACAGTGCAACACTCCCTCAGGTACTGACCCTCTGACAGTGCAGCACTCCCTCAGTACTGACCCTCTGACAGTGCAGCGCTCCCTCAGGTACTGCCCCTCCGACAGTGCAGCACTCCCTCAGTACTGCCCCTCCGACAGTGCAGTGCTCCCTCAGTACTGCCCCTCAGACAGTGCAGCACTCCCTCAGGTACTGCCCATCTGACAGTGCAGCACTCCCTCAGGTACTGCCCATCTGACAGTGCAGCACTCCCTCAGGTACTGCCCCTCCGACAGTGCAGCACTCCCTCAGGTACTGCCCATCTGACAGTGCAGCACTCCCTCAGGTACTGCCCATCTGACAGTGCAGCACTCCCTCAGGTACTGCCCATCTGACAGTGCAGCACTCCCTCAGGTACTGCCCCTCCGACAGTGCAGTGCTCCCTCAGTACTGCCCCTCAGACAGTGCAGCACTCCCTCAGGTACTGCCCCTCCGACAGTGCAGCACTCCCTCAGGTACTGCCCCTCCGACAGTGCAGTGCTCCCTCAGTACTGCCCCTCAGACAGTGCAGCACTCCCTCAGGTACTGCTCCTCCGACAGTGCAGTGCTCCCTCAGTACTGCCCCTCAGACAGTGCAGTGCTCCCTCAGTACTGCCCCTCAGACAGTGCAGCGCTCCCTCAGGTACTGCCCATCTGACAGTGCAGCACTCCCTCAGTACTGCCCCTCCGACAGTGCAGCACTCCCTCAGGTACTGCCCCTCCGACAATGCAGCGCTCCCTCAGGTACTGACCCTCAGGTACTGACCCTCCGACAGTGCAGCACTCCCTCAGGTACTGCCCATCCGACAGTGCAGCACTCCCTCAGTACTGCCCCTCTGACAGTGCAGCACTCCCTCAGTACTGTCCCTCCGATAGTGCAGCGCTCCCTGAGAACTGACCCTCCGACAGTGCAGAACTCCCTCAGTACTGCCCCTCTGACAGTGCAGCACTCCCTCAGTACTGACCCTCCGACAGTGCAGCACTCCTTCAGTATTGCATTGGGAGGGTCAGCCTCATGACCTCAAGACCTGGAGTGGGAATCGAATCCATAACCTTCCTACATGGAGGTGAATGTGCAGCCACTAAGCCAGTGTTGCCATCTAAAATGAAGGTAATTGAGGTCAGTGAGGGATACCCTCTCTCGGGTAATTGAGGTCACTGAGCAATACCCCCTCTCGGGTTACTGAGGTCAGTGAGCAATACCCCCTCTCGGGTTACTGAGGTCAGTGAGGGATACCCTCTCGCGGGTAATTGAGGTCACTGAGGGATACCCTCGCTCAGGTAATTGAGGTCACTGAGGGTTACCCTCTCTCAGGTAATTGAGGTCACTGAGGGTTACCCTCTCTCGGGTAATTGAGGTCACTGAGGAATACCCTCACTCAGGTAATTGAGGTCACTGAGGGATACCCTCTCTCGGGTAATTGAGGTCACTGAGGGATACCCTCTCTCGGGTAATTGAGGTCACTGAGGGATACCCTCTCTCGGGTAATTGAGGTCACTGAGGGATACCCTCTCTCGGGTAATTGAGGTCACTGAGGAATACCCTCGCTCAGGTAATTGAGGTCAGTGAGGATACCCGCTCCACAGTAATGGAGGGTAGTGAGGGACTCTCTCCCGGGTAATTGAGGTCACTGAGGGATACCCTCTATCGGATAATTGAGGTCAGTGAGGGCTACCCTCTCTCGGGTAATGGAGAGTAGTGAGGCATACCCTCTTTCGAGTAATTGAGGTCAGTGAGGGATACCCTCTCTTGGGTAATTGAGGTCAGTGAGGGATACCCTCTCTCGGGTAATTGAGGTCACTGAAGGATACCCTCTCTTGGGTAATTGAGGTCAGTGAGGGATACCCTCTTTCGAGTAATTGAGGTCACTGAAGGATACCCTCTCTCGGATAATTGAGGTCAGTGAGGTATACCCTCTTTCGAGTAATTGAGGTCAGTGAGGGATACCCTCTCTCGGATAATTGAGGTCAGTGAGGGATACCCTCTCTTGGGTAATTGAGGTCAGTGAGGGATACCCTCTCTCGGATAATTGAGGTCAGTGAGGGATACCCTCTTTCGAGTAATTGAGGTCAGTGAGGTATACCCTCTTTCGAGTAATTGAGGTCAGTGAGGGATACCCTCTCTCGGATAATTGAGGTCAGTGAGGGATACCCTCTCTTGGGTAATTGAGGTCAGTGAGGGATACCCTCTCTCGGATAATTGAGGTCAGTGAGGGATACCCTCTTTCGAGTAATTGAGGTCAGTGAGGTATACCCTCTTTCGAGTAATTGAGGTCAGTGAGGGATACCCTCTCTCGGATAATTGAGGTCAGTGAGGGATACCCTCTTTCGAGTAATTGAGGTCAGTGAGGTATACCCTCTTTCGAGTAATTGAGGTCAGTGAGGGATACCCTCTCTCGGATAATTGAGGTCAGTGAGGGATACCCTCTTTCGAGTAATTGAGGTCAGTGAAGGATACCCTCTCTCGGATAATTGAGGTCAGTGAGGTATACCCTCTTTCGAGTAATTGAGGTCAGTGAGGTATACCCTCTTTCGAGTAATTGAGGTCAGTGAGGGATACCCTCTCTCGGATAATTGAGGTCAGTGAGGGATACCCTCTCTTGGGTAATTGAGGTCAGTGAGGGATACCCTCTCTCGGATAATTGAGGTCAGTGAGGGATACCCTCTTTCGAGTAATTGAGGTCAGTGAGGTATACCCTCTTTCGAGTAATTGAGGTCAGTGAGGGATACCCTCTCTCGGATAATTGAGGTCAGTGAGGGATACCCTCTTTCGAGTAATTGAGGTCAGTGAGGTATACCCTCTTTCGAGTAATTGAGGTCAGTGAGGGATACCCTCTCTCGGATAATTGAGGTCAGTGAGGGATACCCTCTTTCGAGTAATTGAGGTCAGTGATGGATACCCTCTCTCGGGTAATAGAGGGTAGTGAGGTATACCCTCTTTCGAGTAATTGAGGTCAGTGAGGTATACCCTCTTTCGAGTAATTGAGGTCAGTGAGGGATACCCTCTCTCGGATAATTGAGGTCAGTGAGGGATACCCTCTCTTGGGTAATTGAGGTCAGTGAGGGATACCCTCTCTCGGGTAATTGAGGTCAGTGAGGGATACCCTCTCTCGGATAATTGAGGTCAGTGAGGGATACCCTCTCTCGGGTAATTGAGGTCAGTGAGGGATACCCTCTCTCGGATAATTGAGGTCAGTGAGGGATACCCTCTCTTGGATAATTGAGGTCAGTGAGGGATACCCTCTCTCGGATAATTGAGGTCAGTGAGGGATACCCTCTCTTGGGTAATTGAGGTCACTGAGGGATACCCTCTCTCGGATAATTGAGGTCAGTGAGGGATACCCTCTCTCGGGTAATTGAGGTCAGTGAGGGATACCCTCTCTCGGATAATTGAGGTCAGTGAGGGATACCCTCTCTTGGATAATTGAGGTCAGTGAGGGATACCCTCTCTCGGATAATTGAGGTCAGTGAGGGATACCCTCTCTCGGATAATTGAGGTCAGTGAGGGATACCCTCTCTCGGGTAATTGAGGTCAGTGAGGGATACCCTCTCTCGGATAATTGAGGTCAGTGAGGGATACCCTCTCTTGGATAATTGAGGTCAGTGAGGGATACCCTCTCTCGGATAATTGAGGTCAGTGAGGGATACCCTCTCTTGGGTAATTGAGGTCAGTGAGGGATACCCTCTCTCGGGTAATTGAGGTCAGTGAGGGATACCCTCTCTCGGGTAATTGAGGTCAGTGAGGGATACCCTCTCTCGGATAATTGAGGTCAGTGAGGGATACCCTCTCTTGGGTAATTGAGGTCAGTGAGGGATACCCTCTCTTGGGTAATTGAGGTCAGTGAGGGATACCCTCTTTCGAGTAATTGAGGTCAGTGAGGGATACCCTCTCTCGGATAATTGAGGTCAGTGAGGGATACCCTCTCTCGGGTAATTGAGGTCACTGATGGATACCCTCTCTTGGGTAATTGAGGTCAGTGAGGGATACCCTCTTTCGAGTAATTGAGGTCAGTGAGGGATACCCTCTTTCGAGTAATTGAGGTCAGTGAGGGATACCCTCTCTTGGGTAATTGAGGTCACTGATGGATACCCTCTCTTGGGTAATTGAGGTCACTGAGGGATACCCTCTCTTGGGTAATTGAGGTCACTGAGGGATACCCTCTCTTGGGTAATTGAGGTCACTGATGGATACCCTCTCTTGGGTAATTGAGGTCACTGAGGGATACCCTCTCTTGGGTAATTGAGGTCACTGAGGGATACCCTCTCTTGGGTAATTGAGGTCACTGAGGGATTCCCTCTCTCGGGTAATTGAGGTCAGTGAGGGATACCCTCTTTCGAGTAATTGAGGTCAGTGAGGGATACCCTCTCTCGGGTAATTGAGGTCAGTGAGGGATACCCTCTTTCGAGTAATTGAGGTCAGTGAGGGATACCCTCTCTCGGGTAATTGAGGTCAGTGAGGGACACCCTCTTTCGAGTAATTGAGGTCAGTGAGGGATACCCTCTTTCGAGTAATTGAGGTCAGTGAGGGATACCCTCTCTTGGGTAATTGAAGTCACTGAGGGATACCCTCTCTTGGGTAATTGAGGTCACTGATGGATACCCTCTCTTGGGTAATTGAAGTCACTGAGGGATACCCTCTCTTGGGTAATTGAGGTCACTGAGGGATACCCTCTCTCGGGTAATTGAGGTCACTGAGGGATACCCTCTCTTGGGTAATTGAGGTCACTGATGGATACCCTCTCTTGGGTAATTGAGGTCACTGAGGGATTCCCTCTCTCGGGTAATTGAAGTCACTGAGGGATACCCTCTCTTGGGTAATTGAGGTCACTGAGGGATTCCCTCTCTCGGGTTATTGAGGTCACTGAGGGATACCCTCTCGGGTAATTTTGCTCCTTCTGCACCTTCCAGATCAGATGAGGAAATGCTGGTTAGGAATTTTAATCACCGAGATGGAAAATATTTTTGCTCCTTAACTTCTAAATGACTGGTGGGTTTCGTGTAATTTAGTTGAGCTGTCAATATTTGTGAATATTTTGGTACAGGGCTCAACACTGAATGGCCTTTGATCACAGAGAGTGTTTGGTGCATTTAAAGTTCATTCAATTCAGAATGAATCTGCAGCCCCAAGAATGATTTCCGTGACCAATGAACAGGCTTCCTTGGGAGGCAGTGGGAATGATTCATATAGTTTCATTCAAATGCAGATTGGATGGATTTCAGAAAATACTGTTTTGGGATCCAGTATGTGATTAATTTGGGATGTGATGTGTTGTGGGAGGAGCGTGTTCTGGAGGAATAGGTGACCTTGGATCTATGATTCCCAAAGCTCTCCAGCACTGGGAGTTTTCTCCACCTCCTCTCCGGGTCTGGTGTGGACTCATTGATAGAGATTGATCACTGTGATTGATCAATAACTCCATTATCGATGTATCATGAGACTCCCAGTATAGGAGAAGGTGAAGGAGATGGACCTGGTCTTCCTTCATCCAAGGATTCTTATTTTGCCATCAGAGCCTTTTTTTATTCTTTCATGGGATGTTGGCGTCACTGGCAGGACCAGCATTTGTTGCCCATCTCTCATTGCCCCTGAACTGAGTGTCTTGCTCGGTCATTTCAGAGGGCATGTCAGAGTCAACCACATTGTTGTGGGTCTGGAGTCACATGTAGGCCAGACCAGGTAAGGACGGCAGATTTCCTTCCCTAAAGGACATTAGTGAACCAGATGGGTTTTTACAACAATCAATGATACTATCATTGCACCATTATTGAGACTAACTTTCAAATCCAGATTTTTATTAACTAATTGAATTTTTATTAATTAATTAAATTTAAAACCGTGGTGGGATTTGAATCCATGTCCCCAGAACATTAGCCTGGGCCTCTGGATTACTATCAAACACCTTCCCCCACCCTCCCTCCCCTTCACTTGCTTAGAACCTAATTATTTTCCAACCTTTGCCAGTTCTGATAAAATGTCACTGACCTGAAACTTTAACTTTGCTTCCCTCTCCACAGATGATGCCAGGCTTGCTGAGCATTTCCAGCACTTTTTGTTTTTGCCTCTGGATTACTAGTCCACTAGACCACCATCGCCCTTCTCTTCACTAGAGACAGATCTTCAGGATCAGTCTAAGCCATCGCTGGATGCTCATGCTGCAGTTCCTATCCGTTCTCCATTCTGAGCGGATTTGTGTCACACTAACTGAAGGTTAGTGCGGCAGAGGAAAGGAGATGTTCTCCCACAAAAGATGGTTCCTTCATAAGTACTGATTGATACTCAGGCAGATCATTGATACAGTGAAATCAGTGAGTAACTAAGAAATGCACAGGAGCATGTCCGTGATGGGGTGGTGATGGATTGAATTCTGCAATACAGTGAGTGCAACTGCAACAACACTCAGGAAGATCCACCATCCAGGACAAAGCAGCCCGCTTGATCAGCACCCCATCTACCACCATCAACATTCACTCCCTCCACCATTGATGCACAGTGCCAACAGTGTGTACTGTCTACAAGATGCATTGTCGCAATGCATCAAGTTTCATTCAACAGCATCTTCCAAACCCTCGACCTCTGCCAACTAGAAGGACAAGGGCAGAAGATGCATGGGAACACCACCACCTGCAAGTTCCCCTCCAAGTCACACACCATCCTGACTTGGAACTATATCGCCGTTCCTTCACTGTCATTGGGTCAAAATCCTGAAACTCCCTTCCTAACAGCACTGTGGGTGTACCTACCCCACATGGACTGCAGCGGTTCAAGAAGGCAGCTCACCAACACCTTCTCAAGAGTAATTAGGGATGGGCAATAAATGCTGGCCTGGCCAGCGTCGCCCACATCCCATTAATGAATTTTGAAAAATAGTCTCACTGCCTTCTGGGTTAGAAAGGGGGAAATCAGCCAGGGTTCCTGCTGCTGATCACTGTCCAGAACAGGATGAGGCTTAGCTGTGAAGTCTGCTGCAGTCGAATAGCCAACACCACTCATTGTCTGGGCTCACACGTCATTGGCAGAGGCAGTGCAGGGTGAAAGCAGCCTGTGGAGTTGTTCCCAGTGAAGGTTCAGTGATTTCTGGGTGGAGCGGGAGGCAGGTTTTATATTTAGTGAGTGTTTCCGTTTACAGCGTGCAAGATCCATGCCTTGTGTTCAGAACATAGGAACAGTAGGAGGAGGCCATTCAGCCCCTCAAGCCTGTTCTACCATTCAATTAGATCATGGCTGATCTATACCTGAACTCCATTTACCCACTTTCGTCCATATCCCTCGATACCCTTAACCAACACAAATCCAGCTCGGCATACTGCTCCTAAAGAACAGTTATAGCAAAGAGTCATCCAGCTTGCTTTCAACACAACCAGCTCTCTGCACATTCCTCTCTGAGCCAATGTTTGGACCTTGAGTGTGTTTCAGAAGCGTCCATATTCCAGCTGGTTTATGCCAGAGAACGAGTTTATATATCATTTAGCTTGGATTTAAGACAGACTCTTCCTCTGTTTCTGGGAAGGATCACAACGAGTACAACGTGATCTGCCAATAAAGATTATCCAATAGACATGGGTCAGCCTACCATTGCTTTGGCTTGTCAGGTAGACAACCCTCAGGCAATGGTGTGATGCCAATTCTCCTTCAGTCACATGAGAACAGGTTGCATAGGCTGGGCTTGTACTCCCATGAGTTTAAAAGATTAAGGGGTGATCTAATTGAGATCTTTAAAATGATAAAGGAATTTGATGAAGTAATTAGAGAGAAAATATTTCCTTTAGTGGGGGGAGTCCAGAAGAAGGGGGCAGAACTTTCAAATTGGAGCCAGACCATTCAGGGGTGATGTCAGGAAGCACTTCTTCACACAAAGGGGAGTGGAAATCTGGAACACTCTCCCCCAAAAAGCTGTTGAGGCTGGGGGTCAATACGAGCTTTCAAGACTTCGATTTTGTTGGGTAAGGGTATCGAGGGATATGGGGCAAAGGCTGGTAAATGGGCTTGAGGTACAGATCAGCCATGAACAATCTGAAGGGTCTAAATGACCTGCTCCTGCTCCTGTTCCTATATTCCTATTTCTTTGAAGAGAAGCGTGGGGATGATCCATCGAGAATGTACAATAACCAGATTTACCCAAAGATTTGGAACAAGGCAGGGAATCGGTATCTGAGTGCGACCAAACGCCTGCAGGAGGGGAGACAAAGGAAGGAATGTCAAAAATAACAGACCTCAACATTATGAGAACAAAATATTCCAGTGTGTGATGTATTGGGTCACAGGAATAATGTTCCATTCACTTGGCCAACCATAGATATCTCTTAACATCATTGCTCATGAATTATTCATTCATCGAGGGGTATAAATCATATTTTATGGTTATCCATCACACACCTACTACTATTTTCAATTGGCTTCAATTGCTTTGATCAGTGTTCCAAAGCTCCTGCTAACTCCAGTTCAAATCAATGCTGATAACTTCTATCCCCAGGCCATTAACACAAGTGCTCGACACTTAGACAAGAATGTTAACAAAAGCTGGGCTGAGGAGAGACAATGAGTGAATATTGTTCTGTACAAGGCAGGTCAGCACAAAACCGAGAGGTTGCTCTCCTGGGAGAAAGACATCGTCAAAACTCTTGGGAATGATCAAAGTGAAGAACCGAATTTTGACTGAGAATCACGAGTGATACATGTGGGAGACAAAGGTATCAAAAGCATTACATCGAACTTAGAATCATAAAATGGTTACAGCACAGACAGAGGCCATTCAGCCCATTCTGTCTGTGCCAGCTCTCTGCAACAGCAATTTACCTTTATTTTTATTCATTCGTGGGATGTGGGCGTCACTGGCCAGGCCAGCATTTATTGCCCATCCCTAATTGCCCTTGAGAATGTGGTGGTGAGCTGCATTCTTGAACCGCTGCAGTCCATGTGGGTTAGGTATACCCACAGTGCTGTTAGGAAGGGAGTTCCAGGATTTTGACCCAGCGACAGTGAAGGAATGGCGATTATAGTTCCAAGTCAGGATGGTGTGTGACTTGGAGGGGAACTTGCAGGTGGTGATGTTTCCATGTATTTGCTGCCCTTGTCCTTCTAGTTGGTAAAGGTCGCGGGTTTGGAAGGTGCTGTCTAAGGAACCTTGGTGCATTGCTGCAGTGCATCTCGTAGATGGTACACACTGCTGCCAATGTGCGTCGGTGGTGAAGGGAGTGAATGTTTGTAAATGGGGTGCCAATCAAGCGGGCTGCTTTGTCCTGGATGGTGTCGAGCTTCTTGAGTGTTGTTGGAGCTGCACCCATCCAGGCAAGTGGAGAGTATTCCATCACACTCCTGACTTGTGCCTTGTAGATGGTGGACAGGCTTTGGGGAGTCAGGAGGTGAGTTACTCGCCTCAGGATTCCTAGCCTCTGACCTGCTCTTGTAGCCACGGTATTTATATGGCTACTCCAGTTCAGTTTCTGGTCAATGGTAACGCCTAGTCCCATTCGCCCCTCCTTTCCCTGTCGCCCTGCAAATGTTTTCCTTTCAGGTGTTTATCCAATTCTCTTTTGAATGCTTGATTGAACCTGCCTCCACCACTCTCAGGTAGTGCCATTCCAGATCCTAAACATTTGCTGTGTAAAAAAGAGTTTTTCCTCATGTCACCTTTGGATCTTTTGATATTCACCTTAAATCTGTCTCCTCGGTTTCTCGATCCTTCTGCCAATGGGAACAGTTTCTCTCTATCTACTCTGTCCAAACCCCTCATGATTTTGAACACCTCTATTAAATCTCCTCTCAACCCCTCTTCTCTCAGGACAACAGCCCCAGCTTCTCCAAAATATTCATGTAACAGATGTTCCTCATCCCTGGAACCATTCTTGTAAATCTGTTCTGCATCCTCTCTAATGTCTTCACAGCCTTCTTAAAGTGTGGTGCCCAGAACTGGATACAATACTCCAGTTGAGGCCAAACCAGTGTTTTATAAAGGTTCAGCATAACTTCCCTGTTCTTGTACTCTATACGTCAATTTATAAATCCCAGGATCCCGTATGTTTTATCAACCACTTTCTCTACCTGCCCTGCCAACTGCAACAATTTGTGCACATATACCCCCAGGTCCCTCTGTCCCTGCACTCTCTTTAGAATTGTATCCTTTATTTTATATTGCCTCTCCTTGTCCTTCCTACCAAAATGTATCACTTCACACTTCTCAGCATTAAATTTCATCTGCCACTTGTCCACCCATTCCACTAGCCTGTGTCCTCTTGCAGTTTATTACTCTCCTCCTCACAATTCACAATATTTTCAAGTTTTGTGACATCCACAAAGATTGAAATTGTGCCCTGTACATTCAAATGTAGGTCATTAATATAGATCAAGAAAAGCAGGGGTCCGAGCACTGACCTGAGGGGGACCCCACTATGTACCTTCCTCCAGTTCAAAACCCAACATTCACCACTACTCTCTGTTTCCTGTCACTCAGCCAATTCTGTATCCATGCTGCTTTTCTCCCTTTTTATTCCATCAGCTTCAACTTTGTTGACAAGCCTGTTATGTGGCACTTCATCAAATACCTTTTGGAAGTCCATGTACACCACATCAACCACATTACCCTCATCAACCCTCTCTGTTACCTTATAAAAGAATGTGAGCAAGTTAGTTAAACACAATTTGCCCTGAATAAATCCATGCTGGCTTTCCTTAATTAGTTCACATTTGTCCAAATTAATTTTGTCCTGGATTATCGTTACTAAAAGCTTTTCCACTCACTGAGGTTAAAATGACCGGCCTGTAGTTGCTGGGTTTGTCCTTGCACGCTTTTTTGAACAAGGGTGTAACATTTGCAATTTTCCAATCCTCTGACATCACCCTTGTATCTAAGGAGGATTGGGAGATTATGGCCAGTGTCTCTGCAAGTTCCACCCTTTCTTCCCTCAGTATCCTCGGCTGCATCTGATCCAATCCTGGTGACTTTTAACTTTAAGTACAGGCAGCCTATGAAGTACCTTCTGTTTATCAATTTTTAACCCATCCAGTGTCTCAGCTACCTCCTCTTTCACTATAACTTTGGCAGCATCTTCTTCCTTGGTAAAGACAGATTCAAAGTTTTCAAACTTGAACATGTTGATCAACTTTGTGTTTTCCTGCTGGATGACAAGTTCTGCTATTGCAGGATTCACATCTTCAGCAACACACCCAGAAACACAACCAGAGTTAAGGGATATGGGAGAAGGTGGGTCGGTGGGGATTGAGGGACAGGGGAAAAAAATGGGGTTGAGGGAAATTGAGAGAAGGTGGGACTGAGGGAGAGGGAGAGAGGGTGGGATTGAGGGATATGGAGAGAGGGTGGGATTGAGGGATCGGGAGAGAGGGTGGGATTGAGGGAGAGGGAGAGAGGGTGGGATTGAGGGATATGGAGAGAGGGTGGGATTGAGGGAGAGGGAGAGAGGGTGGGATTGAGGGAGAGGGAGAGAGGGTGGGATTGAGGGATATGGCGTGAGGGTGGGATTGAGGGATAGGGAGAGAGGGTGGGATTGAGGGATAGGGAGAGAGGGTGGGATTGAGGGATATGGAGAGAGGGTGGGATTGAGGGATAGGGAGAGAGGGTGGGATTGAGGGATAGGGAGAGAGGGTGGGATTGAGGGATAGGGAGAGAGGGTGGGATTGAGGGATAGGGAGAGAGGGTGGGATTGAGGGATATGGTGAGAGGGTGGGATTGAGGGATATGGCGAGAGGGTGGGATTGAGGGATAGGGAGAGAGGGTGGGATTGAGGGATAGGGAGAGAGGGTGGGATTGAGGGATATGGCGAGAGGGTGGGATTGAGGGATAGGGAGAGAGGGTGGGATTGAGGGATAGGGAGAGAGGGTGGGATTGAGGGATAGGGAGAGAGGGTGGGATTGAGGGATAGGGAGAGAGGGTGGGATTGAGGGATATGGCGAGAGGGTGGGATTGAGGGATAGGGAGAGAGGGTGGGATTGAGGGATAGGGAGAGAGGGTGGGATTGAGGGATATGGCGAGAGGGTGGGATTGAGGGATAGGGAGAGAGGGTGGGATTGAGGGATATGGAGAGAGGGTGGGATTGCTGTATTATAACAAGAAGGTGTGTACAGGCAGCAGTTGTAGCTGTTGCTCAGGGTGAGGACGAGGCCTCTCAAGAGGGGCTGTGGTGGGGTTAGGTGCGATTGCAAGTGAAGAACAACGTCCAGTGTTTACAGACAAGCAAATAGAGAAAGGCCAAGGTTTAAACAGCACTGAGACAGGGGACTGATCCATAATAACTTTTTAAAATACATTCATGGGATGTGGGTGTCGCTGGCTAGGCCAGCATTTATTGCCCATCCCTAATTGCCCTTGAGAAGGTGTTGGTGAGCTGCCTTCTTGAACCGCTGCAGCCCATTTGGGGTAGGTACACCCACAGTGCTGTTAGGAAGGGAGTTCCAGGATTTTGACCCAGTGACAGTGAAGGAACGGCGATATAGTTCCAAGTCAGGATGGTGTGTGACTTGGAGGGGAACTTGCAGGTGGTGGTGTTCCCATGCATCTGCTACCCTTGTTCTTCTAGTTGGTAGAGGTCACGGGTTTGGAAGGTGCTGTCTAAGGAGCCTTGGTGCGTTGCTGCAGTGCATCTTGTAGATGGTACACACTGCTGCTACTGTGCGTCAGTGGTGGAGGGAGTGAATGTTTGTGGATGGGGTGCCAATCAAGCGGGTTGCTTTGTCCCAGATGGTGTCGAGCTTCTTGAGTGTTGTTGGAGCAGCACCCATCCAGGCAAGTGGAGAGTATTCCATCACACTCCTGACTTGTGCGTTGTAGATGTTGGACAGGCTTTGGGGAGTCAGGAGGTGAGTTACTCGCTGCAGGATTCCTAGCCTCTGACCTTCTCTTGTAGCCACGGTATTTATATGGCTGGTCCAGTTCAGTTTCTGGTCAATGGTGACCCCCAGGATGCTGATAGTGGGGGATCAGCGATGGTAATGCCATTGAATGTCAAGGGGAGATGGTGAGATTCTCTTTTGTTGGAGATGGTCATTGCCTGGCATTTGTGTGGCGCGAATGTTACTTGCCACTTATCAGCCCAAGCCTGATATTGTCCAGGTCTTGCTGCATTTCTACACTGACTACTTCAGTATCTGAGGAGTCACGAATGATGCTGAACATTGTGCAATCATCCGCGAACATCCCCACTTCTGACCTTATGATTGAAGGAAGGTCACTGATGAAGCAGCTGAAGAAGGTTGGGCCGAGGACACTACCCTGAGCAACTCCTGCAGTGATATCCTGGAGCTGAGATGATTGACCTCCAACAACCACAACCATCTTCCTTTGCGCTAGGTATGACTCCAGCCAGTGGAGGGTTTTCCGCCTGATTCCCATTGACCTCAGTTTTGCTAGGGCTCCTTGATGCCATACTCCATCAAATGCTGCCTTGATGTCAAGGGCAGAAACTCTCACCTCACCAACCTTTAAAAGGGAAGTGCATAGATATTTAGAAATAAAAATGTCAAAGGATTTGAGGAAAGGACAGGGATACGGGACTGAGAGGTGAAGCATATCACTGAGAGCAGCTAAAAGAAACAGAGATCAGCCCCAAACTCTGTCTACTTACTGAATGGGACAGATCCTGCCCCGCATTGCCACCCTGTGTACTTCAGTGCTACTGCAACAACGTTCATGCTGCCACACTGGGAAGCTCAACACACACTGCAATCACATGAGTCAATTATAACTAGAGCAGCAGGAGGGGAGGGAACCCGTTCGTGAGGGGCTCAGTGGGAGGTTGCCGACCATTAAACATCTCGGCTGACAGGCTCAGTGCAGAACAGAGGGAGTGCTGCACTGTCAGAGGGTCAGTACTGAGGGAGTGCTGCAATGTCAGAGGGTGAGGACTGAGGGAGTGCTGCACTGTCAGAAGGTCAGGACTGAGGGAGTGCTGCACTGTCAGAGGGTCAGGACTGAGGGAGTGCTGCACTGGCGGTGGGTCAGTACTGAGGGAGTGCTGCACTGTCAGAGGGTCAGGACTGAGGGAGTGCTGCACTGTCAGAGGGTCAGTACTGAGGGAGTGCTGCACTGTCAAAGGGTCAGTACTGAGGGAGTGCTACACTGTCAGAGGGTCAGGACTGAGGGAGTGCTGCACTGTCGGAGGGTCAGTACTGAGGGTGTGCTGCACTGTCAGAGGGGCAGTACTGAGGGAGTGCTGCACTGTCAGAGGGTCAGTACTGAGGGAGTGCTGCACTGTCAGAGGGTCAGGACTGAGGGAGTACTGTACTGTCAGAGGGTCAGGACTGAGGGAGTGCTGCACTGTAAAAGGGTCAGTACTGAGGGAGTGCTGCACTGTCAAAGGGTCAGTACTGAGGGAGTGCTACACTGTCAGAGGGTCAGGACTGAGGGAGTGCTGCACTGTCAGAGGGTCAGGACGGAGGGAGTGCTGCACTGTCAGAGGGTCAGTACTGAGGGAGTGCTGCACTTTAAGAGCGTCAGGATTGAGGGAGTGCTGCACTGTCGGAGGGTCAGTACTGAGGGAGTGCTGCACTGTCCGAGGGGCAGTACTGAGGGAGTGCTGCACTGTCAGAGGGTCAGGACTGAGGGAGTGCTGCACTGTCAGAGGGTCAGTACTGAGGGTGTGCTGCACTGTCAGAGGGTCAGGACTGAGGGAGTGCTGCACTGTCGGAGGGCCAGTACTGAGGGAGTGCTGCACTGTCAGAGGGGCAGTACTGTGGGGGTGCTGCACTGTCAGAGGGTCAGTACTGAGGGAGTGCTGCACTGTCAGAGGGTCAGTACTGAGGGAGTGCTGCACTGTCAGAGGGTCAGGACTGAGGGAGTGCTGCACTGTCAAAGGGTCAGGACTGAGGGAGTGCTGCACTGTCAGAGGGTCAGGACTGAGGGAGTGCTGCTCTGTCAGATGGTCAGTATGGAGGGAGTGCTGCACTGTCAGAGAGTCAGGACTGAGGGAGTACTGTACTGTCAGAGGGTCAGGACTGAGGGAGTGCTGCACTGTCAAAGGGTCAGGACTGAGGGAGTGCTGCACTGTCAGAGGGTCAGGACTGAGGGAGTGCTGCACTGTCAGAGTCTCAGGACTGAGTGAGTGCCGCACCGTCAGAGGGTCAGTACTGAGGGAGTGCTGCACTGTCAGAGGGTCAGGACTGAGTGAGTGCTGCACTGTCAGAGGGGCAGTACTGAGGGGGTGCTGCACTGTCAGAGGGTCAGGACTGAGGGAGTGCTGCACTGTCAGAGGATCAGGACTGAGGGAGTGCTGCACTGTCAGAGGGTCAGTACTGAGAAAGTGCCGCACTGTCAGAGGGTCAGTACTGAGGGTGTGCTGCACTGTCAGAGGGGCAGTACTGAGGGAGTGCTGCACTGTCAAAGGGTCAGTACTGAGGGAGTGCTGCACTGTCAGAGGGTCAGGACGGAGTGAGTGCTGCACTGTCAGAGGTTCAGGACTGAGGGAGTGCTGCACTGTCAAAGGGTCAGTACTGAGGGAGTGCTGCACTGTCAGAGCGTCAGTACTGAGGGAGTGCCGCACTGTCAGAGGGGCAGTATTGAGGGAGTGCTGCACTGTCAAAGGGTCAGTACTGAGGAAGTGCTGCACTATCAGAGGGTCAGTACTGAGGGAGTGCTGCACTGTCAGAGGGTCAGGACTGAGGGTGTGCTGCACTGTCAGAGGGTCAGGACTGAGGGAGTACTGTACTGTCAGAGGGTCAGGACTGAGGGAGTGCTGCACTGTCAGAGGGTCAGTACTGAGGGGGTGCTGCACTGTCAGAGGGTCAGGACTGAGGGAGTGCTGCACTGTCAGAGGGTCATTACTGAGGGAGTGCTGCACTCAGAGGGTCAGGACTGAGGGAGTACTGCACTGTCAGAGGGTCAGGACTGAGGGAGTGCTGCACTGTCAGAGGGTCAGTACTGAGGGGGTGCTGCACAGTCAGAGGGTCAGGACTGAGGGAGTGCTGCACTGTCAGAGGGTCAGGACTGAGGGAGTGCTGCACTGTCAGAGGGTCAGGACTGAGGGAGCGCTGCACTGTCGGAGGGTCAGTACTGAGTCGGCTGTTCACAATATATATCAATGATTTGCATGTGGGCACCAAATGTAATATTTCCAATTTCACAGATGATACAAAACTAGTTGGGAAAGTGTGTTGTGAGGAAGATGCAAAGTGGCTTCAAGGGGATTTGGATAGACTTTGTGAATGGGCAAGAATATGGCAGGTGGAATATATTGTGGAAAAATGTGAGTTTATCTACTTTGGTAGGAGGAATAGATGTGCAGAGTATTTCTTAAATGGTAAGAGATTAGAAAGTGTAGATGTACAAAGGGACCTGGGTGTCCTTGTCAATAGTCACTGAAAGCTAACATGCAGGTGCAGCAAGCAATTAGGAAGGCTAATGGTATGTTAGCCTTTATTGCAAGAGGATTTGAGTACAGCAGTAGTGAAGTCTTGGTTCAATTGTATAGAACCTTGGTTAGACCGCACCTGGAGTACTGTGTGCAGTTTTGGTCCCCTTACCTTCGGAAGGATATTATTGCGATGGAGGGATTGCAACGAAGGCTCACCAGACTTGTTCCTGGGATGGCGGGACTGTCCTATGAAGAGAGATTGGGGAAACTGGGCCTGTATTCTCTAGAGTTTCGAAGAATGAGAGGTGATCTCATTGAAACCTACAAAATACTTAAAGGGATTAACAGGGTAGATACGAACATAAGAAATAGGAGCAGGAGTAGGCCATTTTGCCCCTCAGGCCTGCCCCGCTATTCAATAAGATCATGGATGATCTGCCCCAGACCTCAATCCTCTTTCATGCCAGCTCCTCGTAGCCCTCAACTCCCCGATCTTTCAAAAATCTATCTATCTCCTCTTTAAATACTTTCAGTGATCTAGCCTCCACAACTCTCTGAGATTGAGAATTCAAGACAGTCACTCCCCTCGGAGAAAAGAAATTCCTTCACATCTCAGTTTTAAATGCGTGTCCCCTTATTCTATAACTATGTCCCCTAGTTCGAGATTTCCCCCACTCGTGGAAACATCTTCTCAACATCTACCCTGTCAAGCCCCCTCACTCACTCTAACCTGCCCCCCTCTGTACTTGACGCACTCCGTTCTCTCAGGTCTAACCCCGACATAGTCATCAAACCTGCAGACGAGGGTGGTGCTGTTATTGTATGGCGTACCGACCTCTACCTTGCAGAAGCTCAACGCTAACTCTCAGACACTTCTTCCTATCTCCCTCTGGACCATGACCCCAGCACCGAACAACAAGCTACTGTCCACGGGACTGTCACTGACCTCATCTCCTCTGGAGATCTTCCCTCTCCAGCTGCCAACCTCATAGTCCCACAACCCTAGACAGCCCACTTCTACCTCCTTCCTAAAATCCACAAACAGGACTGTCCCAGCAGGCCCATTGTGTCAGCCTGCTCCTGCCCCACTGAACTATCTCTTCTTATCTTGACTCTATCTTTTCTCCCCTGCTCCAGTCTCTTCCCACCTACATCCATGACTCTTCTGATGCCCTACATCATTTTGACAATTTCCAGTTTCCTGGTCCCAACCGCCTCCTCTTCACTATGGACGTCCAATTTCTCTACACCTCCATCCCCCACCAGGATGGTTTGAGGGCTCTCCGCTTATTCCTGGAACAGAGGCCCAACCAGTCCCCATCCACCAACACCCTCCTCCGCCTGGCTGAACTTGTTCTCACATTGAACAACTTCTCCTTCAACTCCACTCACTTCCTTCAAGTAAAAGGTGTCGCTATGGGTACCCGCATGGGCCCTAGCTATGCCTGTCTTTTTGTGGGATATGTCGAGCATTCTTTGTTCCAGTCCTACTCAGGCTCCCTCCCCCAACTCTTTTTCCGGTACATTGATGACTGTATCGGTGCCGTTTCCTGCTCCCGCCACGAACTGGAAAACTTTATCAACTTTGCTTCTAATTTCCACCCTAATCTCACCTTTACATGGTCCATCTTTGACATTTCCCTTCCCTTCCTCGACTTCTCTGTCTCCATCTCTGGGGATAGGTTGTCTACCAATATCCATTATAAACCCACTGACTCCCACAGCTACCTCGACTACACTTCTTCACACCCGACCTCCTGTAAGGACTCCATTCCATTCTCCCAGTTTCTCTGTCTCTGACGCATCTGCTCTGATGATGCTACCTTCCATGACGGTGCTTCTGATATGACCTCCTTTTTCATCAACCGAGGATTCCTCCCCAGTGTTGTTGACAGGGCCCTCAACTGTTTCCGGCCCATTTCCCGCACCTCTACCCTCACCCCTTCCCCTCCCTTGCAGAACCGCGACAGGGTTCCCCTTGTCCACACTTGCGACCCCACCAGCCTCCACATCCAAAGGATCATCCTCCGCCATTTCCGCCACATCCAGCGTGATGCCACTACCAAACACATCTTCCCCTCCCTTCCCCTGTCAGCATTCCGAAGGGATCGTTCCCTCCGCAACACCCTGGTTCACTCCTCCATTACCCCCACCACCTCGTCCCCTTCCCACGGCACCTTCCCCTGCAATCGCAGGAGGTGTAATACCTGCCCATTTACCTCCTCTCTCCTCACTATCCCAGGCCCCAAACACTCCTTTCAGGTGAAGCAGCGATTTACTTGTACTTCTTTCAATGTAGTATACTGTATTCGCTGCTCACAGTGTGGTCTCCTCTACATTGGGGAGATCAAACACAGATTGGGTGACCACTTTGCGGAACACCTCTGCTCAGTCCGCAAGCAGGACCCTGAGCTTCCGGTTGCTTGCCATTTCAACACTCCCCCCTGCTCTCATGCTCACATCTCTGTCCTGGGATTGCTGCAGTGTTCCAACGAACAGCAACCCAAGCTCGAGGAACAGCATCTCATTTACCGAATAGGCACGCTACAGCCTGCCGGACTGAACATTGAGTTCAATAATTTCAGAACATGACGGGCCCCCATCTTTTTTATGTTCAGTTAATTTTTCTTTTTTTTCTTTTTTCTCTTTTCTTTGGTTATTTTATTTTAGTTTTTTTTAGTTTGCTTAGTTTGTTTCTGCTGTGCCTACCCACTGTTTCTGTTGAAAAAAAAATTATGTTAGTGCTTGGAGTGCTCTGTGCTTTACAGTCTATTAACACCCTCTCTGTACTAACTCACTTTGGAGCATGCGCGATGCTGAGGAGGTCGTGGATAGCACGTTTAGCGAATTGGTCACACCGCAGATTAGGAATGCTGAGGGAGAAAGGGAATGGGTGACCAAAAGGCAGAGAAAGAGCAGGAAGGCAGCGCAGGTGTCCCCTGTGGTCATCTCCCTCCAAAACAAGTCTACCATTTTGGATACTGTTGAGGGAGATGGCTCACCAGGGGAAGGCAGCAGTAGCCAGGTTCATGGCACCGTGGCTGGCTCTGCTGTTCGGAAAGGCGGGAAAAAGAGTGGGAGGGCTATAGTCATCGGGGATTCGATTGTAAGGGGAGTAGATAGGCGGTTCTGTGGTCGAAAACGAGACTCCCGAATGGTATGTTGCCTCCCAGGTGCACGGGTCAGGGATGTCTCAGATCGGCTGCAGAACATTCTGAAGGGGGAGGGTGAACAGCCAGTTGTCATTGTGCACATAGGCACCAATGATATAGGTAAAAAATGGGATGAGGTCCTACAAGCAGAATTTAGGGAGTTCGGAGCCAAGTTAAAAAGTAGGACCTCAGAGGTAGTAATCTCAGGATTGCTACCAGTGCCACGTGATAGTCAGAGTAGAAATGAAAGAATAGTCAGGATGAATGCGTGGCTTGAGAGATGGTGCAGGAGGGAGGGGTTCAGATTTTTGGGACATTGGGACCGGTTCTGGGGGAGGTGGGACTATTACAAATTGGACGGTCTACACCTGGGCCGGACTGGAACCAATGTCCTTGGGAATGCTTTTGCTAACGCTGTTGGGGAGGGTTTAAACTAATGTGGCAGGGGGATGGGAACCAAATGAGGAGGTCAGTGGATAGTAAGGAGGTAGTAACGAAAGCCTGTAAGGAACTAGATAATGAAGTCAGATTGACTAAGGGGAAGAGTAGGCAGGGAGCAGATGATGAACGCAAAGGGAGTGGTGGTCTGAGGTGCATTTGTTTTAATGCAAGAAGTGTAGTAGGGAAGGCAGATGAACTTAGGGCTTGGATTAGTACCTGGGAGTATGATGTTATTGCTATTACTGAGACTTGGTTGAGGGAAGGGCATGATTGGCAACTAAATATCCCAGGATATCGATGCTTCAGGCGGGATAGAGAGGGAGGTAAAAGGGGTGGAGGAGTTGCATTACTGGTCAAAGAGGATATCACAGCTGTGCTGAAGGGGGGACTATGGAGGACTCAAGCAGTGAGGCAATATGGGCAGAACTCAGAAATAGGAAGGGTGCGGTAACAATGTTGGGGCTGTACTACAGGCCTCCCAACAGCGAGCGTGAGATAGAGGTACAAATATGTAAACAGATTATGGAAAGATGTAGGAGCAACAGGGTGGTGTTGATAGGAGATTTTAATTTTCCCAACATTGACTGGGATTCACTTAGTGTTAGAGGTCTAGATGGAGCAGAATTTGTAAGGAGCATCCAGGAGGGTTTTTCAGAGCAGTATGTAAATAGTCCAACTCGGGAAGGGGCCATACTGGACCTGGTGTTGGGAAATAAGCCCGGCCAGGTGGTTGAAGTTTCAGTAGGGGACTACTTTGGGAATAGTGATCACAATTCCGTAAGCTTTAAAATACTCATGGACAAAGACGAGAGTGGTCCTAAAGGAAGAGTGCTAAATTGGGGGAAGGCCAACTATACCAAAATTCGGCAGGAACTGGGGAATGTAGATTGGGAGCAGCTGTTTGAAGGTAAATCCACATGTGATATTTGGGAGGCTTTTAAAGAGAGGTTGATTAGCGTGCAGGAGAGACATGTTCCTGTGAAAATGAGGGATAGAAATGGCAAGATTAGGGTACCATGGATGACAGGTGAAATTGTGAGACTAGCTAAGAGGAAAAAGGAAGCAGACATAAGGTCTAGGTGGCTGAAGAAAGACGAAGCTTTGAAAGAATATCGGGAATGTAGGACCAATCTGAAACGGGGAATTAAGAGGGCTAAAAGGGGTCATGAAATATCTTTAGCAAACAGGGTTAAGGAAAATCCCAAAGCCTTTTATTCATATATAAGGAGCAAGAGGGTAACTAGAGAAAGGATTGGCCCACTCAAGGACAAAGGAGGAAAGTTATGCGTGGAGTCAGAGAAAATGGGTGAGATTCTAAATGAGTACTTTGCAACGGTATTCACTGAGGAGAGGGACATGACGGATGTTGAGGTTAGGGACAGATGTTTGATTACTCTAGGTCAAGTCGGCATAAGGAGGGAGGAAGTGTTGGGTATTCTAAAAGGCATTAAGGTGGACAAGTCCCCAGGTCCGGATGGGATCTATCCCAGGTTACTGAGGGAAGCGAGAGAGGAAATAGCTGGGGCCTTAACAGATATCTTTGCAGCATCCTTAAACACGGGTGAGGTCCCGGAGGACTGGAGAATTGCTAATGTTGTCCCCTTGTTTAAGAAGGGTAGCAGGGATAATCCAGGTAATTATAGACCGGTGAGCCTGACGTCAGTGGTAGGGAAGCTGCTGGAGAAGATACTGAGGGATAGGATCTATTCCCATTTGGAAGAAAATGGGCTTATCAGTGATAGGCAACATGGTTTTGTGCAGGGAAGGTCATGTCTTACCAACTTAATAGAATTCTTTGAGGAAGTGACAAAGTTGATTGATGAGGGAAGGGCTGTAGATGTCATATACATGGACTTCAGTAAGGCGTTTGATAAGGTTCCCCATGGTAGGCTGATGGAGAAAGTGAAGTCGCATGGGGTCCAGGGTGTACTAGCTAGATGGATAAAGAACTGGCTGGGCAACAGGAGACAGAGAGTAGCAGTGGAAGGGAGTTTCTCAAAATGGAGACGTGTGACCAGTGGTGTTCCACAGGGATCCGTGCTGGGACCACTGTTGTTTGTGATATACATAAATGATTTGGGGGAAAATATAGGTGGTCTGATTAGCAAGTTTGCAGACGACACTAAGATTGGTGGAGTAGCAGATAGTGAAGGGGACTGTCAGAGAATACAGCAGAATATAGATAGTTTGGAGAGTTGGGCAGAGAAATGGCAGATGGAGTTCAATCAGGGCAAATGCGAGGTGATGCATTTTGGAAGATCCAATTCAAGAGTGAACTATTCTGTAAATGGAAAAGTCCTGGGGAAAATTGATGTACAGAGAGATTTGGGTGTTCAGGTCCATTGTTCCCTGAAGGTGGCAACGCAGGTCAATAGAGTGGTCAAGAAGGCATACGGCATGCTTTCCTTCATCGGACGGGGTATTGAGTACAAGAGTTGGCAGGTCATGTTACAGTTGTATAGGACTTTGGTTCGGCCACATTTGGAATACTGCGTGCAGTTCTGGTCGCTACGTTACCAAAAGGATGTGGATGCTTTGGAGAGGGTGCAGAGGAGGTTCACCAGGATGTTGCCTGGTATGGAGGGCGCTAGCTATGAAGAGAGGTTGAGTAGATTAGGATTATTTTCATTAGAAAGACGGAGGTTGAGGGGGGACCTGATTGAGGTGTACAAAATCATGAGAGGTATCGACAGGTTGGATAGCAAGAAGCTTTTTCCCAGAGTGGGGGATTCAATTACTAGGGGTCACGAGTTCAAAGTGAGAGGGGAAAAGTTTAGGGGGGGATATGCGTGGAAAGTTCTTTACGCAGAGGGTGGTGGGTGCCTGGAACGCGTTGCCAGCGGAGGTGGTAGATGCGGGCACGATAGCGTCTTTTAAGATGTATCTAGACAGATACATGAATGGGCAGGAAGTAAAGAGATACAGACCATTAGAAAATAGGCATCATGTTTAGATAGAGGATCTGGATCGGCGCAGGCTTGGAGGGCCGAAGGGCCTGTTCCTGTGCTGTAATTTTCTTTGTTCTTTTCTTTGTTCTAATGCTTTGTCTTTCAGCACACCATTAACATACCATTTGTCTTTGTTCCATGACTTTCTGGTCCGTTATTCTCTGTGACCCTGTCCTATCAACACCTTCTCTTTTGTTATCTCTTGCCCCACTCCCTGCTTTACTTGCTTAAAACCTTTTTCATTTCTAATATTTGTAAGTTCTGAAGAAGGGTCACTGACCTGAAACGTTAACTCTGCTTCTCTCTCCTGCCATCATTTCTTCTTTTTATTTCAGATTCCAGCATCTGCAGTATTTTGCTTTTATAACCCCTCAGAATCTTGTACATTTCAATAAGATCACCCCTCATTCTTCTAAACTCTAATGAAGAAAGGGTTAACCTGTTTAGCCTTTCTTGACAAGTCAACCCCTTCCTCCCAGGAATCAGCCTAGTGAATCTCTGTTGAACTGCCTCCAATGCCAGTATATCCTCTCTTAAATACGGGGACCAAAACTGTGCGCAGTACTCCAGGTGTGGCCTCACCAACACCCTGTACAGTTGTAACAAGACTTCCCTGTTTTTTAACTCTAACCCCCTAGCAATAAAGGCCAAAATTCCATTTGCCTTCTTAATTAGTTGCTGCACCTGCATGCTAACTTTTTGTGTTTCATGTACAAGAACATCCAAATCCCTCTGCGCTGCACTTTTTTGGAGTCTCTCCATCTAAATAATAATCTGCCTTTTTATTCTTCCTACCAAAGTGGATGACCTCACACTTTCCCACATTGAACTCCATCTGCCAAGTTTTTGCCCACTCACTCAACCTATCTATATCCCCTTGCAGATTCCTTATGTCCTCATCAAACATGCCCTGCCACCTATTTTTCTATCATCAGCTAATTTGGATATATTACACTCTGCCCCCTCCTCCAAGTCATTAATATAGATATTAAATAATTGAGGCCCCAGGACTGATCCTTTTGGCACTCCACTAATTATGTCTTTCCAACCTGAAAAAGACCCATTAATCCCGACTCTCTGTCTTCTGTGTGTTAACCAATCCTCAATCCATGCTAATACATTACCCCCAATACTGTGAACTCCTATCTTGTGCAATAATCTTTCATGTGGCACCTTATCGAATGCCTTCTGGAAATCTAAATACGCTACATCTACTGGTTCCCCTTTATCAACTCTGCTTGTTATATCCTCAAAGAACTCTTGCAAATTTGTCAAACAAAATTTCCCTTTCACAAAACCATGTTGACTCTGTTTGATTACATTATGTTTTTCTAAATGTCCTGCTATTTCTTTCTTAATAATGGACTCTAGCATTTTCCCAACGGCCGATGTTAGTCTGACTGGTCCATAGTTTCCTGCTTTTTGTCTCCCTCCCTTCTTGAACAGGGGCGTCACATTAGTGGTTTTCCAATCTGCTGGGACCCTCCCAGAATCTAGTAAGTTCTGGAATATTTTGACCAATGCCTCCACTATCTCTGCAGCCACTTCCTTCAAAACCCTTGGATGTAGGCCATCAGGTCCTGGCGACTTGTCTGCCTTTAGTCCCATTAGTTTGTCGAATACTTTGTCCCTCGTGATAGAGATTGTTACCAGATCTTTCCTCCCATTAGCTCCTTGCTTATCTGATATCTGTGGGATGTTTACAGTGTCCTCCACAGTGAAGACCGATGCAAAATATTGGTTTAAATTATCTGCCATTTCCCTGTTCCCCATTATAAATTCTCCAGACGCATCCTCCAAGGGTCCCACGCTCACTTTAGCTACTCTCTCTCTTTATATACCCGTAGAAGCTCTTGCTGTTTGTTTTTATATTTCTTGCCAATTTACTTTCATAATCAGTTTTCTCCCTCTTTATTAGCTTTTTAGTCATCCGCTGCTGGTTCCTAAAAAATTCCCAAGCCTCTGGCCTACCACTAGTTTTTGCCGCTTTGTATGCCTTAGTTTTTGATTGGATACTCTCCTTAACTGCCTTTGTTCACCACAGGTGGTTCATCCTTCTCATCGAATCCTTCTTTTTGACCGGGATAAATTTTACTGAGTGTTATGAAATATCTGCTTAAATGTCTGCCACTACTCATCCACTGACTTTCCACTTAGTCTATTTTCACAGCCCGCTTTAGACAACTCTTTCTTTATACCTCTGTAATTGGCCTTGTTTAAGTTGAAGACACTGGTTTGAGACCCGAGTTGCTCACCCTCAAACTGAATTTGAAATTCTACCATGTTGTGATTGCTGCCCCCTAGAGGATCATTAACTATGATATTCCCAGAGGGCTGTGGAAGCTCCGTCATTGAGTATGTTTAAAATAGAAATTGACAGATTGCTAAATATCAATGACATAAGGGGATATGAGGCTGTGTGGGAAAAAGGCATTGAAGTGGATGATCAGCCATGATCGTAACGAATGGTGGGGCAGGCTCGATGGGCTGAATGGCCTACTCCTGCTGCTACGTTCCTATGTGATCCACCCTGTCGAACGTCTTCTCCTGAGCGAGGGAGAGAAAGGCAACCGTCAGAGCAGTCCTCTGGGAAAAATGGATCGGGTCCTGGACCAGATGGATGTTGTCCTGGATGGACAGGCCCGGGACCGTGTAGGACTGGTCGGGGTGGATCATGTGGGCCAGCACGGAGCTCAGACGGGTAGACATAGCCCAAGCAAAGATCTTATAATCCGTGATGAGGAGGGAGACCGGACGCCAGTTCTTAAGCAAGCGGAGATCGCCCCTTTTTGGCAGCAGGATGATGACCAACCTGTGCCACGAGAGGGGCATCTCCCCAGTCGTCAGGTTTTCCCCCAGGACCCGCGTGTAATCGCACCCCCCCAGGACAGCCCAGAATGCCCTGAGGAACTCCACGGTCAGCCCGTCCAACCCCGGGGATTTGCCCCTCGAGATTTGGTGGAGGGCATCGGTCAGCTCCGCCAATGTGAGCGGAGCCTCCAGTCCTCCCACAAAATTCACTGGACGGATCCAGAGAGAACAACGTGCCGTAACAAGTACAGATCAAGAGTCCCATTCCCTCCGGATCCATGATGGAGGATCCATTGTTGGCTACCAGCCATTTTTCCAGAGAGTAGAAGGGTGAGGCATGGTCCAAATCTTCCAGGATCGGGACCTCGGGACCCTATGTGCTGCTCTCTCCCCAGACCGTCCTGAGGGACAGAGGGCTGCTGCTTAGGGCTCGAGGCCCTGATGGTGCTGGTGGTGGGGGGAGCCAGAGGACCCATGCCAGGAGATGGACCCTGCAACTCATGGCCCTCTTCAGACAGAGGGTAACAGTGAATGGGTGTTTTTCTGAATGGAGGGATGTGACTAGTGGTGTTCCGCAGGGATCAGTGCTGGGACCTTTGCTGTTTGTAGTATATATAAATGATTTGGAGGAAAATGTAGCTGGTCTGATTAGTAAGTTTGCGGACGACACAAAGGTTGGTGGAGTTGCGGATAGTGATGAGGATTGTCAGAGGATACAGCAGGATATAGATCAGTTGGAGACTTGGGCGGAGAAATGGCAGATGGAGTTTAATCCGGACAAATGTGAGGTAATGCATTTTGGAAGGTCTAATGCAGGTGGGAAGTATACAGTAAATGGCAAAACCCTTAGGAGTATTGACAGGCAGAGAGATCTTGGTGTACAGGTCCACAGGTCACTGAAAGTGGCAACGCAGGTGGATAAGGTAGTCAAGAAGGCATACGGCATGCTTGCCTTCATCGGTCGGGGCATAGAGTATAAAAATTGGCAAGTCATGTTGCAGCTGTACAGAACCTTAGTTAGGCCACACTTAGAATATTGCGTGCAATTCTGGTCGCCACACTACCAGAAGGACGGGGAGGCTTTGGAGAGGGTACAGAGGAGGTTTACCAGGATGTTGCCTGGTCTGGAGGGCATTAGCTATGAGGAGTGGTTGGAAAAACTCGGATTGTTTTCACTGGAACGACGGAGGTGGAGGGGCGACATGATAGAAGTTTACAAAGTTATGAGTGGCATGGACAGAGTGGATAGTCTGAAGTTTTTTCCCAGGGTGGAAGAGTCAGTTACTAGGGGACATCGGTTTAAGGTGCGAGGGGCAAAGTTTAGAGGGGATGTGTGAGGCAAGTGTTTTTACACAGAGTGTGGTGAGTGCCTGGAACTTGCTGCCGGGGGAGGTGGTGGAAGCAGATATGATAGCGATGTTTAAGAGACATCTTGACAAATACATGAATAGGAAGGGAATAGAGGGATACAGACCCCGGAAGTGCAGAAGGTGTTAGTTTCGGCAGGCATCAAGATCAGCGTAGGCTTGGAGGGCCGAATGGCCTGTTCTTGTGCTGTACTGTTCTTTGTTCACATGAGTGGTGTCTGATGCAGGTGGAGGGGAAGTGGGGGGATGGGGGGGAACGGTGCAGCTGTGCCACCCACCCTGGGCCGTTGAGGTGGAGTTGGCAGCCGGGTGGTTGGGGCAGCTCTTACAAACATGCCCCACCCTCTTACAGGCATGGCACTGCGCCCCATCCATCATCCAGAAGGCACGGTAGGCCACTCCCTGGAACTCCACATTGAAGTGGCCTTCGATGACCAGCTCCCGCAGCAGCTGCAAAAGTATCTGATGGACAAAGGAGTATACATGCTGGAGGCTGTTCTGCCGAAGACCGAGCAGGATTGGGGTGATCCCTGACCTCACCTCCCCCAGATGGTGTAGGTGGGGGAGGAAGAGCTCACTGAGAACAATGGGTGGGACATTTGATAACAGAATCCGCTGCACAGTAGCCTCCAAAGGGTCAACTGGCAGAAAAGTCCCACCTAATGTGAGCCCCTTACTCAGGGCCAGGGACACTACCCCCTCGGTCATTCAGAGAAATACAGACTTGCCATACATTTTTGAGGCTGCGACAATAGCCGAGGGACCGACAACCTCACCCATTGCCTTTACATAAGCCTCAATTGTCATATTTGGGTGGGAGTAACTCTTCACTCCATGCTTTGTTGTTAAAAGCTTGACTGGTGACGGGGCCAAAGGAGTGTCCACAGCAGCTGCTGCAACATAAGGCCTCACCACCGGAGAGGACTGAGAAACCGTGGGCGGAAGAGTCATACACCCCATTTGTTGAGAAAGAGAGGAAAAAATAGTAAATATAATAATAAATTGATAACACAAACACTTGGAGGATTATGGCAAAAGGGGAAGAGGCTGAGGGAGAAGAAGGCCAGGAGGAATCAGTCTTCGCTGCTACAATAATGGAGTGCTGTCTTTTCACCAGTGTTCCGGTTGGGGCCGGTGGGTTATGTCTTCATCTGGGACAGCTAAAACTGCTCAGACACATACCTTTCCCAATGTTATTAGAGATTGTTCCAGGCCACGTAGTTGGGGTGGGGAGGAGCTCTCTATTCGATGGTAACAAAAACACAGGAGCCCCCGACTGAAACAGACAACCCCACGGTTATGACCAGGTGAGAAAGGAGTCTAGGGTTCCCTCTCAGCCTTCACCTGGTCTTACCATAAAGGGTTTAATTTTAAACACACTATTTTTAGCTCCCCCTTGGTGAATCCTTGCCACTGCTTTCCAATTCTTAGGCAAAGAAACCAGCACAAACAAGCTTTCTCAGGTTTAAAGAAGAAAAATTTAAATTTATTAAACTTGAACTTAACCTCTAATTCGGTTGATGCTTATGGATACGTCCCCACGCTAGCATGCATACGCAATACACACATGCAGATAGAGACAAAAAAGAGCAGAAGAAAAATAAAGTGGAAAAGTTTGAGGCAATATCTGAACAGTTTTTGTTACGGTTCTTCGAGTTCACTGGTAGAGTCCTCGATTGTAGGTAGATCTTGCTTTTTGTTGGGGCCCAGTATTCTTCTTAAACTTTGTTCACTGTAGGAGACTTTTCTCTCTTGGGGTTCATGTGTCTTCAGTGGATTCAGAGGCTTGTGAGAAAGAGTTGGGAGCAGACAGGAGGGATCGTCTCAGTCCAGGAGCAAGCAGTCTTTTTTGAGTTCAAACTCTCCGGGGCCAGTTCAAAAGAAAGCCCTGGAACAGCCAGTTAGTCATGTGACCAGCTGGTCTATCCAGTCCTGGCCCCTGTGGATTGTATCACCCCAGCAGGCCCTGGAATGCACTTCCCCACCCCCTCACTGTCCGGTGACCAACATCCATAGTGGGTTGAATGTGTCAGGGAATGGTCCTTTGTCCTTCCAATCACTGTCTGTTAATATGCAAATGTATTTTCCAGCTCCGGCTGATCTGTTTAAAAAGTTATTTTCTCGCTCCAGCAACAGTTAAAAATCAATGTTCATGACAAAATTAATGTGCCTTTTTCTTGGCAGGTGGGGGCCAAGCATGACATCCACCCTGGTCAATAAAAAGACTTCAATGCTCCAACCAAACTCACAAAGGATTTTTCAGTTCTTGTGTCTTCCTGTTGCCTTCCTTTGGTGAAAAAATAAGTAGAAATTTTCCTCACCAGAAATGATGATCTGCTGAGAGAACCTGAGGATTGAGGGTCCAAACTAGATTGGGAAAGGGGGAGGTGCAGTGAGACCTGGGTGTCCTTGTGCACCAGTCGCTGAAAGTAAGCATGCAGGTGCAGGAGGCAGTTAAGAAGACAAATGGTATGTTGTCCTTCATAGCGAAAGGATTCGAGTACAGGAACAAGGATGTCTTGCTGCAATTATACAGGGCCTTGGTGAGATCACATCTGGAATATAGTGTGTAGTTTTGGTCTCCTTAGCTGAGGAAAGATGTTCTTGCTATGGAGGGAGTGCAGTGAAGTTTCACCAGACTGATTCCTGGGATGGCAGGACTGATGTATGAAGAGACATTGGGTTGATTAGACTTGTATTCACTAGAGTTTAGAAAAATGAGAGGGGATCTCATAGAAACCTACAAAATTCTAACAGGACTGGACAGACTAGATGCAGAAAGGATGTTCCAGATGGCGGGGGAGTCCAGGACAAGGGGTCACAGTCTAAGGATAGAGGTAAGCCATTTAGGACTGAGATGAGGAGGGATTTCTTCACCCAGAGAGTGATGACCTGTGGAATTCTCTACCACGGAAAGCAGTTGAGGCCAAATCATTAAATATATTCAAGAAAGAGTTAGATATAGTTCTTAGGGCTAAAGGAATCAAGGGATATGGGGAAAAAGCAGGAAGAGGGTACTGTGTTTGGACGATCAGCCATGATCGTATTGAATGGCGGAGCAGGCTCGAAGGGCCGAATGGCCTACTCCTGCTCCTATTTTCCATGTCTCTATGTTTAAACTAAAACACAGAACATCAAAGGTAATCATCTCCAGATTGTTACCTGAGCACATACAAATTGACACAGGGTCAAGCAGATTAGAGAACTAAATGCGTGGCACAAAGTGTGGTGTGGGAAGAATGGGTTTCGATTCTTGGGGCACTGACATCAGTACTCAGGGAAGAGGGAGCTATTCCATTGAGATGGGCTTCACCTGAACTGGGCTAGAACTAGTATCCTGGCCAATCGCATAACTAGGGCTGTGGACAGGGCTTCAAACTAACAGAGTGGGGGGAGGGTTTGGGTAAAGGGAAATTTAAAAATCCAAAGAGAGAGGTCAGGGCATCGGAGCAGGATAGTGATGTGAGTAAATGCCAACAGAATGGGACAGGAAGGGATAGAGAGTTAAACAAAAATTTTACATCACCAAATAAGGTCATTCCAGGGAATAGAGGTAATAAAATGAAACTGAAGTTCCTTTATCTGAATGCACGAAGCATCTGTAGTAAGATAGATGAACTAGTGGCACGAATAGAGGTAAATGATCGAGATCTAATTGCCATTACCGAGACATGGTTACAAGGAGATTGAGATTGGGAAATGAATATTCCAGGGTACACAATATTTCAAAGACACAGTAAATGGCAAAGGAGGAGAGGTAGCCCTGATAGTAAAGGATGACATAAGGACATTAATTAGGGATCTGGCCTCAGAAGATCGTGAAGTAGAATCAGTTTGGGTGGAAATTAGGAATAGCAGGAGTCAAAAAATACTAGTGGGAGTAATTTGCAGGCCCCCGAACAGTAGTTATGTTATTGGACAGAACATTAAATGGGAAATTATTGGAGCGTGTAAAAAAGGTAATGTATTAATTGTGGGGTACTTTAATCTGCATTTAGACTGGGACAATCAAATTGGCAACAGCGGTCTAGAAGATTAATTTGTAGAATTCTTCCGTGACAGTTTCTTGGAGCAATACATTGTAGAACCGACTAGGGATAAATCTATCTTAGATCTCATATTGTGTAATGAAGCAGGGTTAATAAGCAATGTCATAGTAAAAGATCCACTGGGAAATAGTGATCATAATACCATTGAGTTTCATGTTACGTTTGAAAGTGACACATTTCAATCACAAACAGGAATCTCAAACTTAAACAAAGCCAATTATGAAGGTATGAGGGGAGAACTGGCTAAGGTTAATTGGGTAAATAGACTGGAAAGTATGGCGGTAAATGAACAGTGGGAAACATTTAAAGAAACAATTCAAAGAGTTCAACAAAAGTACATTCAGTTCCAAAACAGAAACTCATCAAGAAAGACCCATCCGTGGCTCACTCAGGAAGTTAAGGAGAGTATTAGACTAAAAGAAGAGGCTTAAAATGTTGCAAAAAATAGCTGCAGGTCTGAAGATTGGGAGTGTTTTAGAAACCAGCAAAGGGCCACCAAAAAGTTGATAAAAAGGAAAAAAATAGAATATGAGAGCAAACTAGCCAGTGATATTAAAACGGATTGTAAGAGCTTTTTATAAGTACATAAAAAGGGAGAGAGTAGCTAAAGTAGATATTGGTCCCTTAGAGGAAGAGACAGGAGAAATCATCATGGGGAATGAGGAAATGGCAGAGGCATTGAACAAATATTTTGTGTCTTGTCTTCACTGTAGAAGACACAAGTTCCATACCAGAAATAGGCAGTAACCTAGGGGCTAAAAAGAGTGAGGAAATTAAGCACATTGCTGTCAGTCGAGATAAGGTATTGGAGAACCTTAAGGGACTAAAATCTGACAAGTCCCCGGGACCAGATGGCCTACACCCTCGGGTTCTAAAAGAGATAGCTGCAGAGATAGTGGATGCGCTGGCTATGATATTCCAGAATTCCTTAGATTCAGGGATGGTCCCATCAGGATGGGAGTTGGCAAATGTTACATCGCTTTTCAAGAAAGGAGGGAGAGAGAAATCAGGAAACTACAGGCCAGTTAGCCTAACATCAGTCATTGGGAAGATGCTGGAAATTATTATTAAAGAAGTCTTAACATTGCACTTAGAAAAGCAAAGTATGATTAGAACAAGTCAGCATGGTTTTACTAAAGGAAGATCCTGTTTGACTAATTTTTGAGTTTTTTGAGGATGTAACTAGTAGGTTGGATAAAGGAGAACCAGTAGATGTCGTATAAATTAAAACAAAAAGTGCTGGAAATACTCAGCAGGTCTGGCAGCATCTGTAGAGAGAGAAACAGAGTTAACATTTCAGGTCAGTGACCCTTCATGAGAACTGGCAAAGGTTAGAAATGTAATATGTTTCAAGCTAATAAACCGGGAGCGGGAGAAAAGAGAACAAAAGGGGAGTTGTTGATAGGACAGAGGGTTGGAGATATTAACTGACAAGGAGGTCATGGGGAAAAGGCAAAGGGAGTGTGATAATGGTGTGGTGAAAGACAAAGCATTAGTGCGGAGAGGGTATTGTACAAACATGGACAGGCGCATGGTTTAAAAAAAAAATGATGAAACAAACTAAAATAAAAATGAAAAAAGACCAGTCATGCTCTGAAATTATTGAACGAATTGTTCAGTCTGGTAGGCTGTAGTGTGCCTAATCAATAAATGAGCACTTACCTTCCAGGAGAGGAGCGAACCTACGGGAGGAACATGGAGCAGGGAGCTGATAAATACAGCCCGAGGATTGCGGCCTAGAGCACTTACCTTCCAGGAGAGGAGCGAACCTACGGGAGGAACATGGAGCAGGGAGCTGATAAATACAGCCCGAGGATCGCGGCCTAGAGCACTTACCTTCCAGGAGAGGAGCGGAGTTTGAAAACAAAATGAACAATGATGTCACAGGAAAGCTGCAAGGTGATTGGTTGGTGAGTAACTGCTGTTAGAGTGCGTGTGTAAATAGCTTAATAACAAGGAACAAGTGAGTAGCTTTTTTTTGAGTAAGGTTTTTTTTGAGTAAGGTTTATTTTAACTAGTGAACTGTATTGATTTTTAGTAGAATTTATCAGTATTAGAAAGGTTTTATTAATAATTCTGAGGTGTTGTAGTATTGGTAAGGATTTTTTTTTAGCAGTAGCAAAGGGTCAACTAATAAATAAAGGAATGGCAGGAGTGCTTCAACCTCGAGAGTGCATCTCCTGTGCTATTCAGGAGCTCCAGGATGCTTCCCATATCCTGGAGAACTATTTGTGCAGGGAATGTCGTCAATTGAAGCAGGTTGAGCTCCGGGTTTTGGAACTTGAGCGGCAGCTGGCGACACTGTGGTGCATTCGTGAGGATGAGAGCTATGTGGATAGCACGTTTACAGATGTGGTCACCCCACAGATTAAGAGTATGCAGAGAGAGAGGGAATGGATGACCGCCAGGCAATCAAAAAGAATCAGGCAGGTAGTGCAGGAGACCCCTGAGTACATCTCACTCTCCAACAGGTATTCAGTTCTGAATACTGAGGAAAGTGATGCTTCACCTGGGGAGTGCAGCTAGAGCCAAGTCCATGGCACCACAGGTGGCTCAGCTGCACAGGAGGGTACAGGGAAGACTGGAAAAGCCATAGTGATAGGTGATTCAATAGTCAGGGGAACAGACAGGTGTTTCTGTGGCTGCAGACGTGAATCCAGGATAGTGTGTTGCCTCCCAGGTGCCAGGGTCAAGGATGTCACTGAGCGGCTGCAGAGCATCCTGAAGGGGGAGGTTGAACAGCCAGCAGTCGCGGTCCACATCGGAACTAACACCATAGGTAGAAAGAGAGATGTGGTCTTGCAGTCAGAATTTAGGGAGCTAGGTAAGAAATTAGCAAGCAGGACCCCAAAAGTAGTAATCTTCAGATTACTCCCAGTACCACGCACAAGTGAGTATAGAAATAGAAGGTTAAGACAGATGAATGTGTGGCTGGAAAGTTGGTGCAGGAGGGAGGGCTTTAGATTCCTGGGACATTGGGACCCGCTCTGGGGGACATGGGACCTGTACAGGCTGGATGGGTTGCACCTGAACAGAGCTGGGACTGAGTTCATTGCGGGACATTTTGCTAGTGCTGTTGGGGAAGGTTTAAACTAATTTGGCAGGAGAATGGGGACCTGAGGGTAGACTCAGGTGGGACAAAATCAGAAATTAAAATGGAAGGCGGAAAATTAATGGATGAGTCTGGAAGACAGAGGAAATGATGGTTAGAAAATAAATAAAAGTGTTTGGCAGTGCTCAAGGGTATCTATTTCAGTGCAAGGAGTATAGCAAATAAAGTAGATGAGCTGAGGGCACATATAGACATGTGACAGTATGATATCATAGCTATTACAGAAACATGGCTGAAGGAGGGACAGGAATGGCAGCTCAACATTCCTGGTTACAGGGTTTTCAGACACGATACGGAGGGGTATAAGAAAGGAGAGGAAGTGGCAATTTTGGTCAAGGAAACCCTTACAGCTTTGAGAAGGGATGATGTGTTGGAAAGTTCATCAAATGAGGCCATATGGATTGAGTTAAGGAACAAAAAAGGGACAATCACACTGCTGGGAATGTACTATAGATCCCCAAACAGTCAGAGGGAGATAGAAGAGCAGATATGTAGACAAACTCTGAGAAGGGCAGTAATAGTAGGGGATTTTAACTATCCCAATATTGACTGGGATAGTTTTAGTGTGAAAGGAATTGAGGGAGCAGAATTCTTGAGGTGCATTCAGGAGAACTTTTTTCCCAGTATGTAGCAAGTCCAACAAGAGAGGGTGCAGTTTTAGACTTAGTTTTAGGAAATGAAGATGAGCAGGTGGAAGGAGTGGCAGTGGGAGAGCATTTTGGTGGTAGTGATCATAATTCAGTCAGTTTTAACATAATTATGGAAAAGGACAGAGATAGAACAGGAGTTAGAGTTCTCAATTGGGGCAAGGCCAATTTTACTAAACTGAGGAGTGATTTAGTGAAAGTGGACTGGAAACAACTACTTGAAGGTAAATCAGTGTCAGAGCAGTGGGAGGCATTCAAAGGGGAGATACAAGGGGCTCAGGGTAAACATGTTCCCACAAAGAAAAAGGGTGAGGCGGCCAAATCTAGAGCCCCATGGATGTCAAGGAGCCTACAGGGTAAGATAAGACAGAAAAGGAAAGCTTATGTCAGACACTGAGAACTCAATACTACAGGAAGCTGAGAGGAGTATAGAAAGTGGAGGGATGAAATCAAAAAGGAAATTAGGAAAGCAAAGAGAGGGCATGAAAGAATATTGGCAAGCAAAATCAAGGTGAACCCAAAGATGTTTTATCAATATATTAAGAGTAAGAGGATAACTAAGGAGAGAGTAGGGCCCATAAAAGGCCAAAAATGTAACCTATGTGTAGAAGCGGAGGATATTGGTATGGCTCTTAATGAATACTTTGTGTCTGACTTCGTAAAAGAGAGGGACAATGCAGATATTGTAGTTAAGGAGGAAGAGTGTGAAGCATTGAATGTGATAAACATAGGGAGAGAGGAAGTATTAATGGGATTAATATCCTTGAAAGTTGATAAATTACCAGGGCCAGATAAAATGATGAAATATATCCCAGGCTGTTAAAAGAAGCAAGAAAGGAAATAGCAGAGGGTCTGACCATCATTTTCCAGTCCTCACTGGATATTGGTGTGATGCCGAAGGATTGGAGAATTCCTAACATTGTACCTCTATTTAAAAAGGGAGCGAAGGATATACTGAATAATTACAGGCCAGTCAATCCAACCTCAGTAGTGGGCAAATTATTGGAATCTATTCTGAGAGTCAGGATAAATTGTCACTTAGAAAGGCACAGGTTAATCAAGGATAGTCAGCATGGATTTGTTAAGGGAAGATCTTGTTTGACCAACTTGATTGAATTTTTTGAAGAAGTAACAAGAAAGGTAGATGAGGGTAGTGCAGTTGATGCAGTCTACATGGATTTTATCAAGGCTTTTGACAAGGTCCCACATGGCAGACTGATTAAAAATAAAATCCCATGTGATCCAGAGGAATGCAGCAAGGTGGATACAAAATTGGCTCAGTGGCAGAAAACAAAGGGTAATTGTTGACAGCTGAGCAACTGGAGGGCTGTTTCCAGTGGTGTTCCGCAGGGATCAGTACTGGGTTCCCTGCTATCTGTGCTGTATATTAATGATTTGGATGTAAATGTAGGGGGCATGATCAAGAAGTTTGCAGTCGACACAAAGATTGGCCGTGTAGTAGATAGCGAGGAGGATAGCTGTAGGCTGCAGGAAGATATTGATGGTCTGGTCAGATGGGCAGAAAAGTAGCAAATGGAATTGAACCTGGAGAAGTGTGAGGTGATGCATTTGGGGAGATTAAACAAGGCAAAGAAATACACGATTAATGGGAAAATACTGAGAGGTGTAGAGGAAGTGAGGGACCTGGGGGTGAATGTCCACAGATCCCTGAAGGTAGCAGGACAGGTTGATTAAGGTGGTTAAGAAGGCATATGGAATCCTTTCCTTTATTAGCTGAGGTATAGAATATAAGAGCAGGGAGGTTATGCTGGAACTGTATAACTCATTGGTTAGGCCACAACTTGAGTACTGTGTGCAGTTCTGGTCACCTCATTACAGAAAGGATGTAATTGCACTAAAGAGGGTACAGAGGAGATTTACAAGGATGTTGCCAGGACTGGAAAAATGCAGCTATGAGGAAAGATTGGATAGGCTGGGGTTGTTCTCCTTGGAACAGAGAAGGCTGAGGGGAGATCTGATTGAAATGTACAAAATGTTGACGGGCCTGGATAGAGTGGAGGTGAAGGGTCTATTCACCTTAGAGAGGCCAGTGACAAGGGAGCATAGATTTAAAGTGATTGGTAGAAAAATTAGAGGGGAGATGAAGAAAGATTTTTTCACCCAGAGGGTGGTGATGGTCTGGAACTCACTGACTGAAAGGGTAGTTGAGGCAGAAACCCTCAACTTATTCAAAAGGAGTCTGGATATGCACCTCAAGTGCAGTAAACTGCAGGGCTATGGACCAAACGCTGGAAGATGGGATTAGAATAGGTGGATCATTTTTTGGCCAGCACAGACACGATGGGACAAGTGGCCTCTTTCTGTGCCTTAAAATTTCTATAATTCTTTCTATGATTCTAGGTGCTGTTCCTTGAGCTTGCATTGTTGTTCACTGGAACACTGCAGCAAGCCCAGGACAGAGATGTGAGCATGAGAGCAGGGGGGGGTGTGTTGAAATGGCCAGCGACAGGAAGCTCAGGGTCATGCTTGCGGACTGAGCGGAGATGTTCCGCAAAGCGGTCACCCAGTCTGCGTTTGGTCTCCCCAGTGTAGAGGAGACCACATTGTGAGCAGCGAATACAGTATACTAAATTGAAAGAAGTATAAGTAAATCGCTGCTTCACCTGAAAGGAGTGTTTGGGGCCTTGGATAGTGAGGAGAGTGGAGGTAAAAGGGTAGGTATTACACCTCCTGCAATTGTATAGGAAGGTGACGTGGGAAGGGGACGAGGTGTTGGGGGTAATGGAGGAGTGGACCAGGGTGTCGCGGAGGGAATGATCTCTTCAGAATGCTGACAGGGGAGGGGAAGATGTGTTTGGTGGTGGCATCATGCTGGAGGTGGCGGAAATGACGGAGGATGGTCCTCTGGATATGGAGGCTGATGGGGTGGAAAGTGAGGACAAGGGGAACCCTGTCACGGTTCTGGGAGGGAGGGGAAGGGGTGAGGGTAGAGGTGCGAGAAATGGGCCGGACACAGTTGAGGGCCCTGTCAACCACAGTGGGGGGGAATCCTCAATTGAGGAAAAAGGAAGACAAATCAGAAGCACCGTTGTGGAAGGTTGCATCATCAGAGCAGATGCATCGGAGACAGAGAAACTGGGAGAATGGAATGGAGTCCTTACAGGAGGCAGGGTGTGAAGAAGTGTAGTCGAGGTAGCTGTGGGAGTCGGTGGGCTTATAATGGATATTAGTAGACAGCCTATCCCCAGAGATGGAGACAGAGAAGTCGAGGAAGTTCAGGGCGGGAGCAGGAAACGGCACCGGTACAGTCATCAATGTACTGGAAAAAGAGTTGGGGGAGGGGACCTGAGTAGGACTGGAACAAGGAATGTTTGACATATCCCACAAAAAGACAGGCATAACTAGGACCCATGTGGGTACCCATAGCAACACCTTTTATTTGAAGGAAGTGAGTAGAGTTGAAGGAGAAGTTGTTCAATGTGAGAACAAGTTCATCCAGGCGGAGGAGGGTGGCGATGGATGAGGACTGGTTGGGCCTCTGTTCAAGGAAGAAGTGGAGAGCCCTCAAACCATCCTGGTGGGGGATGGAGGTGTAGAGAGATTGGACGTCCATAGTGAAGAGGAGGCGGTTAGGGCCAGGAAACTGGAAATTGTCAAAATGATGTAGGGTGTCAGAAGAGTCACAGATGTAGGTGGAAAGAGACTGGACCAGGGGAGAAAAGATAGAGTCACGATAGGAAGAAATAAGTTCAGTGGGGCAGGAACAGGCTGAAATGATGGGTCTGCCAGGACATGTCCTGTTTGTGGATTTTGGGAAAGAGGTAGAAGCGGGCTGTCTGGGTTGTGGGACTATGAGGTTGGAAGCTGTAGAGGAAAGATCTCTGGAGGAGATGAGGTCAGTGAAAGTCCTGTGGACAGTAGCTTGATGTTCGCTGGTGGGGTCATGGTCCGGGGGAGGTAGGAAGAAGTGTCTGAGAGTTGGCGCTGAGCATCTACAAGGTAGAGGTCAGTACGCCAGAGAACAACAGCACCACCCTTGTCTGCAGGTTTGATGACAATGTCGGGGTTAGACCTGAGAGAACGGAGTGCAGCAAGTTCAGAGGGGGACAGGTTAGAGTGAGTGACGGGGGCAGAGAAATTGAGACGGCCGATGTCTCGCTGACAGTTCTCAATGGAAAGATCAAGAGCGGGTAAGAGGCCAGAGGGAGGGGTCCAGGTAGAGGGAGAATGCTGGAGGCGAGTGAATGGGTCTGCTGGTCGGGGGGAGGACTCCTGGTCAAAGAAGTGAACCGGAGGCGGAGGCGACGGAGGAAGAGCTCAACGTCATGTCGAGCGCGGAATTCATTGAGGTGGGGACGCAAGGGAATAAAACTGAGTCCTTTGCTGAGTACAGAACGCTTCGCGTCAGAGAGGGGGAGGTCAGAGGGTATAGTGAATATATGGCAAGGGGTCAAATCAGAAGGGGTGGGGTCAGAGGGAAGTGAAGGGGAAGGAGGATCTGGAGGGGCATTAGTCCCCATCAGCTGCTGGAGCTTGCGTTCCTTGACACCTGAAAGGAAGAAAAAAAGTTTTTCGTTAATGTGTCAGATAAGACGAAGGGTGAAATGAAACTGTGGAGTAGAACAGCTTTGAGATAAGGTGAAGCGGTGCTTCTGGAGAGAGAGGTCCAGTGTGTGCATGTGGCGGTGCATGGCACTGAGTGTGGATCTCAGGATGCAGTGAGAACAGCAGTCCGAGGAACATTGTATTTCTCGGAGATTCCTGTAATCCTGGGTGGACTCAAAACCTGAAGGATGAACCTTCAGTTGGAATCCACGTGGAATAAGTTGGAGACGGAGAGAGTCGTTGAGGAAGGAGATGTGGCTGTGAAAATGAGTAGATGTAATATACCTGAATTTTCAAAGGTCATTCAATAAGGTGCCACATAAAAGATTAATCGGCAAGAAAAGGGCTCATGGTGTTGGGGGTAATATATTAGTGTGGATAGAGGATTGGTTAACAGACAGGAAGCAGAGAGTGGGCATAAATGGGGCATTTTCAGGTTGTCAGGCAATGAATAGTCGGGTGCCGCAAGGATCAGTGCTGGGGCCTCAGCTATTTGCACTCTATATTAATGAATTGGATGAAGAGACAGTGAATAATGTATCTAAGTTTGCTGATGATACAAAGCTCAGTGGAAAGGTAAGCTGTGGGGAGGACATAGAGAGGCTGCAAAGAGATATAGACAGGTTAAGTGAGTGGGCAACAAGATGGTAAATGGAGTATAATGTAGGGAAGTGTGAAATTGTTCACTTTGGTCGTAAAAATAGAAAAGCAGAATATTTTTTAAAAGGTGTGAAACTGGTAAGTGTTGATGTTCAGAGAGACTTGGAGATACTCATACAAGGAACACACAAAGTTACCATGCAGGTGCAGCAGGCTATTAGGAAGGAATACATGTTGGCCTTTATTGCAAGGGGATTGGAGTACAGGAATAAAGAAGTCTTACTAAAATTGTACAGGGTTTTGGTGAGACCGCACCTGGAATACTGTGTACAGTTTTGGTCTCCACATTTAAGAAAGGATATACTTGCACTGGAGGCAGTGCAGCGAAGATTTACTAAATTGGTCCCTGGGATGAGGGGGTTGTTCTATGATGAGTGGCTGAGTAAATTGGGTCGATATTCTCTGGAGTTTAGAAGAATGAGAGGTGATCTAATTGAGACATACAAGATTCTGAAAGGGTTTGATAGCGTAGAAGCTGAGAGATTGTTCCCACTGGTCAGGGAATCTAGAACACGGGGACACAGTCTCAGGATAAGGGGTCAATCATTCAGGACTGAGATGAGGAGAAATTACTTCACTCAAAGGGTTGTGAATCTTTGGAGTTCTCTATCCCAGAGGGTGTGGATGCTCCATCACTGAATACATTTAAGGCTGGGATAGATAGATTTTTGGTCTCACAGGGAATCAAGGGATATGGGGAGTGGGCAGGAAAGTGGAATTGAAGCCCAAGACCAGCCATGATCGAATTGAATGGCAGAGCAGTCTTGATGGGCTGAATGGACTACTCCTGCTCCTATTTCTTGTGTTCTGTTTCTGTCTCTCCTGCCTGCAGCAGTTGCACAGCTCAAAGTCAACAGATAGCTGAAACCTGTTGTTGTTCACAGGTCCTGAGTTGCTCCAATTAGGCAGCAGCCAACCCATTTTTTTCTTTTCTTTTGAGCTGTATCTAACCCCGTTTTTTTTTCACATCGAGGGGGCCTTTATTCCTCAGGCCCCCTTTATATACATATTTACAGTTTTAAAATAACTTTATAAAAACCAGATAAATCAACAAATAACTCAAATTAAAATGCCATTTTCGGCGTCGACAATGCACTCCAGTCCCTGCGGTGCCCACCGATCGCGGAAGGCCTCAAGCAAACCGGCGGACACCGCATGCTCCTCCTCCAGGGACACCCGGGCCGAACGTAACCGCAGAAGAGGGGCAGGCAATCGGGGCGGACGGACCCCCTGACGGCCCGCAACCTGGACCTGTGAATTGCCACCTTGGCCAGGCCCAGCAGCAGACCGACGAGGAGATCCTCCTCCCGGCCCATGCCCCTCCGCACCGGGTGCCCATAGATCAGGAGCGTGGGACTGAAGTGCAGCCAGAATTTGAGGAGCAGCCCCTTCAGATACTCAAATAGGGGCTGCAACCACGCACACTCCATATAAACGTGGAACACGGACTCGTCCAGGCCGCAGAAAGTACAGGCGGCCTGGGAGTCCGTGAACCTACTTAAAAGCCTATTGCACGGGACTGCTCTGTGCAGCACCCTCCATTCCAGGTCCCCGATGTAAAGGGGGAAGACTCCCGCATAGAGAGACCTCCATCGGGGTTTCCCCTCGCCACCAGATGGCAACGCAGACCGCCAGGGCGTGTCCGGCCGGCTGACGAGGGGGAGGAAAGTGGAGAGTGTGCAGGAGCAGCCCGTACAGGAAAACCCTCCGCGCCGATTGGAATGGCACGGAGGGCATTTCCGAGAGGCGGCTCGGGTTGTACGGGACCGGCATTCGAGGAGGGTTTCGGGGCCTGGGTCCGATGAGCACTTCCGGCCGAGCGGGGGTCAGCTCGGCCGGGATCGCTCCGCACACCCGATCCCCCTCACCACCCGCAGTGAGGGGCGTCCCGGAGGTTTCGGCTACTCCTCCGCCCGCCGGACCGTCCCCGGAGTCGGCCGCCCGGACAGCCGAGGCGCTCTCATCCGCCGGCGGGGGAGCGCCCTGACTGGAGGCGACCATGTTCCAGACTCGGAATAGATCCCGGAAAAAGACAGGCAACTCCCACAGAGAGGCGCGGCTAACGGACTCCACCGGGAGCTGCGTGTCGTCTTGAAGGCAGTGACACTGGCGGAAAAAATACGTCGCCAGCGCACACCATCTGGGAGGACGCTCGATGTGCAGGTATCTCTGCAGGGTCTGAAGGCGGAGAGTCGCAGCCTGGGTGCGGACGCACACCAGCGACTGGCCGCCCTCCTCAATCGGGAGACTCAGGACCGCGGCAGAGACCCAGTGTTTCCTCTTGCCCCAGAAGAAATCGACGAGTTTCTTCTGGATCTTGGTGGCAAATACAGGGGGCAGGGCCAAAGTGACCAACCGGTACCACAGCATGGAGGCCACCAGTTGGTTTATGACCAGCGCTCGGCCCCTGCAGGAAAGCACTCTGAGCAGTCCTGTCCAGCGCCCCAGCCGAGCGGTGACTTTCGCCTCCAACTCCTGCCAGTTTGCCGGCCAGGCTTCCTCAGTGGGGCTAACGTGGACTCCCAGATAGAGGACGTGCGTGGTGCTCCACGCAAAAGACGTCATCTCCTCCGGCAGGGAGTCCACCCGCCACTGACCCACCAGGAGTCCGGAACATTTCTCCCAATTGATCCTCGCGGAGGACGCGGCAGAAAAGGTCTGCTGGCAGTCGCGCATCCTCCGCAAGTCAACGGGATCTGTGACCGCGAGGAGCACGTCGTCGGCGTAAGCCGAGAGGACGACCCGCATGGCCGGCTCGCGCAGAGCCAATCCCGTCAACCTCCTGCGAAGCAGGCACAGGAAGGGCTCCACGCAGATGGTATACAATTGGCCGGACATGGGGCATCCCTGACGCACTCCTCTCCCAAAGCGAAGGGGCGCCGTCAAGGACCCGTTAACTTTGACTAGACACTTTGCGGCGGCATATAAAAGTCGGACCCGGGCCACGAAATGCGGCCCAAGTCCGAAAGCGCGCAGAGTCCCGAAAAGGTATTCGTGATCCACCCTGTCGAACGCCTTCTCCTGATCGAGGGAGAGAAAGGCGACCGACTGACCAGTCCTCTGGGAAAGATGGACCAGGTCCCAGACCAAGTGGATGTTGTCCTGGATGGACCGGCCTGGGACAGTGTAGGACTGGTCTGGGTGGATCATGTGGGCCAGCACGGAGCCCAGGCGGGTAGACATAACCCGGGCAAAGATCTTATAATCCATGCTGAGGAGGGAGACCGGACGCCAGTTTTTAAGCAGGCGGAGATCGCCCCTCTTCGGCAGCAGGACGATGACCGCCCTGCGCCACGAGAGGGGCATCTCCCCGGTCGCCAGTCTTTCCCCCAGGACCCGCGCGTAATCGTCCCCCAGGACGTCCCAGAACGCCCTGAGGAACTCCACGGTCAACCCATCCAGCCCTGGGGATTTGCCTCTCGAGAGCTGGTGGAGGGCGCCAGTCAGCTCCGCCAACGTGAGCGGAGCCTCCAATCCTTCGGCGCCCTCCGGGCTGACCTGCGGCAGGCCCTCCCACAAAACTCTGCGCGCATCCTCGCTGGACGGATCCGGAGAGAACAACGCACTGTAATAAGTCCGGACCAGGAGGCCCATTCGCTCCGGATCCGTGATGGAGGATCCGTCGTCGGCCAGCAACTCAACGAGCTGCTTACGGGCCCCCCGCCATTTTTCCAGCGAGTAGAAGGGTGAGGCGCGGTCCAACTCTTCCAGGATCTGGATCCGCGACCTCACGTACGCACCTCGGGACCCTATGAGCTGCAGGTCCCTCAGCGCGCCCTTCTTCTCTTTGTACGCCTGCCACAGGGCCGGGTCCACGACGGCATGACCAAGGCGGGACTCCAGGTCGAGCACCTCCCTCTCAAGGCGCCCGATCTCGGCTTCCCGCCTCTTGGTCGACCCCTTCGCGTACTCCTGACAGAAGACGCGGATGTGAGTTTTGCCCACATCCCACCATAGCCTCAAGGAGGGGAAGCCCCACTGCTTCCTTCTCCAGTCGGCCCAGAATTGACAAAACGAGTCCCGAAATCCCTAGTCCTCCAGCAGCTGGTTGTTAAAGTGCCAGTACGCGGACCCCGCCCATGTGCGGAGCGGAGTAAACTCCGCCCACACCAAGCGGTGGTCCGAGCACGGCACCAGCCGCATGGAGGCCGCCAAGACGCGGGAGACGTACGCCTGCGAAAAGTAGAGGCGGTCGATTCGCGACCCTCCTCCTCCAGACCTCCACGTGAAGGCGCTGGAGTCGGGATGGAGATTCCGCCAGACATCCACCAAGCTAAGGGAGCTGATCAGTCCGCTCAACTTCTCCACCGACGCTTGGCCGCGCTGGGGACTGGAGCGATCCCCCACCTCGAGGGTGCAGTTAAAATCCCCCGGAGGATGATGCACTCGCCGCGATCAATGGAGCTCAAGAGAGCGGACACTTCTTCAAAGAAGTGCGCTTGCAACGCGCCGGGCCTGGGCGCGTACACGTTCACAAAGTGGAGCGGCACGCTACCCAGGCGAATGGCGAGGTGGAGCAAGCGGCCCGGCACTAGCTCCTTGACCCCCAAGATCTCCGGCTGAAAAGTTGGGGCCAACAAGATAGCCACCCCACTAGAAATAGGGGTGAGGTGACTCATGTGGACCCCACCCTGCCACTCCAGGAGCCAGGTGGCTTCGTCTCCCGGAACGGTGTGGGTTTCCTGCAGAAAGCTCACCGCGTATCTCCCTTCCCTGAGGACTGAGAGATTGTGAAATCTGCGGTGAGACCCCCTGCTGCCATTGATGTTGAGGCTGGCTATGGTTATCTTCATGTCAAAGGTACTTAAAACCCGTCACCAACAGCTCACTGTGAGGAGGGAGTGGAAGTGCACCTGGCCTTCCACTCCCCCAGCAACCCATTGAGGAACACATTAAAACGGCGCCTCTCAACCAGTTTCATGCCCGCACCCTTGCCCGCTTTCTTCAGGGCGGCACGGACGGACTGTATGATCAGCGCCAGTTTTGACCAACGGCCGAGGGCCAGCTGAACTTTATCGTGGCAACCCCTGCAAGCCGCGAGGAAATCCCGGAGCTCCGCCGTGGGGATAAGGGGAGATTCGGTGGGAGGCACGAGGGACTCCACCACCTCACTGGCGATGGAATCAAGGTCATCCTCCGTGCCCAACACCGAATCCCCATCCTCCTCCGGGTCGTCACCGCCAGCGGCCGACACATCCATCACACACTGTGGGGCGGACGTCCCGGCCGCGCCAGCTGGTCCTGCCTCCGTCACGATCCCACCCCCAGGATCGATGGCGGAGGAGTCCTCTCTGGGTTCAATTGTGAAACTGGAGCCTGTGGGTACCAGCAGCCCAAGACCCCCCACCACCTCCGTCCCCAGGCCAATGAGTGGTCCAGGTGAGACAGAAGTTCCCGACTCCGGAAATCCAGCCGGAGCCAAAACCTGAGGCGGAGAGAGGAGGCCATCTCCCGCTCCGCCAGCACCCACAGGCCCAGCAGATGGGGCAGCATTCTCGGTTATAACCGGGTCGGGTGTTTCCTGGTTGGTGGTGGACTCCGGCTGGGAGGGCCGACCCTTTGGGGCCCCGCCCTCCCCTCTCATCAGGGCACCCGACCCAGTGGCAGTGGCAGAATGGGTGGCGTCCCCAGGCTCCCCCACAACAAGCAGGGCTCCACTGGCTTCCCTGGGAGGGGCCAGATTTACAGGTGTCTCCCCCTCCCCTCCATCCTGAGGAATAGGGAGCTCCTGCCCGGACTTTGTAGCCTTGGTGGTGGCGCTAGGGGAAACGTGGGGACCCGAAACAGGAGACAGCTCCCCTCCAACAGATGGACCCTGCGCCTCAGGGCCCCTTATTACCTCTGTGGAGGGGTGCCTTCTCCTCTTTTTCCCAGTTGGGTGCGGACGCTCAGAGACCTCCATGTCATCAGAGGCCTCCACCTCCGCACTCTCTCTTTTTTTATTCACCCTGGGCCTGAGCCCAGCCCTGGGGCAAGTTGACTTCCCGAGATCGGGCTTTATGCTGAGCTCAGACTCGGATACTGTCACGGTGTCCAGGGGACACGCCTCTCGATGTTTATTCCTCCTCCGCGCCTTCCTTCCACTTGGACGGTCACCCCTCCTCCCTGCTGGAGACCGTGAAAACCACAGCCTCCGGTACCGACTGAATGGTATCTGGTGGAGGTGTAGGGGGGGTGGGAGGAGGTGCAGCGTCACCACCCTGGGCCGCCGAATTGGAGTTGGCAGCCGGACATGCCCCACGAACATGCCCCACCCCCTTACAGACATGGCACCGCACCCCGTCCAAGGTCCAGAAGACGCGGTAGGCCGTCCCCTGGAACTCTACATAAAGTGGCCCTCTGTAACCTCCTCCCGTGTCAGCTGCATGAATAACTGGCGGCGGAAGGAGTACATGTGTCGGAGGCTGTTCTCCCAAAGACCGAGCGGGACTGGGGTGAGCCCCGTCTTTACCTCCCCCAGATGGTGCAGGTGGGGAAGGAGGAGCTCACCAGGAATGAAGGGCGGGACATTGGATAAAATGAGCCTTTGCGCAGTGGCCTCCAGGGGGTCCACTGGCAGAAAGGTCCCACCCACGGTGAGCCCCTTACTCAGAGCCAGGGACACCGCCCGCTCGGTTCTCAGGAATAACACTGCCTTCCTGTACATTTTAGAGGCTGCAACAATGGCCGAAGGGCCGACAACCTCGGCCATAGCTTTCACACATGCCTCTATAGTCATGTTCGGGTGGACGTAGCTCTTGACCCCATGCTTCGATATTAATAAAGCAAACGGTGACGGGGCAACAGGTGCAGCTGCAGCGGCCGCAGCAGCATATGTACGGGAAGGTCCCGCCACCGGCGAAGGAGGGCTTGCCATGGGGTCTAAGAGCCACGTCCACCCCCAAGAAACAAAACAAATTAACACAATTGAAACAAAAAAAAAGCAAACTTTAAACAAAGTGGAGTGGGAGTAGAGGAGGATGGGGTAGGAAGGTAAAGGAAAAGGGGAGGAAAGGTGACTGAGGCGACTGAGTGGAGGAAGGGAGAGAAAGGCTGAAAAGGATGTTTGATCCAACTGCCAGTTGGAGCACCTTTATCACAATTAGTCCAAAACTGTTTGTTGTCTTCCAGTTGGGGGAGGCTTCTTCGCCCGGGATGGCTGGAGCCGCCTGGTACTCTCCTCTTCTGATCTTAACAAGAAAGTCTTCACCCGGGCAACTCCAGCTGTCCCGAGCAGGCAGTTGGGGTGGGGAGGGAGCTCCCTGTGTGCAAGCACCAATACAAATACAGGGGCCCCCTACTGGATTTGGCAGCCCCACCCAAGTCTTCCGGCCTCTTCACCCTCCCCCAAACAGTCCAAATTTAAGAGTTCTTCAGGTGCCCTGACACCCACCTCTCCAAAACAATTGCAGCCTTCCTTGATGGTTTCCCTCCACTCTGTATTCACCTTTCTCCAGTCTCTCTCCCCAGTTGCTGCAGTCTCCACTCTCCACTCTGCAGTTGCTGCAGCACAGGTGCAGCTGCTCCCCCTGATTGCTGGCAGGAAGTGTTCCAAATTGCCCAGCCAATCCCAGTGCTGTGCCTGTCCTGGGAGTGTTTGATGGGGATAATGCAGAAGGAGCTTTACTCTGTATCTAACCTGTACTGTACCTGCCCTGATGAACCCTGGTGTCCGCACCGGGAAAGCCTGTTATTGTTCTACAGTTTGGCTTCACTGTCCTGAACTATTGCTGACTCGTGTCCCGCAGTCTGCACTGAGGTGCCTCTCCAGCCTGCCTGTAACTGTGTACAAGGTTCGGCCGCACCCGCTCACTCTTTGTACCTTTGCCAGAGAAGCTGACAGGGTGTGCTGTGCTATGCTGACGATTTCAACCTGCCCGGGCAGGTGCAACAGCGACATTAAAAAAAATTTAAAGAGAAATTCCTCTCAGACGGACTTGACTCCACCAACAATAAAAAGTAATTTGGAATTGCCAGAATTCTGTCGTAGCCAGAGAAGCCACTCAGGAGGGGAGGATCTCTTATAAGAGCTAGGCCCCTTGTTAAAGAGTGTCTCCTCATCATGATGTCTATCACTGCACCCTGATCAACTATTTCAGTGCAGGGTGAGAGCAGAGTGTAAACTTCCTCAAACACCTTCACAAGAGCAGGAATTGAACATGATTAGAATCCCATCCTCCACATCCTGGCCTGTTGTGTCAGTAAATACCAGAAAATCATCACGGTAGCAATGACAGAGACCAACAGCTGGGATTACAAGATGGTGGCTGTGCTTTCATTGTCGGGAGTGATGCTGAACCAATTTGGTGTCAAGACTGTGTCGCGACGGACACTGTGAACCCCACCAGGTGTCTCCTCTCTCTCCAAATGTTATACCTGGAATGGGAATGTCCAGGCTGAATCAGCTGCTCTCTGCTATGGCTGGAGGAGAAGTAACGTAGCTGATCTCCACCAGGCCACAGAGGGGAAATCGGCCAGGGTTCCTGTTCCTGATCACTGTCCAGTGACCTCTGAGTTAGAGAGAGAGGGGAAATCAGCCAGGGTTCCTACTCCTGATCACTGTCCAGTGACCCCTGGGCTAGAGAGAGGGGAAATCAGCCAGGTTTCCTGCTCCTGATCACTGTCCAGTGACCTCTGAGTTAGAGAGAGAGGGGAAATCAGCCAGGGTTCCTGCTCCTGATCACTGTCCAGTGACCCCTGGGCTAGAGAGAGGGGAAATCAGCCAGGTTTCCTGCTCCTGATCACTGTCCAGTGACCCCTGTTGGAATGCCTGCAAGTGCACACTGTGTAAAGACTGGATCCAATGAGGTTTGGATTATCTGTTTCTGCTACACTCCAGCAAGTTTGGGCAGAGGGATGGTGAGGAGGGGAAACTGGGGAAATAGTGACCCTAGAATTAGTTCTCTAAGCATCGCTGTTACTCTATTGCCCATTGGTGACGTGCTGAAGGAAGCATCTCGGAGACTATTGATGACAACAGCACAGGGGGTCAGGGCCTGACACCAAGACAGGGCACTGTGGACTGGGAAGAGTTAACGTGCTGTGGGCGGGAGCTCCTTTAAGTTGGAACACTTCCTCTCTCCGTACAGTGACTTCTGCAACACACAGGAACAGCGAGCGATACCTGATGGGATTGCCGAGCATAAGACTGTCGCTTTCAGCCAAACCCTCAGCATTGTTGCAGCACCAGGCAGAAGGTAGGAAGCTGTGTTTATGGTGGGTCACGCAGCATGTGCAGGAGACTCTGTCTTCAGCCTCTGTAACTGTACAAAAACAGCACAGCAAGGGTCACCCAGCATGAGTGGGGGATTCAGGCAAATACTCAGACTGAGACTCAGACACAGACAGACAGGCAGGCAGACAGACAGAAGCTGACAATCTCACACAGACAGACAAACAATCAGACAGACAGACAATCAGACACAGAGACAGACAATCAAACAGAGAGAAAGAAAGACAGACAGGCAGATATAGAGACAGACAGACAATCAAACAGAGAGGGTCAGACAATAAGAAACTGACAATCTAGCACAGACAGACAGACAATCAAACAGAGAGAGACAGACAGACAATCAGACAGAGGCAGACAGACAGACAATCAGACACAGAGAACAACAATCAAACAGAGAGAGAAAAAGAGACAGACAGAAACAGACAGACAATCAAACAGAGAGAGAGAGACAGACAGACAATCAGACAGAGAGGGCCAGACAATCAGAAACTGACAATCTAGCACAGACAGACAGGTAATCAAACAGAGAGAGAGAGAGATAATCAAAGAGAGACAGACAATCAGACACTTAGACAATTGAACAGTGGAGACAATCAGATAAAAGGAGACAGAAACAGACGAGAGAGACAGACTCTGGTTTGGATTTTGAGTGCCTTCACCTGCTTGTCACAGGGTGGTAATGACCTCAGAATGAGGTCACTACCTGACCTTCCTGGTAAATAAACTGGAGGAAAGATTTGCATTTATATAGCACCTTTCATAAGGTCAAGACATTCCAAAGCACTTGACAGACAATATAGTACTTTTGAAGTGTAGTCACTGCTGTTATAAAGGAAACGCAGCAGCCAATTTGTGCAAAGCAAGATCCCAGAATGAGCAATGTGATAATGACCACATGTGAAAGTTGATAAAGGGATAAATATTGAAAAAGACACTGGGAGAACTCCCCTGCTGTACTTTGAAATTGTGCCCTGAGATCCTTTGTATCCACGTCTCATCTGGAATTTGCCGCCACCGACAGTGCAGCACTCCCGCAGTACTGACCCTCTGACAGTGCAGCACTCCCGCAGTACTGACCCTCCGACAGTGCAGCACTCCCTCAGTACTGACCCTCTGACAGTGCAGCACTCCCTCAGTACTGACCCTCTGACAGTGCAGCACTCCCTGAATACTGACCCTCCGACAGTGCAGCACTCCCTCAGTACTGACCCTCTGACAATGCAGCACTCCCTGAATACTGACCCTCCGACAGTGCAGCACTCCCTCAGTACTGACCCTCTGACAGTGCAGCACTCCCTGAATACTGACCCTCCGACAGTGCAGCACTCCCGCAGTACTGACCCTCCGACAGTGCAGCACTCCCGCAGTACTGACCCTTTGACAGTGCAGCACTCCCTGAATACTGACCCTCCGACAGTGCAGCACTCCCTCAGTACTGACCCTCTGACAGTGCAGCACTCCCTCAGTACTGACCCTCTGACAGTGCAGCACTCCCTGAATACTGACCCTCCGACAGTGCAGCACTCCCTCAGTACTGACCCTCTGACAGTGCAGCACTCCCGCAGTACTGACCCTCTGACAGTGCAGCACTCCCTGAATACTGACCCTCCGACAGTGCAGCACTCCCTCAGTACTGACCCTCTGACAGTGCAGCACTCCCTCAGTACTGCCCCTCTGACAGTGCAACACTCCCTCAGTGCTGACCCTCTGACAGTGCAGCACACCCTCAGTACTGACCCTCTGACAGTGCAGCACTCCCTCAGTACTGCCCCTCCGACAGTGCAGCACTCCCTCAGTACTGACCCTCCGACAGTGCAGCACTCCCTCAGTACTGACCCTCCGACAGTGCAGCACTCCCTCAGTACTGACCCTCCGACAGTGCAGCACTCCCTCAGTACTGACTCTCTGACTGTGCAGCACTCCCTCAGTACCGACTCTCCGACAGTGCAGGACACCCTCAGTACTGACCCTCTGACAGAGCAGCACTCCCTCAGTACTGACCCTCTGACAGTGCAGCACTCCCTCAGTGTTGACCCTCTGAAAGTGCAGCACTCCCTCAGTACCGACCCTCCGACAGTGCAGGACACCCTCAGTACTGACCCTCCTACAGTGCAACACTCCCTCAGTACTGACTCTCTGACAGTGCAGCACCCCCTCAGTACTGACCCTCCGACAGTGCAGCACTCCCTCAGTACTGACTCTCTGACAGTGCAGCACTCCCTCAGTGCTGACCCTCCGACAGTGCAGCACTCCTTCAGCACTGACCCTCTGACAGTGCAGCACTCCCTCAGTACTGACCCTCCGACAGTGCAGCACTCCTTCAGTACTGACTCTCTGACAGTGCAGCACTCCCTCAGTACTGACCCTCCGACAGTGCAGCACTCCTTCAGTACTGACCCTCGGACAGTGCAGCACTCCCTCAGTACTGACCCTCCGACAGTGCAGCACTCCTTCAGTACTGACTCTCTGACAGTGCAGCACTCCCTCAGTACTGACCCTCTGACAGTGCAGCACTCCCTCAGTACTGACCCTCCGACAGTGCAGCACTCCCTCAATCCTGACCCTCCGACAGTGCAGGACACCATCAGTACTGACCCATTGACAGTGCAGCACTCCCTCAGTACTGACGTTCTGACAGTGCAGCACTCCCTCAGTACTGACCCTCTGACAGTGCAGCACTCCCTCAGTACTGACGTTCTGACAGTGCAGCACTCCCTCAGTACCGACCCTCTGACAGTGCAGCACTCCCTCAGTACTGATGTTCTGACAGTGCAGCACTCCCTCAGTACTGACCCTCTGACAGTGCAGCACTCCCTCAGTACTGACGTTCTGACAGCGCAGCACTCCCTCAGTACTGACCCTCTGACAGCGCAGCACTCCCTCAGTACTGACGTTCTGACAGTGCAGCACTCCTGGGTGATACTGGGAGTATCAGCCTGGGTTATGGGCTCTGGCTGGGACTTGAACGTAGAAGCCTTTGATTCAGGGGTGGGAGTGTTACCCCTTGGGGAAGGGAATGAATCCGAGGTGAGGATACAGAGATCTGCATCGATTCCAATTCTAAACATCGAATTACATCGTGCTTACAGAACAGAAACTGACCATTCAGTCCATCTGCTCCGTGCTGCTGTTTCTGCAGCACATGAGCCTTCTCCCACCCCTCTTCATCCCACCCTATCAGCATTTCCTTCTATTCCTTTGTACTCGGGTTTATCCAGCTTCCCCTTCAATAGATCGATACTCTTCACGTTAACCACTCCCTGTGATAGTGAGTTGCACATTCTCACCGCTCTCTGGGCAAAGAAGTTTCTTCAGAATTCCTGATTTTATTCATTGGTGACCATCTTATCGTTATGGTCCCTAGTTCTGGTCTCGCCCACTAGTGGAAGCATCTTCTCTATCAGGTCACCCCTCGGTCTTCTGGAGAAAAGAACTCCAGTCTATTTTTTTTTATTCATTCATGGGATGTGGGTGTCGCTGGCCAGGCCAGCATTTATTGCCCATCCCTAATTGCCCTTGGGAAGGTGGTGGTGAACCGCCTGCTTTAACCGCTGCAGTCCATGTGGGGTCGGTACACCCACAGTGCTGTTAGGAAGGGGTCAATCTTTGCTGATGGTTGTAACTTCTCAGTTCCGATATGTCATTGTGAATCTTTTCTGCATCTTTTCCAGTGCCTGTATATCCTTTTTGTAATATGGAGACTGGAACTAGTCACAGTAACTCCAAGTGTGGTCAAACCAAAGTCCTGTCCAAGTTTAACATAGCTTCTTTGCTTTTGAATTCTGTTCCTCCAGAAGTGAATCCCAGGGCTTTGTTTGGTTTTTATTCCCTTATTTAACTGTGTTGCTACTTTTAGTGATTTGTGCAGCTATTCCCCAGATCCCTCTGATCCTTTACCCCATTTACCTAATTTGCCAAGGAGTTTGTGGCCTCCTTATTCTTCCGACCAAAATGTACCACCTCTCACTATTGAAATTAATTTTCCAATTATACACCCATTCTGCAAATTTATTAATGTCTTCCTGTCACATTCTTCCTTTGTGCTATCGATATCCTCCAGCTTGATGTCATAACCATAAATAACCCCAACATTGAGCTCTGCACCAATACCAACATTGAGGGCAACACCAGTTGCAGTCATTATCGAGTTTAACACTGACCCCACAGATACAGAGTCGAAATGTTCTGCTAATTTCTTTTTAAAAAGAGACCTTACAACTTTAGGTTCAGTGAGAGAAGTCTGGAGGTTTTACCCTGTCAGACCATTAATCTTACAACAAGAAATTCCAGTTTATGAAGCTGTCAGTCCATAATGTGAGGGAGATGAGAGAGACAGGAGGAGTTCCTGGGATGTGGGCGTCGCTGGCTAGGCCAGCATTTGTTGTCCATCCCTAATTGCCCTTGAGAAGGTGCTGCTGAGCCACCTTCTTGAACCGCTGCAGTCAATGTGGGGTAGGAACATAGGAGCAGGAGTAGGCCATTCAGCCCAAGAAGCCTGCCCCACCATTCAATAAGATCATTGCTGATCATCCACTTCAAATCCTTTTTCCCACATTATCCCCATATCCCTTTTATGACATTGGTATTTAGAAATCTGTCAATCTCTGCTTTAAACATACTCAATGACTGAGCTTCCACAGCCCTCTGGGGTAGAGAATTCCAAAGATTCACAACCCTCTGAATAAAGAAATTTCTCCTCATCTCGGTCCTAAGTGGCTTCCCCCTTATTTTGAAATTGTGTCCCCTGGTTCTAGACTCCCCAACCAGAGGTGCATCTACCCTGTCTATCCCTTTAAGTATTTTGTAGGTTTCAATGAGATCACCTCTCATTCTTCGAAACTCTAGAGAATACAGGCCCAGTTTCCCCAATCTCTCTTCATAGAACAATCCCGGGAACAAGTCTGGTGAACCTTCGTTGCACTCCCTCTATGGCAATAATATCCTTCCTAAGGTAAGGGGACCAAAACTGCACACAGTACTCCAAGTGCAGTCTAACCAAGGTTCTATACAATTGAAGCAAGACTTCACTACTCCTGTACTCAGGTCCTCTTGCGATAAAGACTGACATACCATTAGCCTTCCTAATTGTTGCTGCACCTGCATGTTAGCTTTCAGTGACTATTGACAAGGACACCCAGGTCCCTTTGTACATCTACACTTTCTAATCTCTTACCATTTAAGAAATACTCTGCACATCTATTCCTCCTACCAAAGTAGATAACCTCACATTTTTCCACATTATATTCCATCTGCTATGTTCTTGCCCATTCACTAAGTCTGTCCAAATCCCCTTGAAGCCACTTTGCATCTTCCTCACAACACACTTTCCCACCTTGCTTGCTGCACCTGCATGTTAGCTTTGTAAAAGGTTCCCGCGCCCGTTTCCCTCCTTACTGATGGTTCTTGACTTTAGGATTTTATAAAGGACAAATTGCACAGACGCAGGGTTAGGCTGAACCACAAACATGTTTATTAAAACCCTCCTAACGCTCTGATACAAAGACCTCTAAACTAATTTAAAGGACACCACACGACACCTTGATTGGTTAGTCCGATTTAAATCCCTCCATGGTTTAACCTCGGCTCCCACCCAAACACACAAATCACCATGATTTATAAGATAAACCTTTTTTGAAAAACCACAGGCAAAACCCCACGTTTCTGCCCCAAACTCACTCAATTCAAAACACAAACCCTCCCAGGATTTGGTTGTTACACTTAAAATTGCTTTAAACTCTCCTCCCCAAATACCCCTTGGATGTGGCTGATAACTTACAATCCTCCACGCAGTTGGTCCTTCTGGTAAGAATTATATGTCCATGAGCCTGGTTGACCTTTCCTGACCCTCCTTTTCGACTGCAGCGCCAAACCCTTCGATCAGGTCCTTTTTATGATGATCCTTATCGAAATATCATAAACACATCTGCTGAAGCCATCCTGCTGGATGGTCAGCGCTTAGCACCTTTTAATTTCTTTCCTCTGTTACCTGCCTGGTCCAGACAGATCCACTTAGTGCTGATGTTATTTCCCTGACTGAGAACAATGAACTCCACCAAGGTGAGGTATTCCAGGCTCCAGAGCTGATATATATGAAAAAGGTTTCTCTCCTGTCTTGACAGGAGTGAATGCTTTGGTCTGGGACCGGTTAGTTGTAACAATGGCCTCCCCAATTACTTAATTGGGTTACATGATGGCAGTTATCCTGTGTCACTGTTATGACAATGTCCCAAATTCCAGTCCTTTAACAGTATCAGTTCTGTTGCGATGTTGGAATGTTTGAAATTGACCCATTGGAATACAGCCTGCCTCTGTGTGCTTTGTGTTGAGGTTTGGCTCTCATTCATAGTACTAGTGTCATAGGGGGTTGGGGTTCCTTCCCCATATTCCACAAAGTCCAGTTTTACAGTCCAGTTGGTGGGGGGGCAGGGAGGAGGAATTCTGATCCCACATCTCCCCCCTTTAGTATCTTGAATACTAGAGATATTACCTCCGATAAAATCTTCTGTTGCGTTATGGGAATTGTGAGCATCAGCTAAATCACTATCTATACATTATAATCCATTATCAAAATCCCTTCTTAACCATTTCCCATGTTTTGCCTTTTGATTTTTCGTTTCAGTTTACATGATAATCTTAACACATACATTATAACTATTTGTACAATCACCAACACGTGCGAAACAACTCCAGTCCAGGAGGGAATTTCAATATTGAAACCAAACTCCCACCAGGGTGGGGAGGCTATTTCCCTAATATAATCCCCCGTGTCTCTGTTCCTCTGTTCAAGATTGTAATAGTTCTTTTGAGACAGTTCCACCTCCTTCACCAATTCCGTGAAAAGCTCGAGCAGGGATGAAATATCATATCCAAAGTGGGCTATGTGTTCTTGGAGGTTTGGGAGGGCACTGCCTGCAGTGAGGTTCACCAAGGTATGATCCCAGATCGGGATTATCCTTTCCTGCAATATCTGAACCTCCATCGGGGGCTTAAAACAGAAGGTCGGGTCCTGGATGGGGCACCAGGTGTAATTGTTTAGCCTAAACCGGCTCACACTGGTGGTAACACAGTATGTCCCACTGACCTGAGGTGGAACATGGTCCTGAAGTATCACCTCCACAGTGCACTGGATGGAGTGTGCACCCTCCGATGCAAACCCACACATCGCTCAGTCAAACTCATTCAGATGGTATGGGCACAACACCACACGTGCACCCCTTTCCTGACACCCCTTTAGATCCGTGCCAGAGATGGAGTTCCCCCGTTTAAGCACATAGGGAGGGGCCTTTTGATGCTGCACATGTACCCCATTTCGGATGACCCCAACATTCTCCACCCGTATACTGGCACCGGCCGTTGTCACTGGTCCATCACTGGCATCCTGAGAACTATCCCCATTATAGTTTGGTTATCCCAGCCACAGTCAATTGGAACTGGATACGCTTCAGAGGCCAACCGCAGCTGGCACAGGTTCATGAGGTTATCGTGGGTGCTCATGGCCCTTAAGTGTCTGTTGTCGACCCATGATGGTACGTGACCCTGTTTCAAATCCCCCAAATTACTGCGCCCCTTCTGGCATTTATGTTCTGATCCTCACACACACACATAAATCCCTTGCTCCTCCTTCCACCATTTGTCCCAACACAATTTTGCTCCCCCCTTTGTCCCAGTATCTCATCTAAACGAGTCATTTCCCAATCTTTCCTAGTCCCCGAATACATCACCCTTAGTCCAATCCGTCTTTCGTTACCACCACCAGCATCCCACTGAAATGCTCCCTCCAGCACTCCAGGTACACTTGCCTTCCCTCTTTCACGCGTACCTTGCTGGCGGTAATATTTACAGCTTGGGCAGGGCACTGATATCCGGTGGAATTGAAATATTTGGTCTAATTGGACCCCAACCAACCCGGCCACTTTCCCTCATGGGAGTATATGATTGTTCCATCTGTGTCCCTTGTCTTCCCCCCCCCGAGTTATGATAGTCCAGCTCCCCACATACACCCGTAGGTGAAAGACATCTCGGTGCCGCCCTGATCCGTCTGTCCGGCACCCACCAGGATTGTCACCACGATCAGCCACAGGGTACGTCCCATCTCGTGTCCTTGGATCTGATTTGCTTCTACAGAAAAGAGAAAAAGAAGAAAAATATCACTACTCTGTGAGGGCTCCTCCCTCCACAGGGCACACTTTGGTTATGTACAAATTTACATGGGGTGCCCCAATTACCTCATTCCCCTTCCTGTCTATCAGGGCCGCGTCTCTTGCGGCTCTGGATTGGTTTGCGGGGAGGTGTCCAGAGCACCCTGGGTCGGGGTGTCCGACTGCTCCTCCTTACCGCCCCGCTGTCTGTGTCTTACCTTTAAACAAAGAAAACTCCCTTTTCCAAAATTAAAACCTCTTTATCTAAAAAAAAAATTACCCAAATTGTCTTATTTCACCCTTTAAATTCCTTTTGTCAAATGATCCTTTGTTCTTCCCGCAGTCTGAGTTTAAAATACACAGGTTGAGCGTGTTTATTAAAAATTCCAATCCCTAACTTGCATGTGCGAATTTCTGTCCAGAATAAAATCCCCGTATGTTTAACAAAACAAAATTCCATACGAATTAAAATTTTGATCAGAAATTCCAACTGGAATTTATAACTTCGAACATTTACTTAGTTCCGTTACTGTCCCCCTTTAACTAAAATCACAATTTCAGAAGACAGACTTAAAACATACATCCTCCACACAAAACCTTTATTACACACACATTCTCTTTATTACACACACAGCTTCCCACTTGCGTTCTCCATGCACACACCTTAAACTTTATCAATTTAAATCAATTAACATAGAACATATTTTACAAAGAAACAAAAGAAAATAACAAGTTCTGGGTTCTTGGGTCTTCTTTCTTCAAGGTTCCCTTTTAAAGCAACTGTCAGTAGGAAGGTACGAAAAAGGTGAATTTTCACAGTAAACTTCAGATAAGATTTAAACCTAACAGCAACCTCACATGGGAGGGAACCCCCGATATCTTTCTTTCTCAGAACAATGAACACAATGTTTTTTTTTTAACAGTCCAATATCCATGTTATCATAACTTCTTTTTCACTTACACCAATTAAAACGAAACAGCTGTTGAAACACATTAAACAACCAACTGTTTTAAAATCACATACGAAAACAGACCACAAGAGGTTAAACAACTTTTAAGCGACACAGATACTGGCTTGCAAAGTCAGAGAAATCAGAGACATGAGTCACTATCTCTCTCTCTCTGAGCACAAGAGCACAACACAATTAGATTTTAACGCTTCCAACATCCACTCAGTGACAGACACTGAGCACTGGAGCACAGACATAAAAAAATTAAACAGGACACTCCAATAAAACATACTAACAGAAAACTGAACCAACTCACATACACACAAAGTTTCCTTTTACTGTTCACACAGTGGTTTAAAACCTACCGTGTGAATCTTCTGATTAACTTCCTCTAACCATTATCTTTCAATCCGAGCAACACTTCCTGTCCCTTGCCTGTAATGCGGTCACCAGATGTTTTACTGGGTCATCTACACTCTCCTCTGTCTCGACTTCCCGAAACTCCGATCCTGAGGAATCCCCGTTTACCTTCTCCTTCTCCAGCTCTACTTCCCGCGGCTTTGGTCCTGAGGAACTGCCATATCCTGGTTTTCCCCCTTTCCGGGACTTACACTCACTGAGTCAGTGTGCCATCCTTCCGCAGTTTAAACATACCCTGTTCCCGCTACCCGTTTCTTGTTTCCATTCTCTTTTGCCACTCCTACTTCCCTTCATCTCATGCACTATCCCCTTCAGCTTCAGCTCCCTCCCCCCCCTCCCCGGTCAGCTTTAAACACGAGGGTCAGCTTCCTCAGTACCCCTGCCTCAGTGTTTGTCAGGGGTCAAATGATGACTCTGCCATCGTTCTGATCCGTGGCAGGCTGTGGGTTATTCGTGTCCTCAGCCAATGGTTTCTGGAGGCCCTTACCAGTTGCAAACAGCCCTGGTTTCCTCTCGTAGCCTTCAAATACACTGGCCATAATCTGTCCGCAAACACATCTGTTGCCTCACCCGCTATCTGCCTGGTCTGTTCAACCTGTAAGAACAGGCTGCCCTGACCGTGTCGCAACACAACCAAAACCTCATCCTTCAGACCATTTACGTTGCCCCCTCCCATCTTACTGGCCACAGATAAGCTTTGGTACAGCTTCCCATCCAGAGAGAAAAAGATCAGCTGTTTCATCTCGTCCTCATCGCGATTGTTGATCCCCACTATCTGCTGTATGCTAGCGAAGTGAACAGAGACGTCCCCTCCATGCTTCAGCCTCGGCACGCTGGCTAGCATTTCCTGTAACTGTAGGGTAGTATAGGGAACCACATAGTCACTCTGCAACGGCGCCGGACTGCCGCCTGCTGGGGGCGGGCTGCACTTCCGCTGTCGCAGGGGGCACATCGGTCTCGGAGGACCCGGAGCCTTGGGAGCCGGCCGATGTACTGGATCCTGTCATCGGGCTCTTTCTCCTCTTCATCCCAGTCTATATCACCTTCTCCTGGCGCCATGAGACAAGCCATACCCCTGGCCCCTGATATGCTAGAGTCAGCTTCCGAATCTTTTCCCATACAGGGTCAGTTGTCAGCCTCTTCGTATTCCTGACTCTGAGCTACCCTGTAACCTGCCTTAGCATCTATCAGCTGCCCCTCAGCCTTGCCAGCCCTCTCCAGATTCCTGGCACTTTGTTCATGTTGAGCCTGGCACTCTCTTACTCTCTGTAACCTGACACCGTAAATACCCTAAAATAAAAGCAAAATACTGCCGATGCTGGAAATCTGAAATAAAAACAAGAAATGCTGGAAATACTCAGCAGGTCTGGCAGCATCTGTGGAGAGAGAAGCAGAGTTAACGTTTCAGGTCAGTGACCCTTCTTCAGAACCCTGAGTTCCAAAGAAGGGTCACTGACCTGAAACGTTAACTCTGCTTCTCTCTCCACAGATGCTGCCAGACCTGCTGAGTATTTTCAGCATTTCTTGTTTTTATTACTGTAAATACTCTACTGCATTTCTTGAAGTCTCCTCCTGCGCTTTCCTCTCCTGCCTTTCGCTGCTTAATTCCGCCACCAGTTGATCACCACGGCTTAGAAACATAGAAAATAGGAGCAAGAGTAGGCCATTCGGCCCTTCGAGCCTGCTCCGCCATTCATTATGATCATGACTATAACCTGTTCCCGCTTTTGCCCCATACCCTTTGATCTCTCTAGACCTAAGAGCTATATCTAACTCCTTCTTGAAAACATACAATGTTTTGGCCTCAACTGCTTTCTGTGGTAGCGAATTCCACAGGCTCACCACTCTCTGGGTGAAGAAATGTCTCCTCATCTCAGTCCTGAAAGGTTTACCCTATATCCTTAGACTATGATCCCTGGTTCTGGACTCTCCCACCATCGGGAACATCCTTCCTGCATCTACCCTGTCAAGTCCTGTTAGAATTTTATAGGTTTCTCTGAGATCCCCCCTCACGCTTCTGAACTCCAGCGAATATAATCCGAACCGACTCAATCTCTCCTCATACGTCAGGTGCACCATCCCAGGAATCAGTCTGGTAAACCTTCGCTGCACTCCCTCCATAGCAAGAACATCCTTGCTTCTCTATCTTCACCTGTTCTGTTCTCCAACTCCGCCTTTTCCTCCTGTACCTGATTGAGTTTCTCCGTTAAAATTTGAATCTGCCTCTGCGTACACAGTAGCCAGACTGCCTTTTCCTTTGATTTCTTGTGTGCCCCACTACCCACCCATTCCATTGCCTGCTCCTCCAGACAGTCAGCACACATAAGTTCCTGCAGCCATGATGCAGAAAAGTTTAACTTGCCTCCCACATACTTGGATATCCTATCCCCCATTGAGGGTTTCTTGCCTTTGGCCCTGTCCATAATTTGCCCTTAACCTTAAAGTCCTGCCACAGTCACCAATATGTAAGAGGTTCCCGCGCCCGTTTCCTCCCTTACTGATGGTTCTTGACTTTAGGATTTTATAAAGGACAAATTGCACAGACGCAGGGTTAGGCTGAACCACAAACTTGTTTATTAAAACCCTCCTAACGCTCTGATACAAAGACCTCTAAACTAATTGAAAGGACACCACACGACACCTTGATTGGTTAGTCCGATTTAAATCCCTCCATGGTTTAACCTCGGCTCCCACCCAAACACACAAATCACCATGATTTATAAGATAAACCTTTTTCGAAAAACCACAGGCAAAACCCCACGTTTCTGCCCCAAACTCACTCAATTCAAAACACAAACCCTCCCAGGATTTGGTTGTTACACTTAAAATTGCTTTAAACTCTCCTCCCCAAATACCCCTTGGATGTGGCTGATAACTTACAATCCTCCACGCAGTTGGTCCTTCTGGTAAGAATTATATGTCCATGACACAAAAACAAGAAATGCTGGATTCACTCAGCAGGTCTGGCAGCATCTGTGGAAAGAGAAGCAGAGTTAACATTTCGGGTCAGTGACCCTTCTTCGGAACTGACAAATATTAGAAAAGTCACAGATTATAAACAAGTGAGGTGGGGGTGGGGCAAGAGATAACAAAGGAGAAGGTGCAGATTGGACCAGGCCACATAGCTGACCAAAAGGTCACGGAGCAAAGGCAAACAATATGTTAATGGTATGTTGAAAGACAAAGCATTAGTACAGATTAGGTGTAAATACACTGAATATTGAACAGCAGCAAGTGCAAACCTGAAAAAAAACCTGAAAAAAACAGTGGGTGCTGTCGGAGGAGTCTTGATGAGTTGCTGCAGTGCATCTTGTAGATGGTACACACTGCTGCCACTGTGCGTTGGTGGTAGAAGGAGTGAATGTTTATGGATGGGGTGCTGATCAAGTGGGCTGCTTTGTCCTGGATGGTGTTGAGCTTCTTGAGTGTTGTTGGAGCTGTACCCATCCAGGCAAGTAGAGAGTATTCCATCACACTCCTGACTTGTGCCTTGTAGATGATGGACAGGTTTTAGGAAATCAGGAGGGGAATTATACTCTGCAGGATTCCGAGCCTCTAACCTGCTCTTGTAGCCACAGTATTTATGTGGCTGGTCCTGTTAAGTTTCTGGTCAATGGTAACCCCCAGGATGTTTATAGTGGGGGATTCAGCGATTGCCATGCCATTGAATGTCAAAGGGTCAAGGGGCGATGGTTAGATTCTCTCTTGTTGGACATGGTCACTGCCTGGCACTGTGTGTCGCAAATGTTACTTGCCTAATTCTTGCTGTCTTCAGGCAAGGACCGCTACGGTATCTGACCTGTTATTTATGGTAGTGAATTACATATAAATGACATAAATATACAGATAAATGCAAGTTCTTTCCATCCTTCTTAGTCAGTGATTGTTCAGCAGCAGGGAAATGGCAAGAGATGGTACAGATAACGGAGGAATTTCTCAGGGCCATGACACATCCATCACATCAACCTGCTCCTCACAAATTGCTGCAAAGAGACTTGACTAGACAGTCAACGTGTGTCACCCAGAGCCCCTGTAATTGCAGCATCAGGTCTGACCCAACATAAGGAGGTACAGCAATACCTCCATCACCACTGTCAATCACTGGCATTAACCATTAACCCCATTTCCTCTTCCCCTTGGGGAAACACTTAGAGGAAGCATGTGATTATTAAGCAGAAGGAGAACAGCAAACATTGGGTTCCAAAGAAGGGTCACTGACCCGAAACGTTAACTCTGCTTCTCTTTCCACAGATGCTGCCAGACCTGCCGAGTGGTTCCAGCATTTCTTGTTTTTATTTCAGATTTCCAGCATCCGCAGTATTTTGCTTTTATTATAGCAAACATTGGGGCCGATTTTAATTCCAAACAGGGGTAGGTTCCGTGAGGACCACCCTCGCTGTCCTAAATATTAGGCCTGGGAAATTTTAAGTCCCAGGCTTTATTGATGAGTCACTGGTCCACCTGTGCTTATGGGTAAATGGGGGAGAGGGGTTAATGGAAGCATCTTGGTGGGAGGGGAGGTAGAGGAGGAGTCCTGGACAGAAGATGCCATGCCTTTCCTTGTGGGGCCTGGAGTCGTCCTTCATTCCAAAGAGGAAATATTCCCACTCCCTGCAGGGCCTATTCCTCCTTCCTATTAGCAGCCACCCTGCTCCCCGTGAGGGTCCAATCAAAATTCCCATCACCCCGTTATCTCCTTACATGCTCAATATCAAATATTGTTTGATAACACTCCTGTGAAAGTGCCTTGGGCCATTTTACTATGTTAAAGGTTCTATATAAATACAATAATAAAAGCAAAATACTGCAGATGCTGGAAATCTGAAATAAAAACAAGAAATGCTGGAAATACTCAGCAGGTCTGGCAGCATCTGTGGAGAGAGAAGCAGAGTTAACGTTTCAAGTCATTGACCCTTCATCATATAAATATAAGTTGTTGTTGTGCCATCAGGGTCCCTGTTGATGTCCAATGGCATGAATCTGCTTGCTGAGTCCAGCAGACACCTCATCCACCGTCAAAACCAGCAGAAATAAAATCAGAGGCTGAAGGGCATAGAGCAGGAAATGGAGCTGTTCGATTGAACTGCTTCCTCATTTCATTTCCACCCTGAGGAGAGAGTTAAAATTCCACACAGGAGTCATAAAGGGGAAGCATCAGGATTTTAAAAACTGAAAACCCTGAACCCCACACACTAGAACAGCGATGAAATCTGTGTCCATTGGCACTGTAACATACGGTGAAAATTTGAACAGAATGGGGCTGAATTTGGGTCGTGAGGTATGGCTGAGGATTTTTAAAAAATTCATTCATGGGATGTGAGCATCACTGGCTAGGCCAGCATTTATTGCCCATCCCTAATTGCCCTTGAGAAGGTGGTGGTGAGCTGCCTTCTTGAACTGCTGCAGTCCATGTGGGGTAGATACACCCACAGTGCTGTTAGGAAGGAGGTTCCAGGATTTTGACCCAGCGGCAGTGAAGGAACGGCGATATAGTTCCAAGTCAGGATGGTGTGTGACTTGGAGAGTAACTTGCAGGTGGTGGTGTTCCCATGCATCTGCTACCCTATATCTGGGTCATTGACAGCTCCAGTGCTGAACCTTATTTCAATGGCAGTGATCATTGCTCCAGATATATTTATTTTTTTAGAGATACAGCACTGAAACGGGCCCTTTGGCCCACTGAGTCTGTGCCAACCAACAACCACCCATTTATACTTTCTTTTCTTTTTCTTTCTTTCTTTTGGGCCTCCTTATCTCGAGAGACAATGGATATGCGCCTGGAAGTGGTCAGTGGTTTGTGAAGCAGCGCCTGGAGTGGCTATAAAGGCCAATTCTAGAGTGACAGGCTCTTCCACAGGTGCTGCAGAGAAATTTGTTTGTCGGGGCTGTTACACAGTTGGCTCTCCCCTTGCGCCTCTGTCTTTTTTCCTGCCAACTACTAAGTCTCTTCGACTCGCCACATTTTAGCCCCGTCTTTATGGCTGCCCGCCAGCTCTGGCGAACGCTGGCAACTGACTCCCACGACTTGTGATCAATGTCACAGGATTTCATGTCGCGTTTGCAGACGTCTTTTTAGCGGAGACATGGACGGCCGGTGGGTCTGATACCAGTGGCAAGCTCGCTGTACAATGTGTCCTTGGGGATCCTGCCATCTTCCATGCGGCTCACATGGCCAAGCCATCTCAAGCGCCGCTGACTCAGTAGTGTGTACAAGCTGGGGATGTTGGCCGCCTCGAGGGCTTCTGTGTTGGAGATACAGTCCTGCCACCTGATGCCACGGATTCTCCGGAGGCAGCGAAGATGGAATGAATTGAGACGTCGCTCTTGGCTGACATATGTTGTCCAGGCCTCGCTGCCATAGAGCAAGGTACTGAGGACATTTATACTCACCCTGCAGTAATCCCATATTCCCTACCACCTACCTACACTAGGGGCAATTTACAATGGCCAATTTACCTACCAACCTGCAAGTCTTTGGCTGTGGGAGGAAACTGGAGCACCCGACGGAAACCCACACAGTCACAGGGAGAACTTGCAAACTACGCACAGGCAGTACCCAGAATCGAACCTGGGTCCCTGGAGCTGTGAGGCTGCGGTGCTAACCACTGCGCCACTGTGCCGCCCTCAATATAATTGTATTCATTTCTACCAGGACGATAGCAGAACTGAGAGGGTACAACCATCAGGAAAGACTGAACAGGAAAGAGAGGTGATATGATAGTAATGGTGATCTACCCAAGGGAAGGTCCTCTGATCATTTTTCTACACCTCATGGTCCTGTGCTTTCCTCTTCAGTTGTTCTTAAGAGCTTCCCATTTTTCAACTTCCATGAGAAATTAGGAATATGACTCGGGGGTAAAAGGACACGAGGTGGTTTCCCATTTCCTTCCTCATGCGTGCTTTAAAGGAAACACAAGTCCTTTTCTCAAAGGATCCTCTGCCTGTAAGCAGTCCTTGTCCCTCGAGGCTCTAGCTCTTCTACCATCACCACTGAAAATTTGCTGGTTCCACCATTGGACATAGCTTGTAACCCTGAGCGTGGGACCCTTACCTGAGCCTTGGATGACTTGCAAAAGGGCAGGGACGATCACTCCCTGAGGTCTCAAATGACTCTGCGACCCTAGATCAGATAGAAGCCTTCACAATTACGGGGGGTTTGCTAGGGTAGAAGTAGAGAAAGAGTCCAAAACTAGGGGTCATAAACATAAGACAGTCATGAATAATCCAATTGGGGAATTCAGGAGAAACTTCATCATCCAGAGATTGGTGAGAATGTGGAACTCACTACCACAGGGAGTGCTTGAGGTGTACAACCAATATAATGCAATCAAAACACAATCTGATTTAAAACACATTTCTTCCTATAAAGGAAGTAGCTAAGCATACAAACATCAATGGAGAGCAGCACAGCTGCATTAGCCAGCTAGCAAGCAAAACAGTACGCAATGCCAATACAAATTACTTTTGGAGACAGAATAGAGCCAGCTACACCATGTGCTAATGTTGCGCTAGAATGTAGGCAGTCAGCTGAACCATTACACAGTAAAAACCAGGGCTGTGAACAGAACCGTCTCTTTCCCAAGCTGGGTTGAACAATCTTTTTGTAAAAAATTCGACACCATGTTCTTTCACGGTTAAGGAAAAAAGTGGAAAATTGTGAACGTAGAATGAGAATTCATTGCTGCTTCCCAAGTCTCTCCTGGTCATTGAGGACATTTAGGATGGGCGGCACAGTGGCGCAGTGGTTAGCACCGCAGCCTCACAGCTCCAGCGACCTGGGATCGGTTCTGGGTATTGCTTGTGCAGAGTTTGCACATTCTCCCTGTGACCACGTGGGTCTCTTCCCACATGCCAAAGACGTGTGGATTGATTGGTAAATTGGCCATTGTAAAAATTGCCCCTAGAGTAGGTAGATGGTAGGAGAATTTAGGAAAGGTGGGGATGTGAGAGGGAAAATGGGATTAATGTAGGATTAGTATAAATGGGTGGTTGATGGTCGGCACTGACTCGTTGGGCCGAAGGGCCTGTTTCAGTGCTGTATCTCTCTATTAATGCATGTTAAACTTTATAAATGTATTCTAGTCCAAAGATTGAACGAGATATGATGGTAAAGACTGAAGTCCTTCGAAAGTCTAACACCAGAACTTGCACAATCGATGCAATCTTTGTGAAATATTCATTTATTCAACTTCCTGTCCTCCTCCTTTCTATTACGTTTGGGGAGTTTGTGGTTTGTGTCGGGCAGAGGTTTTTTTTAATTAAAGGAATTTTTACCTTTTGCTGTAGCTCTGGACCACGTTCTTCTTCTTTGACCACCTTGTCTCGAGAGACAATGGGTAAGCACCTGGAGGTGGTCAGTGGTTTGTGAAGCAACACCTGGAGTGGCTATAAAGGCCAATTCTAGAGTGACAGGCTCTTCCACAAGTGCTGCAGAAAAATTTGTTTGTCGGGGCTGTTACACAGTTGGCTCTCCCCTTGCGCCTCTGTCTTTTTTCCTGCCAACTACTAAGTCTCTTCGACTCGCCACACTTTAGCCCCGCCTTTATGGCTGCCCGCCAGCTCTGGCGAACGCTGGCAACTGACTCCCACGACTTGTGATCAATGTCACAGGATTTCATGTCGCGTTTGCAGACGTCTTTAAAGCGGAGACATGGACGGCCGGTGGGTCTGATACCAGTGGCGAGCTCGCTGTACAATGTGTCTTTGGGGATCCTGCCATCTTCCATGCGGCTCACATGGCCAAGCCATCTCAAGCGCCGCTGACTCAGTAGTGTGTATATGCTGGGGATGTTGGCCGCCTCGAGGACTTCTGTGTTGGAGATACGGTCCTGCCACCTGATGCCACGGATTCTCCAGAGGCAGCGAAGATGGAATGAATTGAGACGTCGCTCTTGGCTGACATACGTTGTCCAGGCCTCGCTGCCCTAGAGCAAGGTACTGAGGACACAGGCTTGATACACTCGGACTTTTGTGTTCCGTGTCAGTGCGCCATTTTCCCACACTCTCTTAGCCAGTCTGGACATAGCAGTGGAAGCCTTACCCATGCGCTTGTTGATTTCTGCATCTAGAGACAGGTTACTGGTGATAGTTGAGCCTAGGAAGGTGAACTCAGAACCACGTGCTCTCCCTTTTTCCAGCAGGTTCTCTCTCAGGCACATACACCCCACCTGTGCTGTGTCCTAAATGGTTCATCCCTCCCCTCCCCTCCCCTAGGCACCTTTATAACTGAGCCAGGTTTCCTTTAAAGTTTTGGGCTTTGATGTTGCAGTTTATTAATCCTTAGTTCCTCCAGAAGAGCTAGATATCTGGCGGCTGCTAACCCAATCTATCACCAGGAGAAGCCCCACAGCTGCCGCCCCCCTCAGTGAAAACGTGGGACTGGTAGCTTCTTACTGGGGGTGTTTGAGGCCTTCACCGGGTGTTTCTGAAGCCTCCCCCCACCCAGCCGCCAGATACATTCCTCTCGACGGTTTCTCACCCGCTGCAGATCTGACAGGACCACCTCCGTCCAGCTCCATCACCTGCACTCCGCGTGCTCCAGTCACGGCCCGCACTGCACATGCTCCAGTCACGGCCTGCACTGCACATGCTCCAGTCAAGGCCCGCACTGCACACGCTCCAGTCACGGCCCGCACTGCACATGCTCCAGTCAAGGCCCGCACTGCACACGCTCCAGTCACGGGCCACACTGCACATGCTCCAGTCACTGCCCCCACTGCACACGCTCCAGTCACGGGCCACACTGCACACGCTCCAGTCACGGCCCACACTGCACACGCTCCAGTCACGGGTCACACTGCACACGCTCCAATCACGGGCCGCACTGCACATGCTCCAGTCACGGCCCGCACTGCACACGCTCCAGTCACGGGCCGCACTGCACATGCTCCAGTCACAGCCCGCACTGCACAAGCTCCAGTCACGGCCCGCACTGCACACGCTCGAGTCACGGGCCACACTGCACACGCTCCAGTCACGGCCCACACTGCACACGCTCCAGTCACGGCCCCCACTGCACACGCTCCAGTCACGGGCCACACTGCACATGCTCCAGTCACGGCCCGCACTGCACATGCTCCAGTCACGGGCCGCACTGCACATGCTCCAGTCACAGCCCGCACTGCACACGCTCCAGTCACGGCCCGCACTGCACACGCTCCAGTCACGGGCCGCATTGCACACGCTCCAGTCACAGCCCGCACTGCACACGCTCCAGTCACGGCCCCCACTGCACACGCTCCAGTCACGGCCCGCACTGCACACGCTCCAGTCACGGGCCGCATTGCACACGCTCCAGTCACAGCCCGCACTGCACACGCTCCAGTCACGGCCCCCACTGCACACGCTCCAGTCACGGGCCGCATTGCACACGCTCCAGTCACAGCCCGCACTGCACATGCTCCAGTCACAGCCCGCACTGCACACGCTCCAGTCACGGCCCGCACTGCACACGCTCCAGTCACGGGTCACACTGCACATGCTCCAGTCACGGCCCGCACTGCACACGCTCCAGTCACGGCCCCCACTGCACACGCTCCAGTCACGGGCCGCACTGCACACGCTCTAGTCACGGGCCACACTGCACATGCTCCAGTCACGGCCCGCACTGCACACGCTCCAGTCACGGCCCCCACTGCACACGCTCCAGTCACGGACCGCAACGGGAGGGGTGACAGCTGCCGATTCCCTGATGCTTTCTAATTACTTTCGCTCCTGGTAATTTTAAATGTCTTGCTCCAAGCCTTGGAACATATGTTTTAAATTAAATGAATGGATAGGTTTTTTTAAAACACATGTATAAAAGCTTGAATCAAGACATTTAAAATTACTACTGACTTCAAAATTTGTAACCACGGGCACTGGTATCCGTGTACAAAGACCTGGATTGTATCAGGCTCGATAAGATCACCGCGGAGTGGGGAAATGTACTTCTGCGGTTTTGCAGATACGGGGGCAGGTTTTGGGGTCCAGTGGAGGGAGAGGCTCCTGAATTCAGGGTACACGGACTGAAATTCTCTGACCCATTGGTTCCAACCCTAGATATACCCAATCATACCCCTGGCATCAAGGATTTTCAGACGTGATAGGGAAGGGGATAAGAAAGGAGGGAGAGTGGCAATTTTGGTCAAGGAAACTATTACAGCTGTGAGGAGGGATGATATATTGGAAGGTTCATCAAATGAGGCCATATGGATTGAACTAAGGAACACGAAAGGGGCAATCACTGCTGGGAGTGTACTATAGACCCCCAAACAGTCAGAGAAAGATAGAAGAGCAGATATGTAGGCAAATCTCTGAGAAGTGCAAGAACAATAAGGCAGTAATAGTCGGGATTTTAACAATATTAACTGGGATAGTTTTAGTGTGAAAGGAATTGAGGGAGCAGAATTCTTGAGGTGCATTCAGGTGAACATTTTTGCCCAGTATGTAGCAAGTCCAACAAGAGAGTTTTAGACTTAGTTTTAGGAAATGAAGATGGGCAGGTGGAAGGAGTGGCAGTGGGAGAGCATTTTGGTGGTAGTGATCATAATTCAGTCAGTTTTAACATAATTATGGAAAAGGACAGAGATAGAACAGGAGTTAGAATTCTCAATTGGGGCAAGGCCAATTTTACTGAATTGAGGAGTGATTTAGTGAAAGTGGACTAGAAACAACTACTTGAAGGTAAATCAATGTCAGAGCAGTGGGAGGCATTCAAAGGGGAGATTCAAGGGTTCAGAGTAAACACGTTCCCACAAAGAAAAAGGGTGAGGCGGCCAAATCTAGAGCCCCATGGATGTCAAGGAGCCTATAGGGTAAGATAAGACAGAAAAGGAAAGCTTATGTCCGAACCTGAGAACTCAATACTACAGGAAGCCGAGAGGAGTATAGAAAGTGGAAGGGTGAAATCAAAAAGGAAGTAGGAAAGCAAAGAGAGGGCATGAAAGAATATTGACAACAAAATCAAGGTGAACCCAAAGATGTTTTATCAATACATTAAGAGTAAGAGGATAAATAGGAGAGTGTAGGGCCCATAAAAGACTAAAAAGGTAACCTATGTGTAGGGGTGGATGATATTGGTATGGTTCTTAATGAATACTTTGAGTCTGTCTTCACAAAAGAGGGGAATGAAGCAGATATTATGGTTAAGGAGGAAGAGTGTAAAGTATTGGATGTGATAAATATAGGGAGAGAGGAAGTATTAATGGGATTGACATCCTTGAAAGTTGGAAAATCACCAGGCTGTTAAAAGAAGCAAGAGAGTAAATTGCAGAAGGTCTGACCATCATTTTCCAGTCCTCACCGGATACAGGTGTGGTGCTGGAGGATTGGAGAACTGCTAACTTTGTACCTCTGTTTAAAAAGGGAGCGAGGGATAGACCGAATAATTACAGGCCAGTCAGTCTAACCTCAATCATAGGCAAATTATTGGAATCTATTCTGAGAGACAGGATAAATTGTCACTTAGAAAGGCACAGGTTAATCAAGGATAGTCAGTATGGATTTGTTAAGGGAAGATCTTGTTTGACCAACTTGATTGAATTTTTTGAAGAAGTAACAAGGAAGATAGATGAGGGTAGTGCAGTTGTTGTGGTCTACAATGGATTTTTGCAAGGCTTTTGACAAGGTCCCACATGGCAGACTGGTTAAAAAAAACTCCATGGGATCCAGGGAAATGCAGCAAGGTAGATACAAAATTGGCTCAGTGGCAGGAAACAAAGGGTAATTGTTGATGGCTGTTTTAGCGACTGGAGGGCTGTTTCCAGTGGCATTCCGCAGGGCTCAGTACTGGGTCTCCTGCTTTTTGTGGTATCTATTAACGATTTGGATGTAAATGTAGGGAGCATGATCAAGAAGTTTGCAGACGACACAAGGATTGACTGTGTGGTAGATAGCGAGGAGGATAGCTGTAGGCTGCGGGAAGATATTGATGGGCTGGTCAGATGGGCAGAAAAGTGGCAAATGGAATTCAACTTGGAGAAGTGTGAGGTGATGCATTTGGGGAGGTCAAACAAGGCAAAGGAATACAAGATTAATGGGAAAATACTGAGAGGTGTAGAGGAAGTGAGGGACCTTGGAGTAAATGTCCACAGATCCCTGAAGGAAGCAGGACAGGTCGAAAAGGTGGTTAAGAAGACATATGGAATCCTTTCCTTTATTAGCCGAGGTATAGAATATAAGAGCAGGGAGGTTATGCTGGAACTGTATAAATCATTGGTTAGGCCACAACTTGAGTACTGTGTGCAGTTCTGTTCATCTAATTTCAGAACGGATGTAATTGCACTAGAGAGGGTGCAGAGGAGATTTACGAGGATGTTGCCAGGACTGGAAAAATGCGGCTATGAGGAAAGATTGGATAGGCTGGGGTTGTTCTCCTTGGAACAGAGAAGGCTGAGGGGAGATCTGATTGAAATGTATCAAATTTTGAGGGGCCTGGATAGAGTGGAGGTGAAGGGTCTATTCGCCTTAGCAGAGAGGTCAGTGATGAAGGGGCATAGATTTAGAGTGTTTGGTAGAAAAATTAGAGGGGAAATGAGGAAAAACTTTTTCATCCAGAGGGTGGTGATGGTCTGGAACTCACTGCCTGAAAGGGTAGTTGAGGCAGAAACCCTCAATTCATTTAAAAGGAGTCTGGATATGCACCTCAAGTGCTGTAATCTGCAGGGCTATGGACCAAATGCTGGAAGGTGGGATTAGAATAGCTGGTTCGTTTTTCAGCTGGCACAGACACGAGGGGCCAAGTGGCCTCTTTCTGTGCCTTCAGCATTCTATGATTCTGTGATTCTTTACACAGAGAGTGGTGGGTGCGTGGAATGCGCTGCCAGCGGTGGTAGATACATTAGGGACATTTAAGCGACTCTTGGATAGGTACATGGATGATAGTAGAATGAAGGGTAGGTAGTTAGTTTGATCTTAGAGTAGGATAAAGGTTTGGCACAACATCGTGGGCCGAAGGGCCTGTACTGTGCTGTACTGTTCTATGTTCTATGTTCTATGATTCCCAAAGTCATGAATTCCCACCTTTCTAGCAGACCTGGTGGCCGGAGGACCAATTGAAAAGAGGCGTAGAGGTCACATGTGTGCTCTGCTTTGGGTCTCAGGCTGCGATCGTCGGCTTGACCCTCAAAGCAGAACTTTGTTCCAAGTTGTCACACTTTAAAATTATCTTTGGATGAGCTGAGGGGCATTATCAACCCCTTGCCCCAGACCAGACACAGAATACCACATGGTGCAACCCTGAAAAGGGCTAGAGAGGGCCCAAGTGGTCCCATTAAACCCCATTACAATTCCACAACCGGGGACAGGGTCCAAGTGGGAATAAGTATGGGGTAACTTACTCGATTTCAGACCTGGGATTTCTGAACCCTGGTGTTTAATGGCACTGGAGTTGGGAGGTGAGGTTTGTTTCATTGTGTGTCCAGCAGTAGAGGGGTCGGGCGAGATCTCGGAGCATTTAAAATTCCGAGGTGTTTTGGTAGAGTCACTAGGGGTGGGAGGGATTCCACTGACAGGAGGGTCGGTAACCAGCGGGCACAGATTTAAGATGATTGGCAAAAGGGGTAGATTCATAGAGTCGTACAGCAGAGAAACAGGCCCTTCGGCCCACCGCGTCCATGCCGACCATAATGCCTATCTATAATAATCCCACCTGCCTGCATTAATTCCATATCTCTCTATGCCTTGCTCATTCAAGTACCTGTCCAGATGCCTCTTAAATGTCGCTACTGTTCCTGCCTCCACCACCTCCTCAGGCAGCTCATTCCAGATACCCACTATTCTTTGTGTGAAAAATTTACCCTTTTGATCGCCTTTAAACCTCCTCCCTCTCACCTTAAATCTATGCCCTCTAGTTTTAGTCACCCCTACCATGGGAAACAGACTCTGGCTATCTATCCTATCTATGCCTCTCATAATTTTATATACCTCTATCATGTCCCCTCTCAGCCTCCTTTGCTCCAGGGAAAACAGACCCAGCCTATCCAATCTCGCTTTATAACTCAAGCTCTCCAAACCAGGCAACATCCTGGTGAATCTTTTCTGCACCCTCTCTAACTTAATCACATCTTTCCTGTAGTGCGGCGACCAGAACTGCACACAGTACTCCAAATGCGGCCTAACCAACTGTAACTGTAACATGACATCCCAACTCTTGTACTCAATGCCTCGGCCGATTAAGGCAAGCATGCCACACGCCTTCTTCACCACCCTGTATACCTGTGTTGCCACTTTCAGGGACCTATGTACTTGTACCCCAAGATCTCTCTGCTCAACAACACTCCCCAGGCCCTGCCATTCTCTGTATATGTCCTGCCCTGGTTTAACTTCCCAAAATGCATCACTTCACACTTGTCTGCGTTAAATTCCATTTGCCAATCCCTTGCCCACTTTCCCAGTTGATCTCAGTTGGGCGGCACAGTGGCGCAGTGGTTAGTACCGCAGCCTCACAGCTCCAGCGACCTGGGTTCAATTCTGGGTACTACTTGTGTGGAGTTTGCAAGTTCTCCCTGTGTCTGCGTGGGTTTCCTCCGGGTGCTTCGGTTTCCTCCCACAAGCCAAAAGGCTTGCAGGTTGGTAGGTAAATTGGCCATTATAAATTGCCCCTAGTATAGGTAGGTGGTAGGGAAATATAGGGACAGGTGGGGATGTGGTAGGAATATGGAATTAGTGTAGGATTAGTATAAATGGGTGGTTGATGGTTGGCACAGACTCGGTGGGCTGAAGGGCCTGTTTCAGTGCTGTATCTCTAAAATAAAAAAAATTAAAAATATCCTGTTGTAACCTGAGACAACCTTCTTCACTGTCCACTATACCACCAATTTTGATGTCATCTGCAAACTTACTAATCATGCTCCTTACATTCACATCCAAGTCATTAATATATATGACAAACAACAGAGGGCCCAGCACCGATCCCTGCGGCACACCACTGGTCACCGGCCTCCAATCTGAAAAACAACCCTCCACTACCACCCTCTGCCTCCTATCACCAAGCCAATTTTGTATCCAATTTGCTAGCTCACCCTGGATCCCTGTGTTCGAACCTTCTGGACCAGCCTACCATTTGGGACCTTGTCAGAGGCCTTGCTAAAGTCCATGTAGACAATGTCCATCGCCCTGCCCTCGTCAATCCTCTTGGTCACCTCCTCAAAAAACTCAATCAAATTCGTGAGACATGATTTCCCACACACAAAGCCATGCTGACTATCCCTAATCAGACCTTCTTTTTTTTCTTTTGGGCCTCCTTATCTCGAGAGACAATGGATACGCGCCTGGAGGTGGTCAGTGGTTTGTGAAGCAGCGCCTGGAGTGGCTATAAAGGCCAATTCTGGAGTGACAGGCTCTTCCACAGGTGCTGCAGAGAAATTTGTTTGTTGGGGCTGTTGCACAGTTGGCTCTCCCCTTGCGCCTCTGTCTTTTTTCCTGCCAACTACTAAGTCTCTTCGACTCGCCACAATTTAGCCCTGTCTTTATGGCTGCCCGCCAGCTCTGGCGAATGCTGGCAACTGACTCCCACGACTTGTGATCAATGTCACACGATTTCATGTCGCGCTTGCAGACGTCTTTATAACGGAGACATGGACGGCCGGTGGGTCTGATACCAGTGGCGAGCTCGCTGTACAATGTGTCTTTGGGGATCCTGCCATCTTCCATGCGGCTCACATGGCCAAGCCATCTCAAGCGCCGCTGACTCAGTAGTGTGTATAATCAGACCATGCCTTTCCAAATGCATATAAATCCTGTCTCTCAGAATCCCTTCCAATAACGTTCCCACCATTGATGTAAGGCTCACCGGCCTGTAGTTCCCTGGCTTATCCCTGCTGTCCTTCTTAAATAAAGGCACAACATGAGTTATCCTCCAGTCTTCCGGTACCTCACCCGTGGCTAACGATGATACAAAAATCTCTGCCAGGGCCCCAGCAATGTCCTCCCTTGCTTCCCAGAGCATCCTAGGATACACCTGGTCAGGTCCTGGGGATTTATCCACCTTAATGCGCTTCAATACCTCCAACACCTCCTCCTTTGTAATGTTGATATGCTCCAGGATATCGCTGTTCCCTCCCTTGAACTCATTAGCTTCCATGACCTTCTCCACGGTAAATACGGATGAGAAATATTCATTTAAGACCTCGCCCATTTCCCGTGACTCCACACATAGATTACCACACTGATCCTTAAGGGGACCTACTCTCTCCCTAGCTACCCTTTTACTCTTAATATACTTATAGAATCTGTTAGGATTCTCCTTTATCTTATCTGCCAGGGAAATCTCATGGCCCCTTTTCGCCCTCCTAATTTCCTTCTTAAGCTAACTCCTACCTCCCCTATACTCCTCGAGGGACTCGCTCGATCCCAGCTGCCTATACCTGACATATGCCTCCTTCTTTGTCCTGACCAGACCCTCAATATCCCTCGTCAACCAAAGTTCCCTAAACTTGCCAGCCTTGCCCTTCCATCTAACAGGAACATGCCGGCCCTGAACTCTTCCTATCTCACTTTTAAAAGCCTCCCACTTGCCAGACATCCCTTTACCTGTAAACAGCCTCTCCCATTCAACGTTTGAGAGTTCCTGTCTGATGCCATCGAAATTAGCCTTCCCCCAATTTAGGACTTCAACCTGAAGACCAGTCCTATCCTTTTCCATAACTATCTTGAAGCTAATAGTCACTGGTCCCAAAGTGCTCCCCCACTGACACATCAACCACCTGCCCAGCCTCATTTTCTAAGAGGAGGTTGAGTGTAGCCCCTTCTCTAGTAGGGCCATCCACATACTGCTTCAGAAAACTATCCTGGACACACTTAACAAATTCTTCCCCATCTGATCCCTTAGCACTAAGGCAGTCCCAGTCAATATTAGGGAATTTAAAATCATCTACTATTACAACCTTATAATTCCTACACCTATCTGTGATTTCCCTACATATATGCCCCTCCAATTCCCTCTGACTATTGGGGGGCCTATAGTATAATCCCATCAAAGTGATCACCCCTTTCTTATTTCTAAGTTCTACCCTATGGCCTCGCTGGACGTTCCCCCCGGGATATCCTCTCTAAGTACTGCCGTGATGTTCTCCCTGAACAATAGTGCAACTCCCCCTCCTCTCTTACCTCCACCTCTAAGTGGAGGAGAATTTATTTACACAGTGTGTTATAATCTGGTAAGTGTATGTTTAATTAGTAATTATTGAATGATTACTAAAACTATCAAAATCTGACATCTGATGCTGTGAACCCATTATTGTGAGTGGTAAATGATAAGTAACAATATTCATTCCTCCATCAGTCTGGTCATTAACACGGATCAGTCCTTCGGTACAGGCCACAGAGGGTTCTGCTGAGCAGATTACTGTCCTGGGATGGCAGGAAAGATTGACAATCACCTCATAAAGGTGATCAAAGATCTACAAGGTAAGACAATTTCATTCACACTCTCTAGCCCTGTTCTGTCTCTGTGAGATCACTTAACAGTTACTGATCCTGTTTGTTTCACAGGTTCAATCCAAGAGCTTTGCAAACACTACGAGTGGAATCAGCTTCCCATTACTGATGCTAGCCCTGTCCTCCACAGGCTGTGTACTAAGCTCGAGTACCTGCTACAGGTAGGACACCTCACTCTCTAGCTCCCACCCCAGATCAATCTGTATCTTTTCTGTGTGTGACTTCTCATACATCAGGGTGAGGGGGTAATAGTGATGGGAAATGGAAAGTGTGTGTGTCTGATTACTGTTCTAACTCTGTCTGTCTCTACCTCACTGTGTCTCTCTCTGTATCTATCTCTTTCGATCCCTACTTACCTCGTTCTCTATTCTCTCTGTCTATCAGACTCTCTCTCTCTGTCTATATCTGTCTCTACCTCACTCAGTCTCTCTGTCTCTAACTCTTTTTGTCTCTACTTATCTCTGCCTCTATTCTGTATCTCTGTCTGTCATTTTCACTGCCTCTCTATCTTTCTGTGTCTCTTTTTATATATCTATCTCTACCTCACCGTCTCTCTCACTCACTTTGTCTCTCCATCTGTCTCTGCTTTTCAGATGAATTAATTTCTATTTCTCTCCTCCCCAGTATGATCAGAAGGAGAAGAAATCTATTTTTGGAAGTCGGAAGGATTACTGGGATTATTTCTGCACCTGCCTGAATAGCCACAAGTGTGGAACAGATGCCCTGAAATTTATTAAACACACAACAAGAGTAAGTGTTGACGCAATCAGTTTCATTGAAACTTTTTTGGCTGAAGTTTCCTGTCTGGGAACTCTGCATACATACCAATTTACACAAACATATACAGAAAAGGAGAGACCAACTGTTCATCACACCTGTCCCATCTTGACATATTCACTGTATTGTCTCCATCTAACCCCTAACCTGACCCCACCATTACTGAGAGAGGCAGCAAAGGGAAAAAATAAACTATCAGCCAAAGTAACTCTGCAAAATTACTCTCCTACCTCAGGTGATAAAGCAAGTGCAAGGAGACCCTGGTGACTAGTATCACTCACCCCCTCCCATTAACCCATTAATAACTCACCATTGTCTCCACTTACAAGGACTGAAGGGGTTTCTGCTTCCTGTCCTCTGGGTGAGATACCACAGCACAGGCTGGAATGGAGGCTTGGCTTTTGACTCAGTTACACATTGCTGTAAACACCTGCCGCATCATAGAAAGCTAGATGTGTATTTCTACACACTGAATATTAGAGTGAGCAGCAACACCTGTGTACTATAGGAAGCAGCCAGTTAAACCCCTCCGCTCTCTCTCTCTCTCTCTTTGTGACCTGCAGCTGAACACCTCAATGGGGAAAGGACGAGCTTTCATCCGATACTGTCTGGTGCAACAGCAACTGGCAGACACTCTGCAGCTTTGCTTCCTCAATCAGGAGCTGGCCAGGTAAGGTGAAGGTGCCAGTCAGTCACACACCTGCACGGGGAATGCTGTGTGTTGGCAATGAAGGGCCGGATTGTGTTCCCAGCCTGGTGTCGGCTCCGTGGCGGTGGGGGGAGGAATGGCACTGGAGAATTGGAGAGGCGGTGGCCACTATGGAACCCTCCATGTCGTGTGAGAGCTGGTGTAACTCAAGTTGAAACCTTGGCCACCCCATCTCTGTAGCTTTACAGTGCCTGTGACTATTAGTCTGTGGCAATGTGTAGCCCAATGGCTCAACAGTGCCCCTGGCAGGTTATTGATAGAACTGCTGGGGTTTAAGAAGAGTGTGACAGTAACTGTGACGTTCATTGTTTCCCTTCCTCCTCTGCATGGGGCAGTGATTGTTAGAGCTGGGGGCAGGACGGGACAGTTTCAGGAACCAGCTTGGCCCCTCACTCAGAGGGCCAATCTTTAAATGACATTAGTTATGTAAAGAGATGAGAGAAGCTGGAATTATTCTGGTTGGAGCAGAGAAGGTTCAGGAAATATTGACTAGAGGTGTTTTGATGGAGTAAATAAGGAGAAACTGTTTCCATTGGCAGGAGGGTTGGTAACCAGAGGACACAGATTGAAGGTGATTGGCAAAATAACCAGAGGGGAATGTGTTATGTATTCTCCGGTTTGCTGGATATTTTATATATCTGATTTATCTCAGAGCAATGCAGAGATGACACAAGTTCTGAATCAACAACAAATGTATTTACAGTACTTAAAAATATCCCAGCACTTAGAAGATTTCAGTACAATGTCTCTCAGAACACTCTTGACTTTAGTTTCAGTTTCAAAACACGTAAGCTCCACCCAGAGGTTTAAGCAATGAAGCACAGTGAAGACTGCTCAGTGAACAGAATCATACTATCAAACACAGATTAATTAACCCATTGAGCACTACGGGATGGAAATAATTTTTTTACACAGTGAGTTGTTGTGATCTGGAATGCGCTGCCTGAAAGGGTGGTGGAAGCAGATTCAATAGTAACTTTCAAAAGGGAATTGGATAAATAGTTGAAAAGGAAAATCAGCAGGGCTCTGGGGAAAGAGCAGGGTATCGTTGAATCAGTTGGAGAGCTCTTTCAAAGAGCCAGCACAAGTACGGTGGGCAGATTGGCATCCTCTATTGCTTTACAATTCTTTGAAGTGGGATAGTGTTGGACCCTATGTGCCCACGTTACTTCATTTTGCGTCGTGACTGCTGGGGATGGGAGGGGGTTTCCAGTTCCTCCTGCTGCAGATAGGCTGATTCAGATCAATTGGGTTCAGATGTGTGAGGAGCAGACATCCAGAGCTGGCATCCTCTGACGCTAACCTGTATTGTATTGCACAAGCTGCCATGATTTGCCACACTATTACTTTGAGACATATTGTATTGACTGCTCTTTTTCAGTGACTGGTATTATGCCAGGAGCCCCTTCCTGTCCGAGAAACTCAGGTCTGACATCATGGAGCAGCTGTACTCCTTGAACGGAGTGAGATTTGACCTGGATTTGGAGGGTGTTCACCTAGACACAGCATGGCCATTAGGCACATGGTAAGGAGACAGAGAGAAGGAAGGAATAAAAGTTATAGAAACCGTCACATTTGCCTTTCCATTGGGTACAGCTTCACGCACTGTGTATACTTTTGGTCTCATTATTTAGGGAGGGATATACTTGCATTGGAAGCAGTTCAGAGAAAGTCTGCTAAGTTGATTCCGGGGACTGAAGGGGTTGTCTTCTGAGGAAAGCTTGAGCATGTTGGGCCGGTATTCATTGGAATTCAGCAGAAGATTTTCAGGGGGTTGACAGGGTAGAGGCTGAGAGGATGTTTCCCCTCATGGGGAAATCTAGAACGAGGGGGCACAGCTTCAAAATGAAGGGACTCCCTTCAAAGACAGAGATGAGGAAGTATTTCTTCTCCCAGAGGGTCAGTAATCTTTGGAATTCTCCAACCCAGTGAGTAGTGAAGGCTGGGTCATTGAATATATTCAAGGCTGAGTTAGACAGATTTTTGATCTACAAGGGAGTCAAAGGTTATGAGGCAGGCAGGAAAGTAGAGTTAAGGCCACAATCAGGTCAGCTATGATCTTATTGAATTATGGAGCAGGCTCAAAGAGTTAAATGACCTACTTTTGTTCATATTTTGTATGTTCTTCTGACTCTCACTGGGGTACAGTTCCACACACAATGACTCTCACTGGGGTACAGTTCCACACACACTGACTCTCACTGGGGTACAGTTCCACACACATTGACACTCACTGGGGTACAGTTCCACACACACTGACTCTCGCTGGGGTACAGTTCCACACACAATGACTCTCACTGGGGTACAGTTCCACACACACTGACTCTCGCTGGGGTACAGTTCCACACACACTGACTCTCACTGAGATACAGTTCCACACACACTGACTCTCACTGGGGTACAGTTCCACACACACTGACTCTCACTGGGGTACAGTTCCACACACACTGACTCTCGCTGGGGTACAGTTCCACACACACTGACTCTCACTGAGATACAGTTCCACACACACTGACTCTCACTGGGGTACAGTTCCACACACACTGACTCTCACTGGGGTACAGTTCCACACACACTGACTCTCGCTGGGGTACAGTTCCACACACACTGACTCTCGCTGGGGTACAGTTCCACACACACTGACTCTCGCTGGGGTACAGTTCCACACACACTGACTCTCGCTGGGGTACAGTTCCACACACACTGACTCTCACTGGGGTACAACAAAGAACAAAGAACAGTACAGCACAGGAACAGGCCATTCGGCCCTCCAAGGCTGCACCGATCTTGATACCTGTCTAAACTAAAACCTTCTGCACTTCCGGGGACCGTATCCCTCTATTCCCATTCTATTCATGTATTTGTCAAGATGCCTCTTCAACATCGTTATCGTATCTGCTTCCACCACCTCCCCCGGCAGCAAGTTTCAGGTACTCACCACCCTCTGTGTAAAGAATTTGCCTCGCACATCCCCTCTAAACTTTGCCCCTCGCAACTTAAACCTATGTCCCCTGGTAACTGACTCTTCCACCCTGGGAAAAAGCTTCTGACTATCCACTCTGTCCATGTCACTCATAAATTTGTAAACCTCTATCATGTCGCCCCTCCACCTCTGTCATTCCAGTGAAAACAATCCAAGTTTATCCAACCACTCCTCATAGCTAATGCCCTCCAGACCAGGCAACATCCTGGTGAACCTCCTCCGTACCCTCTCCAAAGCCTCCACGTCCTTCTGGTAGTGTGGCGACCAGAATTACACGCAATATTCTAAGTGTGGCCTAACTAAAGTTCTGTACAGCTGCAGCATGACTTGCCAATTATTATACTCTATGCCCCGACCGATGAAGGCAAGCATGCCGTATGCCTTCTTGACTACCTTATCCACCTGCGTTGCCACTTTCAGTGACCTGTGGACCTGTACGCCCAGATCTCTCTGCCTGTCAATACTCCTAAGGGTTCTGCCATTTACTGCATAACTCCCACCTGCATTAGACCTTCCAAAATGCATTACCTCACATTTTTCCAGATTAAACTCCATCTGCCATTTCTCCGCCCAAGTCTCCAACCGATCTATATCCTGCTGTATCCTCTGACAATCCTCACAACTATCCGCAACTCCACCAACCTTTGTGTCGTCCACAAACCTACTAATCAGACCAGCTACATTTTCCTCCAAATCATTTATATATACTACAAACAGCAAAGGTCCCAGCACTGATTCCTGCGGAACACCACTAGTCACAGCCCTCCATTCAGAAAAGCACCCTTCCACTGCTACTCTCTGTCTTCTATGACCGAGCCAGTTCTGTATCCATCTTGCCAGCTCACCTCTGATCCCGTGTGACTTCACCTTTTGTACCAGTCTGCCATGAGGAACCTTGTCAAAGGCTTTACTGAAGTCCATATCGACAACATCCACTGCCCTTCCTTCATCAATCATCTTCGTCACTTCCTCAAAAAACTCAGTCAAGTTAGTGAGACATAGCCTCCCCTTCACAAAACCATGCTCTCTCTCGCTAATAAGTCGATTTGTTTCCAAATGGGAGTAAATCCTGTCCCGAAGAATCCTCTCTAATAATTTCCCTACCACTGACGTAAGGTTCACCGGCCTATAATTTCCTGGATTATCCTTGCTACCCTTCTTAAACAAAGGAACAACATTGGCTATTCTTCAGTCCTCTGGGACCTCACCTGTAGCCAATAAGGATACAAAGATTTCTGTCAAGGCCCCAGCAATTTCTTCCCTTGCCTCCCTCAGTATTCTGGGGTCGATCCCATCAGGCCCTGGGGACTTATCTACCTTAATGCTTTGCAAGACACCCAACACCTCCTCCTTTTTGATAACGTGATGACGAGACTATCTACACTCCCTTCCCTAGGCTCATCATCCACCAAGTCCTTCTCTTTGGTGAATACTGATGCAAAGTACTCATTTAGTACCTCGTGCATTTCCTCTGGCTCCACGCATAGATTCCCATCTCTGTCCCTGAGTGGGCCAACCCCTTCCCTAGTTCCCCTCTTGTTCTTTATATACGAAAAATAAGTCTTGGGACTCTCCTTAATCCTGTTTGCCAATGACTCTTCATGACCCCTTTTAGTCCTCCTGACTCCTTGCTTAATTTCCTCCCTACTTTCTTTATATTCCTCAAGGGCTTCGTCCGTTCCTAGCCTTCCAGCCCTTATGAATGCTTCCTTTTTCTTTTTGACTAGGCTCACAATATCCCTCGTTATCCAAGGTTCCCGAAACTTGCCAAACTTATCCTTCTTCCTCACAGGAACATGCTGGTCCTGGATTCTAATCAACTGACATTTGAAAGACTCCCACATGTCAGATGTTGATTTACCCTCAACAGCCGCCCCCAATCTAAATTCTTCAGTTACTGCCTAATATTGTTATAATTATCCTTCCCCCAATTTAGCACCTTCATCCGAGGACTACTCTTATCCTTATCCACAAGTACCTTAAAACTTATGGAATTATGGTCACTGTTCCCGAAATGCTCCCCTACTTAAACTTCGACCACCTGGCCGGGCTCTTTCCCCAATACCAGGTCCAGTACGGCCCCATCCCTAGTTGGACTATCGACATATTGTTTCAAGAAGCCCTCCTGGATGCTCCTCACAAATTCTGCCCCATCCAAGCCCCTAGCACTAAGTGAGTCCCAGTCAATATAGGGGAAATTAAAATCACCCACCACGACAACCCTGTTACCTTTACATCTTTCCAAAATCTGTCTACATATCTGCTCCTCTACCTCCCACTGGCTGTTGGGAGGCCTGTAGTAAACCCCCAACATCGTGACTGCACCCTTCCTATTCCTGAGCTCCACCCATATTGCCTCGCTGCACGACCCCTCTGAGGTGTCCTCCCGCAGTACAGCTGTGATATTCTCCTTAACCAGTAATGCAACTTCCTCACCCCTTTTACATCCCCCTCTATCCCACCTGAAGCTTCTAAATCCTGGAACATTTAGCTGCCAATCCTGTCCTTCCCTCAACCAAGTCTCTGTAATAGCAACAACATCATAGTTCCAAGTACTAATCCAAGCTCTAAGTTCATCTGCCTTACCTGTTATACTTCTCACATTGAAACGAATGCACTTCAGACCACCAGTCCCGCTGTGCTCAGCAACATCTCCCTGCCTGTTCTTAGTCCTACTGGCCTTAGTTACTAGTTCCCCCTCATTTATTTCACTTGCTGTCCGACTGCTCTGGTTCCCACCCCCCTGCCACACTACTTTAAACCCTCCCGAGTGACACTAGCAAACCTCGCAGCCAGGATATTTGTGCCCCTCCAGTTTAGATGCAACCCGTCCTTCTTGTACAGGTCCCATCTGTCCCTGAAGAGATCCCAATGATCCAGATATCTGAAACCCTCCCTCCTACACCAGCTGTTCAGCCACGTGTTTAGCTGCACTATCTTCCTATTTCTAGCCTCACTGGCACGTGGCACAGGGAGTAATCCTGCTGTCTGTGAGGAGCTGCAATTGGGTACACTTCCTGCAGATGTTGTCGTCTGGAACGCTGGAAGCATCACACACTGACATCACACACACTGACCCTCACTGGGATACAGTTACACACACACTGACTCTCACTGGGATACAGTTCCACATCAGCCAGGTCCCCTCTGATACTTGGCTGAAACGCCCAGTCTTTCTGTGTAGTTCTAGATTGTCGGTACTGGCAGCCTATTCAGCGAACTGATATTGCATAAATAAGCTGAATCTTGCACTCAGCCAATAAACACACGGCAGCAGAATTCAGAGCCAGTGATGAGGGAGTGGTATCCGTGTCTCACTTCCTCTTCCCAAAGCTTGACCCTGAAGTGAATTGTGAACCTTCTAAAGCAGTACAGAGTGCAGTCAATTAACTCCAGCAGTGTACCCTGGGGCTTTCGGGATTGGGGGAAAAAATGTCAAAATCATTCAAAAATTGAATAATAAAATGTTTTTCCCTCATGAAATAATTGTTTTTTTTTAAGGAAATCATCTTGAAACTTAAAACAAGGAAACAAAACCCTCCACAAAGCGAGCTGACCTCAGTGTGTCTTAGTTGTTGGAGGGAACTGCAACAACATGGGAATTGACAACCCAATAATATAGAAAGTACACAAAACACACGATGTTATTAACCAAATAAAAGCCACTCAATGGTTTCTGTTATTCCATTTAAAAAACACCCGAACCCTTCGATTAGATTCCAGTCTGTAACTCACTCCTGGGTATCTGTTATTCTATATATAAACCCACCCGAACCCCTCGATTAGATTCCAGTCTGTAACTCACTCCCAGGTATCTGTTATTCTATATATAAACCCCCGAACCCCTCGATTAGATTCCATTCTGTAACTCACTCCTGGGTATCTGTTATTCTATATATAAACCCCCCGAACCCCTCGATTAGATTCCAGTCTGTAACTCACTCCCAGGTATCTGTTATTCGATATATAAACCCCCGAACCCCTCGATTAGATTCCATTCTGTAACTCACTCCTGGGTATCTGTTATTCTATATATAAACCCCCCGAACCCCTCGATTAGATTCCAGTCTGTAACTCACTCCCAGGTATCTGTTATTCGATATATAAACCCCCCGAACCCCTCGATTAGATTCCAGTCTGTAACTCACTCCCGGGTATCTGTTATTCTATAAATAAACCACCCGAACCCCTCGATTAGATTCCAGTCTGTAACTCACTCCCGGGTATCTGTTATTCTATATATAAACCCCCCGAACCCCTCGATTAGATTCCAGTCTGTAACTCACTCCCGGGTATCTGTTATTCTGTATATAAACCCCCCGAACCCCTCGATTAGATTCCAGTCTGTAACTCACTCCCAGGTATCTGTTATTCTGTATATAAACCCCCGAACCCCTCGATTAGATTCCAGTCTGTAACTCACTCCCGGGTATCTGTTATTCTGTATATAAACCCCCCGAACCCCTCGATTAGATTCCAGTCTGTAACTCACTCCCGGGTATCTGTTATTCTGTATATAAACCCCCCGAACCCCTCGATTAGATTCCAGTCTGTAACTCACTCCCAGGTATCTGTTATTCTGTATATAAACCCCCGAACCCCTCGATTAGATTCCAGTCTGTAACTCACTCCCGGGTATCTGTTATTCTGTATATAAACCCCCCGAACCCCTCGATTATATTCCGGTCTGTAACTCACTCCCGGGTATCTGTTATTCTACATAAGAATGCTTTGACATTCTCCCTGAATTGTGGTGCCCAGAATTGGTCTCTATATTCCAGCTGAGGCCTAACAAGTGATTTATGAAAGTTCAGCAAAGCATCCTGGCTTTTGTACTCTGTGCCTATATTTTAGATGTCTACACATATACTGCAGAGTCCCTGATACTAAGGATAAAGGCCCTTTGAGCTGTACTGGGTCCATATTACTCCAAGTCCTGTACTGGGTCGAGGATCGTAGGAGCAGGAGTAGGCCATTCAGCCTGTCAAGACTGCTCCGTCACTAGTTACATCATAGAGTCATAGAGTCGTACAGCATCGAAACAGGCCCTTCAGCCCATCGCGACCATGCTGACCATGATGCCTATCTATAATAATCCCACCTGCCTGCATTAATTCCATATCCCTCTATGCCTTGCTCATTCAAGTACCTGTCCAGATGCCTCTTAAATGTTGCTACTGTTCCTGCCTCCACCACCTCCTCAGGCAGCTCATTCCAGATACTCACTATTCTTTGTGTGAAAAATCTACCCCTTTGATCCCCTTTAAACGTCCTCCCTCTCACCTTAAATCTATGCCCTCTAGTTTTAGTCACCCCTACCATGGGAAACAGACTCTGGCTATCCACCCTATCTATGCCTCTCATCATTTTATATACCTCTATCATGTCCCCTCTCAGCCTCCTTCGCTCCAGGGAAAACAGACCCAGCCTATCCAATCTCTCTTTATAACTCAAGCCCTCCAAACCAGGCAACATCCTTGTGAATCTTTTCTGCACCCTCTCTAGCTTAATCACGTCTTTCCTGTCGTGCGGCGACCAGAACTGCACACAGTACTCCAAATACGGCTGAGCCAACGTTATGTACAACTGTAACAGGACGTCCCAACTCTTGTACTCAATGCCTTGGCCAATGAAGGCAAGCATGCCATTCGCCTTCTTCACCACCCTGTCTACCTGTGTTGCCACTTTCAGGGAACTATGTACTTGTACCCCAAGGTCTCTCTGCTCAACAACACTCCCCAGGGCCCTGCCATTCACTGTATATGTCCTGCCCTGGTATACCTTCCCAAATTGCATCACTTCACACTTGTCTGCGTTAAATTCCATTTGCCACTCCCTTGCCCACTTTCCCAGTTGATCTATATGTTGTTGTAACCTTTGACAACCTTCTTCACTGTCCACTATACCACCAATTTTGGTGTCATCTGCAAACTTACTAATCATGCCCCTTACATTCACATCCAAGTCATTAATATATATGACAAACAACAGAGGGCCCAGCACCGATCCCTGCGGCACACCGCTGGTCACTGGCCTCCAATCTGAAAAATAACCCTCCACTACCACCCTCAGCCTCCAGTCACCAAGACAATTTTGTATCCAATTTGCTAGCTCACCCTGGATCCCATGTGTTCTAACCTTCTGGACCAGCCTACCATGTGGGACCTTGTCAAAGGCCTTGCTCCATGTAGACAATGTCCATCGCCCTGCCCTCGTCAATCCTCTTGATCACCTCCTCGAAAAACTCAATCAAATTCGTTAGACATGATTTCCCACGCACAAAGCCATGCTGACTATCCCTAATCAGACCATGCCTTTCCAGATGCATATAAATCCTGTCTCTCAGAATCCCTTCCAATAACTTTCCCACCACTGATGTAAGGCTCACTGGGCTGTAGTTCCCTGGCTTTTCCCTGCTGCCCTTCTTAAATAAAGGCACAACATTAGCTATCCTCCAGTCTTCCGGTACCTCACCCGTGGCTAACGATGATACAAAAATCTCTGCCAGGGCCCCAGCAATCTCCTCCCTTGCTTCCCAGAGCATCCTAGGATACACCAGGTCAGGCCTTGGGGATTTATCCACCTTAATGCGCTTCAAAACCTCCAACAACTCCTCCTTTGTAATGTTGATATGCTCCAGGATGTCGCTGTTCCCTCCCTTGAACTCATTAGCTTCCATGACCTTCTCCACGGTAAATACGGACGAGAAATATTCATTTAAGACCTCGCTCATTTCCCGTGACTCCACACATAGATTATCACACTGATCCTTAAGGGGACCTACTCTCTCCCTAGCTACCCTTTTACTCTTAATATACTTATAGAATCTTTTAGGATTCTCCTTTATCTTATCTGCCAAGGAAATCTCATGGCCCCTTTTCGCCATCCTAATTTCCTTCTTAAGTGTACTCCTACATCCCCTATACTCCTCGAGGGATTCGCTCGATTCCTGCTGCCTATACCTGACATATGCCTCCTTCTTTGTCCTGACCAGACCCTCAATATCCTTCGTCAACCAAAGTTCCCTAAACTGGCCAGCCTTGCCCTTCCATCATGGCTGATCATCTACCTCAATGCCACTTTCCCACGTTATCCCCATACCCCTTGATATCCAGATATCTCTCAATTTCTGTCTCGAACATGCTCAATGATTGAGCTTCCACAGCCCTCTGGGGTAGAGAATTCCAAAGATTCACCGGCTTCTGAGTAAAGATATTCCTCCTCATCTCAGTCTTAAATGGCCTACCCCTTATTCTGAGACTGTGTCCCCGGTTCTAAACTCACCAGCCAGAGGAATCATCCCATCTACATCAACCCTTTCATGCCCTGTAAGGATTTTGTAGGTTTCTGTGTTACTCTGAGCCCTGTACTGAGTCTGTGTTATTTGAAATGTGCACAAATGGAACCAATCCTCTTGTCTCTGTGCTGCTCCAGTAATTGGTGTATCCCTGTCATAAATACAGACAGGCAGGAAAATATAGGGGCGGAAATGTCTATGGTAGTTATAGCACTTCTGGTACGGAGCTGGCAACCCAGACGTTGCACGTTCAAGTCACACTAGGGCAAGTCGTAATAGTGAATTAATTAACCAGAAAACGACTGTTAAAAATAGCCAGTTCACTAACGATCTACAGGAAAGCAAAGCTGACACCCCAGCTACCCTGTGGCCTAGTTGTGACCTCGGCCTGGCCTAAGCCTGACCTTGGCCTGGCCTAAGCCTGACCTCGGCCTGGCACTGACACTGCATGGCCCCATGATAAATAAATTAATTAAGGAATGTGTTTCAACAATTAAAAAAAGTGCCAAAAATTGACTAAAGTGATATGAGAACTAAGAGGACAACTTATCAGGGAAGATTGGGCTGGGCTGTTCTCTCTAGAAAACAGACTGAGGGGTGCCTGGAACAGCCCTTTAAGATTATGGAAGAGTTTGATAAGGTAGATGTTGAGATGCTTCCACTTGTGAGAAAGACGAAAATTATGGGCCATAAATGTAAGATAGTCACTGTTGTGAGCCAGTAAGAAAGGTGTTTGGGATTCCCTTTCAGTCTTCACCTGGTCTTACCGTAACAGGGTTTAATTTCAAACACACGGTGTTTTTAGCTCCCCCTTGGTGAATCCTTGTTCACCGCTTTCCAATTATAAGGCAAAGAAACCAGCACAAACAGGTTTTCTTAGGTTTAAAGAAGAAAAGTTTAAATTTATTAAACTTAAACTCTAATTTGGTTGATGCCTATGGATACACGACGCGCCCACGCTAGTATGCATACGCGATACACACATGCAAATAGAGACAGAAAAGAGCAGAAGGAAAATAAAGTAGAAAAATTTGAGGCAATATCTGAAGAGTCTTTGTTATGGTTCTTCAAGCTCACTGTAGAGTCCTGGATTATAGGCAGTTCTTGTTTTTCGTTGGGGCCCAGTATTCTTCTTAAACCTTGTTAACTGTAGGAGACTTTTCTCTCTTGGGGTTCATGTGTCTTCAGTGGATTCAGAGGCTTATGAGAAAGAGATGGGAGCAGACAGGAGGGATCGTCTCAGTCCAGGAGCAAACAGACTTTCTGAGTTCAAACTCTCTGTGGCCAGTTCAAAAGAAAACCCTGGAACAGCCAGTTAGTCATGTGACCAGCTGGTCTAACCAGTCCTGGCCCTAGTGGATTGTATCCTCCTTAGCAAGCCCAGGAATGCGCTTCCTCACCTTCGATGTCTGTTGATATGTAAATGTTTTTTTCCAGCCAAGGCTGATCTGTTCAACAAGTCATTTCCTTGTTCCAACAACAGTTAGAATTCAATGTTCATGACAAAATTCTTGGCAGGTGGGGGCCTAGCATGGCATTCACTAACAAATCCAATAGGGAATTCAGGAGAAGCTTCTTTACCCAGAGAGTGGTGAGAATGTGGATCTCACTGCCACAGTGAGTAATTGAGGTGCATAACATCAGTACATTTAAGGGGAAGCTGGATAAACATATGAGGGAGAAAGGAACAGAAGAATATGCTGACAGTGAGATGAAGAGGAGTGGGAGGAGGCTCGTGTGGAGCATAAACACTGGCCTGGACTTGATGGGCTGAATGGCCTGTTCTTCTGTAAGTTAATACTTTGTAATAAGGACAGCCAAGGGAATTAAGATATTTGTATAATCAACATTTAATATATAAATATCATTAATTTATTAAGGGAAAATCATGTTTAACTAACTTGCTGGAGTTTTTTGAAGAACTAGCGGAGAGGGTTGATGAGGGCAATGCAGTTGATGTGCTGTACATGGATTTCCAGAAGGCGTTTGATACAGTGCCACGCAACAGACATGTGAGCAAAGTTATAGCCAATGGAGTAAAAGGGACAGTGGCAACATGGATATGAAACTGGTTGTCTGACCAGAAACAAAGAGTAGTGGTTAGTGGATGTTCTACGGGCTGGAGGAAGGCTTGTAGTGGAGTTCCCCGGGGGTCAGTGTTGGGACCCTTGCCTTCCTGATATATATTAATGACCTAGACCTTGGTGTACAGGCCACAATTTCAAAGTTTGCAGATGATACAGAACTTGGAAGCATTGTGAACTGTGAGGAGGATAGTGTAGAACTTCAAAAGGACATAGACAAGTTGGTGGAATGGGCAGACAGGTGGCAGATGAAGTTCAATGCAGAGAAATGTGAAGTGATTCATTTTGGTAGGAAGAACATGGAGAGACAATATAAAATAAAGGGTACAATTCTAAAGGGGGACCTGGGTGTATATGTGCATAAGTCATTGAAAGTGGCAGGACAGGTTGAGACAGCAGTTAGTAAAGCATACAGTATCCTGGGTTTTATTAATAGTGGCATAGAGTACAAGAGCAAAGAAGTTATGTTGAACTTGTATAAGACACTAGTTCGGCCTCAGCTGGAGTATTGTGTCCAATTCTGGGCACCACACATTAGGGAAGATGTGAGGGCATTGGAGAGCGTACAGAAAAGATTCATGAGAATGGTTCCAGGGATGAGGAACTTCAGTTATGAAGATAGATTGGAGAAGTTAGGACTGTTTTCCTTGGAGAAGAGAAGGCTGAGAGGTGATTTGATAGAGGTATTCAAAATCACGAGGGGTCTGGACAGAGTAGATAGAGAGAAACTGTTCCCACTCATGAAAGGATCGAGAACGAGAGGGCACAGATTTAAAGTGATCGGCAAAAGAAGCAAAAGTGACCTGAGGAAAACCTTTTTCACACAGCGAGTGGTTAAGGTCTGGAATGCGCTGCCTGAGAACATGGTGGAGGCAGGTTCAATTGAAGCATTCAAAAGGGAATTAGACAGTTATATGAAAAGGAAGGATGTGCAGGGTTACGGGGAGAAGATGGGGAATGGCACCAAGTGAATTGCTCATTCGGAGAGCCGTTGCAGACACGATGGGCCAAATGGCCTCCTTTTGCACTGTAACAATTCTGTGATTCTGTGATTTAATGAGTAATTAATGCCACAACTTTCCCACTATTCTGTTTACAGCAGTGAATTTAAAAACCCTGGGAGAACATCTGGGATGGGAGGTCCATCCAACAACCACTTTAAGGTATTATACACCTTTCAAATAGTTTCTGCTGAATGGATTTCATTATGCGTGAGGCAATTTGAACAGGGCAAACCTCCACTTCTGTCCGTTAGTGTCAGGTACAGCACAGGTTAGATACGGAGTAAATCTCCCTCTACCCTATCCCATCAAACACTCCTCGGACAGGTACAGCATGGGGTTAGATACGGAGTAAATCTCCCTCTACACTGTCAAGAAAAAAGAAAAAAAAAACGGGGTTAGATACAGAGTAAAGCTAAAAAAAGAAAAAACGGGGGTTAGATACAGAGTAAAACTCCCCCTACAAAAGAAAAAAAAATTAAAAAAAATGGGGTTAGATACAGAGTAAAGCTCCCTCTACACTGTCCCCATCAAACACTCCCAGGACAGGTACAGCACAGGGTTAGATACAGAGTAAAGCTCCCTCTACACTGTCCCCATCAAACACTCCCAGGACAGGTACAGCATGGGGTTAGATACGGAGTAAAGCTCCCTCTACACTGTCCCCATCAAACACTCCCAGGACAGGTACAGCACAGGGTTAGATACAGAGTAAAGCTCCCTCTACACTGTCCTCATCAAACACTCCCAGGACAGGTACAGCACAGGGTTAGATACAGAGTAAAGCTCCCTCTACACTGTCCATTCAAACACTCCCAGGACAGGTACAGCATGGGGTTAGATACGGAGTAAAGCTCCCTCTGCACTGTCCCCATCAAACATTCCTTTCTGGGTTGTGGCCAAGGTATCTGGAGGATGGGAGATAAACAATGATGGTAGGAACATCTATTGTCTGAGAGATTGAGAGGATGTAACACTGCTGGGAATGCTGGGATATTGGTGCTTCCATAAGTATGGCCTTGTCAGGAATTCTGGAAAAAAAAAATGGGGTTAGATACAGAGTAAAGCTCCCTCTACACTGTCCTCATCAAACACTCCCAGGACAGGTACAGCACGGGGTTAGATACAGAGTAAAGCTCCCTCTACACTGTCCCCATCAAACACTCAAAAAAAAAACGGGGTTTGAGAAAAGAAAAAACAAAAAACAATAAAACAAAAACCGGGTTGGCAGGCAATCGAGAGGCGACATGAAGGCTTCAGGCACCCTTAAGGAATACAAGGTGATTGGGCGACGCCTGCCCTCACCTAAAGAGCCCAACCCTGCCCTGTATCAGATGCGCATCTTTGCTCCAAATCATATTGTTGCCAAGTCTCGATTCTGGTACTTCATCTCATTGATGAAGAAGCTGAAGAAGTCTGCTGGTGAAATTGTCTATTGTGGACTGGTTTTTGTGAAGTCGCCAGCAAAAGTGAAGAACTTTGGTATTTGGCTGCGCTATGACTCTTGTAGTGGAACCCATAACATGTACAGGGAGTACAGGGACCTGACCACTGCTGGTAAAAAAAAAAACGGGGTTAGATACAGAGTAAAGCTCCCTCTACACTGTCCTCATCAAACACTCCCAGGACAGGTACGGCACGGGGTTAGATACAGAGTAAAGCTCCCTCTACACTGTCCTTATCAAACACTCCCAGGACAGGTACAGTACGAGGTTAGATACAGAGTAAAGCTCCTTCTACACTGTCCTCATCAAACACTCCCAGGACAGGTACAGTACGAGGTTAGATACAGAGTAAAGCTCCCTCTACACTGTCCTCATCAAACACTCCCAGGACAGGTACAGCATGGGGTTAGATACAGAGTAAAGCTCCTTCTACACTGTTCCCATCAAACACTCCCAGGACAGGTACAGCATGGGGTTAGATACAGAGTAAAGCTCCTTCTACACTGTTCCCATCAAACACTCCCAGGACAGGTACAGCATGGGGTTAGATACAGAGTAAAGCTCCCTCTACACTGTCCCCATCAAACACTCCCAGGACAGGTACGGCACGGGGTTAGATACAGAGTAAAGCTCCTTCTACACTGTCCCCATCAAACACTCCCAGGACAGGAAGAAAAAAAAAGAAAAAAAAACGAAAAAAAAAAACGGGGTTAGATACAGAGTAAAGCTCCCTCTACACTGTCCTCATCAAACACTCCCAGGACAGGTACAGTACGAGGTTAGATACAGAGTAAAGCTCCTTCTACACTGTCCTCATCAAACACTCCCAGGACAGGTACAGTACGAGGTTAGATACAGAGTAAAGCTCCCTCTACACTGTCCTCATCAAACACTCCCAGGACAGGTACAGTACGAGGTTAGATACAGAGTAAAGCTCCTTCTACACTGTCCTCATCAAACACTCCCAGGACAGGTACAGCCCGGGGTTAGATACAGAGTAAAGCTCCCTCTGCACTGTCCTCATCAAACACTCTCTGTATGGTTTTGGTGCAGAGTAAATGCTTAATGTGAAAATACATATGTTGATGATGGCATTGTGGTTATGACCTGTAATCTAGAGACCCAGGCTAATGCCCTGGGGACACCGTTTTAATTCCACCACAGCAGCTAGTGGAATTTAAATTCAATTAATTGATAAAAATCTGGAATTGAAAGCTAGACCCAGTGGTGGTGTCATGAAACTATCATTAATTGTTGTAAAAAACAATCTGCTTCACTAATGTCCTTTAAGGAAGGAAATCTGCTGTCCTTACCTGGTCTGGCCGACGTGTGACTCCACAGAAATGTGGTTGCCTTTTAACTGCTCTCTGATATGGCCCAGCAAGCCACTCAGTTCAAGGGTAATTAAGGATGGGCAACAAATGCTGGCCTTGCCAGTGATGCCCACATCCCATGAAAGAAAAGAAGAAAAAAATGGTGATCATATTTTGCCTCCCATGTCAGATAATGTGGAGGTCGGAACTTTCTGAGGATATTACTTCAGGTATGATGTTTAATATTTGTGATCATGGTTTTATACTTAGGGGATGTTCAAGAAGGCAAATAATGGGTCAGCTAAGGATCCTGAGCACGAAAAACCAGTGGTTACCGGGGAGATGAAGAAATCCAGGAAGATCATAGTGCAGGAAATCCCATCAGGACCATTGGCACCACATGGTGCTTTGCAGAGTCATGGTAATCTACGAGACAGCCATGAACCAATTCAGGAAATGTCTACAAACTCTGATGGCTCCAGTTCAGTTTCAGGTCAACAGGCACAACCTGAACATGATGTGAAAATATTCCAACATGAAGGACAGAATGTAGAATTGGTGAGCAACTTGGACCAAGAGTGTAACAGCTCGGAGCAGCCCAGGGGGAAAGGCCAAGATGACACCCAGAGGTGTCCGGAATATGTGACCACCTTGGCTGCAGGTGAGAAGAGAGAGACTGAAGTAAAGGTTATAGCAGAGCAGCAATCTCTAATAGAGAAACTCAGCAGGGATCTAAAGGAGAAAGAGCATGTCATTGAGCAATTCAATGGTCTTCTCAAAGAAAAAGAGAAGATCCATGGGGAGGAGTCCTCCAAACTCCAGCAAGAGATCTCAAACTTGAAGGAGATGCAGAAGAAAAATGAGGAACAATTGAACAGGGTTATGCAGCTTGAGGAGAGTAATAAGTTCTTGAACGAAACTGTTGAGGAAATGGACAGTGTCCTTGATGAACTGAAACAAGTGATGGTTGAAAAAGGTCAGGAGAATAAGTTACTGAAAAAGGAGCAGGTTGAAAAGGTGGCAGCAACCCAACAAGTCCACCAGGAAGAGTTGGAAAAACTGAAGCTCTCTCTTGTAGAACAACAAAAGGAATACGATGGAATGAAATGTGATGCTGATCAAAGGCTCAAGAAAGTGATGGAGGAACTGAGAAACAAAGAGTCAATCCTGGCTGGATTTCAGAGTAATCACGAGCTGGAGACAGACAAGCGATTGGCCGAGATGGAAGCGTTACAGTCCAAGCTGCAAAGCCTGGAGTCTCTCAACAATTCACTAGAAAACAAGAACCGAGAGAGTCGGCGGAAGGTCAAAGATTTAGAAATGACTGTCATCTCACTTCAGTCAGAGCTTAGCAGACTGCAAGCTTCAGAGAAACAGCTTCAACAGAGTAGTGTTGCCATCCTCTCTCCTGATGGAAAGGAACTAAAGCTGAAGGCAGACAATGACAATGTCGAAGAGTTCCTGAGGGAAGTCCAAGTGCAGAATGAATTGATCAATCAAGGGCTGGAAAGGGATGAACTCACGCAGGGGGAGGCCGTGTGCTCGGATTCACTCGCTGCTTTGAAGCTGGAACACCAACGAGCCCTGGTGAAAATTTCAGACCTTGGTCAACAGCTGGCAAAATACAAAGAGCAAGAGCAAACCTCCAAAAATCCCATTGAAGAAAACATAAACACTGCAGCAAAGGAAATGGAAGATCTACAGGTCATGAAGGACAAACTTGAAGAGATTACTCAGAAATTAGAGTCATCAAATGCAGGGAAGTTAGAAGCCGAACGGAAACTAGAGGTAACTGTTGCCCAACTCTATACGTTAACAGCAGAACAGTCAAGTACAGAAAACCGAATGACAGAATTGACAGATCAACAGAAGGTTCTTGCAGAGGAGAGGAAGACTGAACTGGTAATACCTGACAGAAGCCAGGCAGAAATGGTTGGGCTACAGCCTCACAAAGCTGAAGTGAGAAACAGTTTACAAGAGGTCCCAGAAGAGAACATCTCCACCCAGACGGAACTGACCTCTGTGCTTTCTGCTCTGGATGAGTCTAGTCAGGAAGTCGCCAGGGTCAAGAAACAGATGGAAGAGCTGGAGAACAACCATAGGCTAGAGGTTCAAGGAATGATGGAAAGAATTGAGACCATTCAAGCTGAGCAGGGAACATTGGAGCAAGAGAAGGATGAGCTGAGGAAGAAAGTTTCTATCCTGGATGAGGACCTTTTGCAATTGAAGGAGAGTGCTGCAAAACTGGAGCAGGCCAATGCCAAGGCACACGGTGAGATGGAGAGGGCACAGGCCGAGGTGGAGCAGTTACATGCACAGATGGTACAGCTGACCTCCGAGAAGGTTGCAATAGAGGAAAAGGTTGCGAGGATGGGACAGCAGCAAGTGAACGATGAAGCCCGCAAGTTGGAGAACACAGAGGAAGGGAAGGAGGGAGCACGAGGGCAGCTGTCGTCCCTCGCAAGGGCTAACGAGGAACTTCAGGCCAAACTGCTGGCTGCGCAAGAGCAAGTGAGCTCACTGCAGCAGTCGAGGGAACAGGCGAGCTCAGACTTTGATCAAGAAATGGCCAAGAAAACCGTTGAATGTGACAGGCAAACAGAGGTACAAACTTAACCTTGCAATGGCTGTGTCAAACAGTTACATTTTGTGGCCTATAATTTTCAGTTTTTCTTTCTAGTTTTGGTTGATGATGAAAAGGCAAACCTGCAATCACATCCCTCAGAGTGTTTCACATATCATCAATTAATTTGAACAGCAGGGACTGGGATAGAATCAAACACAGAAGCCATTTTGGACACAGAAAGATCCCACAGATTCTACCACTGTTCTGACTCTGGAACAGTTCCTACAGATTGGAGGGTAGCTAATGTAACCCCACTATTTAAAAAGGGATGTAGAGAGAAAACAGGGAATTATAGACCAGTCAGCCTGATGTCGGTAGTGGGGAAAATTCTAGAGTCCATTATCAAATATTTTATAGCAGAGAACTTAGAGAACAGTGATAAAATCGGGCAGAGTCAGCATGGATTTACGAAAGGGAAATCATGCTTGACAAATCTACTGGAATTCTACGAGGATGTAACTAGTAGAGTTGATGAGGGGGAGCCAGTGGATGTGGTTCTTTTGGACTTTCGGAAGGCTTTCGACAAAGTCCCACATGAGAGATTAACACGTAAAATTAAAGCGCATGGGATTGGAGGTCGTGTTATTGAGTTGGATGATCAGCAATGATCAAAATGAATGGTGGAGCAGGCTGGATGGGCCGAATGGCCTACTCCTGCTCCTATTTTCTATGTTTCTATGTTTCTATGTAACACCATTTCTCTACTCATACTGATTTCTTTCAGTTCTTCTCTCTCACTAAGCCCTGTGTCCCCCAACATTTCTGGTATGATATTTGTGTCCTCCTTTGTGAAGACAGAACCAAAGTATGCATTTAGTTGGTCAGCCATTTCTTTGTTCTCCATAATAAATTCTCCTGTTTCTGACTGTAAGGGACCTACATTTGTCTTCACCAATCTTTTTCTCTTCACATACCTGTAGAAACTTTTACAGTCAGTTTTTATGTTCCCCGCAAGCTTGCTCTCGTACTCTATTTTCCCCTTCTTAATCAATCCCTTGGTCCTCCTTTGCTGAATTCTAAACTGCTCCCAATTCTCAGGTCTGTGGTTTTTCCTGGCAAATTTATATGCCTCTTCCTTGGATCTAATGCTATCTCTAATTTCCATTGTAAGCCATGGTTTGGCTACTTTTTCCATTTTACTTTTGCACCAGACAGGGATAAACAATTGTTGCAGTTCATCCATGCACGCTTTAAATGTTTGCCATTGCCTATCCACCGTCATCCCTTTAAGTAACGTTTCCCAATCCGTCATGGCCAACTCGTGCCTCATACCTTCGTAGTTTCCTTTACTAAGATTCAGGACCCTCGTTTCAGAATCAACTATGTCACTCTCCATCTTGATGAAGAATTCTATCATATTATGGTCGCTCGTCCTCAAGGGGTCTCGCACAACTAGATTGTCAATTATTCCTCTCTCATTACACAATACTCAGTCTAGGATGGCCTGTTCTCTAATTAGTTCCTCAATGTATTGGTCCAGAAAACCATCCCGTATGCACTCCAAGAATTCCTCCTCTATGGTATTGTGACTAATTTGCTTTGCCCAATTTATATGCAGATTAAAGTCACCCATAATTACAGATGTTCCTTTATCGCATGCATCTCTAATTTTCTGCTTCATGCCAACATCACCACCACAGTTTAGGGGTCTATATACAATCTCCACTAACGTTTTTTGCCCCTTAGTGTTTCTCAGCTCTACCCATACAGATTCCACATCGTCAGAGCTAATATCTTTCCTCACTATTGCGTTAATTTCCTCTTTAACCAGCAATGCAACTCCACCATCTTTTGCTTTTTGTCTGTCCTTCCTAAATACTGAATATCCCTGGATGTTCATTTCCCATCCCTGGTCACCTTGCAGCCATGTTTCCGTAATCCCGACTATATCATAATTATTTACATCTATTTGCACGATTAATTCATCCACTTTATTGTGAATGCTCCACGCATTAAGGCACAAAGCCTTAAGGCTTGTCTTTTTAACATTATTTCTCCCCTTTCCACTATTTTTCACTGTGTCCCTGTTTGATTCTGGCCCTTGATTTCTCTGCCTATCACTTTTCTTATTCCCCTTACTGTCTTTTGTTCTTGTCTTTGATCCCCCCTCCTCTGACTCCTTGTAAAGGTTCCCATCCCCCTGCCATTTCAGTTTAAACCCTCCCCAACCACTCTAGCAAATACTCCCCCGAGGACATCAGTCCCGGTCCTGCCCATGTGTAACCCGTCCAGTTTGTATTGGTCCCACCTCCGCCAGAACCGGTCCCAATGTCCCCTCCCCCTCACACCATCTCTTCAGCCACGTATTCATCCGATATATCCTGCTATTTCTACTCTGACCAGCACGTGGCACTGGTAGTAATCCTGAGATCACTACCTTTGAGGTCCTACTTTTCAACTTACTTCCCTATATTCTGCTTTTAGGACCTCATCCTTTTTTTCACCTATGTTGTTTGTACCAATGTGTACCACGACCACTGGCTGTTCACCCTCCCCCTTCAGAATGTCCTGTAACCGCTCTGAGACATCCTTGACCCTAGTACCAGGGAGGCAGCATACCATCCTGGAGTCTCGTTGCGGCCACAGAAACGCCTATCTATTCCCCTTACAATTGAATCCCCTATAACTATTGCACTCCCACACTTTTTACTCCTCCCCTATGCAGCAGAGTTGGGCTGTTGCTGCCTTCTCCTGAGAGGCCATTCCCTCCAGTAGTATCCAAAGCAGTATATCTGTTTTGCAGGGGAATAGCCACAGGAGATTCCTGAACTGCCTGCCTAGTGCTCTGCCTGGTGGTCACCCATTCCCCACCTGCCTGTGGGGTCTGAGCCTACGGTGTGACCACCTCTCTATACGTGCTATCCACGATACTCTCCACCTCGTGGATGCTCCACAGTGTCCCCAGCTGCCACTCCAGCTCCGAAACCCGGGCTTCCAGGAGCTGCAGCTGGATACATTTCCTGCATACATGCTGGTCCCGGGCACTGGAAATGTTCCCGGCTTCCAACATGGAGCACGAGGAGCACACCACGGCTTTGAGCTCTCCTGCTATGACTTAACCCTTCAAATTAAATTAAACCTTCTGGAAGATCTTAATGTCCACTAATTTCAGTTACTGTAGGGCCCTTCTTCCCTGGTCCTCATTACAACAGAACTCCCTAAAAAAAATACTATATTTGAAATAAACTTTAAACTTTTGAGATACTTACCCAACTATTTGGAGCTAGTCCCCAATAGCAGTGACCCATCAACCAATCACCTTGCAGCTGAGTGAGGGTGTGTGCGTGTGTGTGTGTGTGAGGAGGGAGTGTGTGTGTGAGGAGGGAGTGTGTGTGTGAGGAGAGAGTGTGCGTGTGAATAGTGAGTGTATGTGTGTGTAAGTAATGAGTTTGAGGAGAGAGTCTCTGTGTTGCCATGGTCCTGTAGTTTGTTTTTTTCTGTGAATATGCGGTTTGCCTTTAAGGCTTGCAAAGGATCAGTATTGCTTTAAGAACCAACAAGCTTCAGGAGTTATAGGAAGGTGCATATTCGTTGCCTTAGAAACAGCCATTTGGAAACTGTGATTTAAAGGGTCCATTCTTGTTACCATAGATAGTCACTGGGAGTGAATATCAAGTGATCCATTTGTTACAATTGAATTTTGAACTGACATTTTAGTTGAAGACAGTTTGTTCTAACAGAACACAGACACAGAGGACACACAGGTAGACAGCTGTGGTGTTTAGCACCTGAAAAAAGAGCTCTCAACCATTTAAACTGAAGGAATATGATTTTAGTCTGTGTAATTATTATCTCTCAAAATTCTAAAAAAGTCAAGCCAAAAACAGAGATCTCTGGTAATTTGAATTGAAGGAAGGGAAGTTAGACTTTGACAATCTGTTATCCCTCAAAAACTCTAAAGTCAGATTGATTCTATTGAAAGTGTTTGCAAGTCGTTAATTGTTGAAATTCGCTGGAGAAGGAAAGCATCCCCCACTGTTGGAGTTAGACTACGGACTGTTCTTGCAAGGACTCTAATTTTTTTGATTTTAAATGTTGATTATATCTTCATAGTGTTTAAGAATTTAGTTCTTCTAATTAAAGAGTTAATTTGTTGATTTAAAAACACCTGGTTTGGTTAGCCTCATTCGGGGGTTAATAGATGGTACAGTTTGGCTGGGTCTTTCTTTAATTTGGAAAGTTTTAAATGATACGTTAGGTGATCTGTGGAGCGACGGGATTGAATTAACAGTGCGTTTTTCCCACCACAATCAGAATCGTATATGTTGATTGGGGGCTTTGACTGGAGCATAACATATTTATTGGGGGCTCGTCCTGGATTTGAATAACATATTAATTGGGGGCTTGTTAGCAGTTGAATCGTATTTAATTTGGTGACTCGCGTCTGGGATCAGAAACTGACTAATCTGGAGGGCTCACATTGGAATCATAATAATTACTCGTCTCTGGGATAACATATCTAAATTGGTGTGTTGCGTTTGGCATCAGATTAATTGCTCTCAAGTCTGGGATCTTATCAATTGGAAACTTGATTGTTGGGATCTAAATCTGACACCAATTACAAAGAAATTAAAAGAACCAGGTCTCTTGTATAATAAGGTGCATTCTATATCATTGTTATGGTATTAATGGTTGTAGCAGAGTTTTTGGGAAAGCAGAATGTTTCCCTGAGTGATTTGATAACTTTAATTAAGAATAAATTAAAAGAATTGGCAGTGAAATTGGGGTTGGAATTGAAATTGGGTGCCAAAAAAGCAGAGATAATTGTAATAATAGCCGAACATCTGGAATTAGTAGAAGAAGCTGCTGATGATGATGATGATAATACAGATGAAGGGCAATACGAGGAACAAGACGGTAGTAGGTCCGAGAGTGGTGCAGTGGTATTGGCTAGGAATCAGTTAGAAACAAAAAAACTTGAGGCAGAAAAAGAATTAAGAAAACTTGAATTGGAAAATGAGGAAAAGGAAAGGGAAAAAGAAAAAGCAATAAGAAAACTTGAATTGGAGGAAAGGGAGAAAGAGAGCATTTCAGAGAGAAAGTGAAAGAGAAGAGAGGGAATATAAGTTAAACTAGATGGAACTAAGACAAAGGGGTAGTCTTAAATCCAGGGAAAATTCAGGTCAGGAAGAATCTGAATTTAGATCAGGACCCAGCGAGAAGTTGTTTAAATTTTACAGGCGCTTTCTAAGTTCGAGGAAAAGGACGTAGAGGCATTTTTCATATCTTTTGAAAAAATAGCCAAACTGATGAAATGGCCGAAAGAAAACTGGACACTGCTTATGCAGGGCTGGTAGGCAGAGCTCATGAAGCTTATACCATGCTTTCTGATGAGGCTTCTGCAGATTATGAGGTGGCAAAAAAGGCTATACTCGCTGTGTATGAGTTAGTCCCTGAAGCTTGCCGTCAGAAGTTTAGGAGCTTACGGAGATTGACTGGGCAGACATATGTAGAATTTGAGAGGGTGAAGCAAATGAATTTTGACCATTGCATACAGGCATTAAAGATAGAAACTACGTATGAGAACCTTCGAGAATTGATTCTCTTAGAAGAGTTTAGAAACTCCATTTCTTCAGTAGTGAGAACTCATATAGATAACCTGAAAGTTTTGAAAGCTAGACAAGCAGCAGAAATTGCTGATGATTTTGTGAATAAGCCAACTTATTTTGTCCATCACCCCCATAAACCCGAGAAGGATAGAAAGTGGAAGAGTGAAAGGAAGGCAAGTAGCCGGGGACAAGAGGGAACAGCTGGGAATGCCCCAGGATCACCTCCTCAGGTCAGAAAGGAAGGTGCTGAGGGTAGAAGTGAGGGTTGCAAGCCAAAGTGTTATCATTGCCACAAAACGGGTCATCTTCATTCAGAGTGCTGGAAATTGCGAGGTAAACCCACAGGACTTGTTGGGGTACGCAAAGCTAGTGCAGAGGAAAAGACTCTGACTGAGAATAGGGCAGACCAGGCTATAGCTTTAACGACAGCTGTGAATGTGAAACCAGATATTAAAACTAAGAGGAGTGTAGAGGTTAAGAATAAACTACCTGAGAGTTATAATGATTTTTTTGTCAAAGGGGAGAGGATCTCTGTATCCTGTAAGTGAGGCAGGAAAACCTATCATTATACTCAGGGACACAGGAGCAACCCAAACACTCTTGCTGGGGAAAGATATGAGGTTTCCACCAGAGAGCACCTTGAACTCTAAAGTTTTAGTTAATGGAATTGGCGGGGAGTGTATACCCGTACCTTTGTATAAAGTACACCTAGAGAGTGACTTAATATCTGGGATAGTAACTGTAGGTGTTGTCCACAGTTTACCAGTAAAGGGAATTGATCTACTCCTAGGAAACGATTTGGCTGGATCAAAAATATCAGTTTCTCCTATAGTTACAGAGAAACCAAGTGAAATTAAGGAAACAGAGCAATTGCAGGAGCAAGTTCCGGGAATATTTCCTGCATGTGTAGTTACCGAGCAATGGCTAAAAAGGATCCATTGTCGGAGGTAAAAGGGGCACCACAAATAGATAATCAGGCATCTGAAACCTTATTTGGGGATTTAGATAATCCAAACGAGATGTTTAACAGATCGTCTATCATTGTAGCACAGCAAGCTGATCCAGAGATCTACCAAATAGCACAGATGGCTCTGTCAGAAGCTGAGGTGAAATGAGTTCCGGAAGGCTATTATATGGCAAACGAGGTTTTAAGGAGGAAATGGAGACCGCCTCATAGACCTGCCGATGAAGACTGGACAGTTGTTGAACATATAGGGGTACCACCTAAATATCACCAAGGATTATTAAGGTGAGCACACGACATTCCCTTTTCAGGGCATTGGAGAATTTGGAAGACCAAATCACACATAAGCAAACATTATTACTGGCCAGGTCTTACAAAGGAGGTGAGACAATTTTGTAGGGCATGCCACACCTGTCAAACAGTGGGAAAACCACAACCGACCATAAAACCAGGGGATGAAGTTTTAGTGTTGTTACTATCACAGGGAGAACCAGTGAAAGCACGGTTCAGTGACCCATATAGAGTGATCAAAAGAGTGGGTAAGGTAGATTACTTGATTGACATCCCTGATCACCGGAAGAAGAACCAGTTGCGTCACATTAATTTGCTCAAACCATATTTCCGCAGGGAGGTGGATAAGCCAGTACAGGTATGTCAGGTAATCGGGATTGTGGAGAAGGGAAAGGATAGTGAGGATGAGGCGGAAACAAGCCTAAGAAATTCTCAGATTGAACCTCCAACTATCCAATCAGCGAATGCAGAATGGCTAGGAAAATTAAACAATAGGCTTTTACACTTGGAGGCAAAACAACGTGAAGTCCTAACCAGGGTTTTCACAATGTTTCAAAAAGCTTGTAGGGATAAGCCAGGATGTACAATCTTAGCCACACATGATGTGGCAATAGGGGGAGCCATTCCTTTAAAACAACATCCTTGTTGCTTAGGTCCAGACAGACAGGCCCAAGTGGAAGCAGAGGTACAATGGATGCTGAAGGGCAGCTTAGATGAACCTAGTCAGGACAGCTGGAATTCACAGATGGTCTTGATGACTAAACCTGGTGGGACGGTTCAAACTTTCATCGACTCTAGAAAAGTCACTGTGGTAAAGAAAGCAGACTCCTACCCAAATTCTCATTTAAAGGACTATGGGGAGAGACTGGGCAACACAATGTGTCTTAAAGAGACAGATGTGTTGGAGGAAACCTGTCAAATTCCTTTGACACCCCAGGGTAAGAAAAACTCAGCTTCTGTTACACTGGACAGAGTTTTCCAGTGTCAAGTGATGTCACATAGGTTAAGGGGTACACGAGAAACTTCTCAGAGAATAGTGAACTCAGTAGTGGTCAGTGCTCCTAGCTGCACAGCTCACCTGGCTGAGGTGATGGACAATAGGGACACTTGGAAGGAAAACACAAAACAATTGGAAGTCTATGCTTGTAAATTTTAAATGGGTTAATTGGAACAACCTTTTGAAAATTTAAAGCCGAAATGTTCTGGTCGAACTTGTTGCTGTGGACTAAACATTTTTTTTAGAAATGTGCATATCTGTAAATGAGTGAAAAAAGTCAGCATTTTTTCAATTTTTTTTACCCATTGTAATGAAACACATTTCAAGAATGGTGTTTCATTCTACTAGGGGCGGAGGTGTCATGGTCCTGTAGTTTTTTTTCGGGAATATGCGGTGTGCCTTTAAGGCTTGCAAAGGATCAATATTGCTTTAAGAACCAACAAGCTTCAGGAGTTATAGGAAGGTGCATTTTCGTTGCCTTAGAAACAGCCATTTGGAGACTGTGATTTAAAGGGTCCATTCTTGTTACCATAGATACAGCCACTGGGAGTGAGTATCAAGCGATACATTTGTTACAATTCAATTTTAAACTGGCTTTTTAGTTGAAGACAGTTTGTTCTAACAGAACACAGACACAGAGGACACACAGGTAGACAGCTGCGGTGTTTAACACCTGAAAAAAAGAGCTCTCAACCATTTAAACTGAAGGAATATGATTTTAGTCTGTGTAATTATTATCTCTCAAAATTCTAAAAAAGTTAAGCCAAAAACAGAGATCTCTGGTAATTTGAATTGAAGGAAGGGAAGTTAGACTTTGACAATCTGTTATCCCTCAAAAACTCTAAAGTCAGATTGATTCTATTGAAAGTGTTTACAAGTCATTAATTGTTGAAATTTGCTGGAGAAGGAAAGCATCACCTACTGTTGGAGTTAGACTATGGACTGTTCTACTGTGGAAGAACCTTTTTTTTTCCACATCGGTTGGCTGTGAGGATTTCAAGCAACATTCTGTGAGGACTTCAAGCAACATTGGAACGTAAATTTGCAAGGACTCTAATTTTTTTTAGTTTAAATGTTGTTTATATCTTCATAGTGTTTAAGAATTTAGTTCTTCTAATTAAAGAGTTAATTTGTTGATTTAAAGACACCTGGTTTGGTTAGCCTCATTCAGGGGTTAATAGATGGTACAATTTGGCTGGGTCATTCTTTAATTTGGAAAGTTTTAAATGATATTTTAGACAATCTGTGGAGCGGCAGGATTGAATTAACAGTGCGTTTTTCCCACCACAATCAGAATCGTATATGTTGATTGGGGGCCTTGACTGGAGCAGTCGGTCGTAACAGTGTGGGTAGTGAGTGTGTGTGTGAGGAGAGACTGAGTATGTGAGGAGAGAATGTGTGTGTGTGAGTAGTGAGTGAGAGTGTGAGGAGAGAGTGAGTGCGTGAGGTGAGAGTGATTGTGTGTGGAGACAGTGTGTGTGTGAGTAGTGAGTGTGCATATGAGGAGAGAGTGTGTGTGTGCGCGGTGAGTGTGTGTGAGGAGAGAGTGAGTGTGTGAGGAGACAGTGTGTGTGTGCGTGGTGAGTGTGTGTGAGGAGAGAGTGAGTGTGTGAGGAGACAGTGTGTGTGTGCGTGGTGAGTGTGTGTGAGGAGAGAGTGAGTGTGTGAGCAGAGAGTGCATAAATATCCCACAAGTGCAATCTGAAAATGTGCATGTACAGGAGAATGTGTGTTCCTGGCTGACTTTGGGATTGGGCTTTTTTCTTTGCTTGTTGACAGGTAGGGTTTGGATGGGGAATAATCAGCCATGGGATCCTTCCCCTGAACACTGTCAAGTCAATCTTTTTGGAAAGTGAGTGCATGAGAACAGGATCAGGCTCAGATGTGATGTCCCTGCAGTTGAATATCCAGGATTAGGAACTTGACTGAGGTACCAGAGGGGTTATCAGTTCCTGTGGAGCCCAATCACAAAGACAGTCAGCACTTTCAGGTCTTGTTAAGTATCAAGTAAAATTTGATAGTGAGTTGTGAGTTCTCCTTCCAGATGAATTCTTCTATTTTCTCCCTATATCCAGACCCTAAACGAAGCTTTACTGATCGGGAGGAAGGACGTCCAACACAAGGTAGAAGAACTAAAATCCAAAGATGCTGAGCTCCTGTCGCTGGTTGAATCTCTAGCACAGTAAGGATCTCTCAGTCCCACTCCAAACATGTATCATTCCATGTCGGTCTTTCTAATTGTCTGTTGTCATCCTCAGTTTCAATGCTTAATTAGTTCACCAGTAGCGGTGACATTGCTACTTCTTAACCAGAAGGTTTAGAGTTCAAACTCCAGTCCAGACAGTCCAGGTGAGTGAAGAGCCAAGCTCCAGCTCTGAATTCTGGAGGGATCCTCGTGTCCGGTGGGTAACCAGTCCCACCCTCTTCCTACCGTACAAGACTAAGCACCCTATCAGCTGGGAGAAAGATGGTTACGGCCATTGGAAGCAGTGTCCATGTCGCAGTCTGTCAGGTTGTTAATCAGTCTGTGAACCCTCATGCTGCTCAACACTGTTAGGGGCGGCACAGTGGTTAGCACTGCAGCCTCACAGCTCCAGCGACCCGGGTTCAATTCTGGGTACTGCCTGTGTGGAGTTTGCAAGTTCTCCCTGTGTCTGCGTGGGGTTTCTCCGGGTGCTCCGGTTTCCTCCCACAAGCCAAAAGACTTGCGGGTTGGTAGGTAAATTGGCCATTATAAATTGCCCCTAGTATAGGTAGGTGGTCGGGAAATATAGGGACAGGTGGGGATGTGATAGGAATATGGGATTAGTGTAGGATTAGTATAAATGGGTGGTTGATGGTCGGCACAGACTCGGTGGGCCGAAGGGCCTGTTTCAGTGCTATATCTCTAAACTAAACTGTTCACCAAGGGAAGGGTGTGAAGATAAAGCAAATAATCATTGAGTGCTCTCGAGCGTGAGGAAAGCTCATCCCAGATTACACTCAACACTCTGACTGCTCCAGAATCTACAATGTGTTGCAAAGGTGAAATGGGGCAACAGTTTTTCCGCAGATGCAGCAACGCCAAACTTAATAATGTTCATAGCCCGTACTTGATTATCGAATGACCTATAGCCTATCTGTAGGTCAGACAGTGAGTATCATCTCTCTCATACAGCCTTGTGCTGTTAAATATCAGCTACTCCACGGAAAGTATACAGAAAATGTTCAGGAGCTGACACTGAGACACACTGGGGCAGTATAGTACCAGACAACAGTGAATCATTTCCTCTTACCCTGTGTTTACTATTGGTGCAATTATGTGTGTTTCTCAACAGGCCTTTTTGGCCACTAGATGGGGCCCTGTACATTCCCTTCTGCTTCAGATTAGTGACTGTGTGTCCCTGAGATGAGATTAGTTGGATTAGACCCTACATTATCCATTCTCCTGGTTACCACATGGTTATAATGGTTATCACACTGAGTAATGCAAGGTACTGCTGTAGTGTTTGCACGAACTAAAAACCCAGGGCTTAACAGGGAAACTGAATGGCTAAAGAGATGACCAATTCTGTCATTGGGTCCAGTAAGGGTTCTGGTCCTGGAATAGCAAACCAGAGGTCAGGGGTTCAAATCACATCGTGGCGAGCTGTGGAACTGAATTCAATAAATCTGGTCACTTGTGGACTATAGCTGGGTAAAATTATCGTGAGGCAATTTCGTTGTGAAAACCCAACTGGTTCGCTGATTACCCGATGTGACGTACACATGATTCCAGTCTCAATCTGCAGACAGGCTGTCCACTGCTTCACTTGCACGGTCTCCCTGGATTTCCCATGATTAGAGGCAGCATCTCATTCTGACCTCACTCCATCCACCTCGTATTACAGCTACCCCCTTCCTCTGTGTGCCATTGAGAGCTGTAGAACTGTGTTAGATAAACAAAATGAGGAGGAGGACACTGAGGAGTCCTTCACACTGTCAGTCTGATGTGAACCTGTTCTCTTTGAGCAGTTTAATGCTTCCAATCTCTTTGAACGAGGCTCTATCATCCAATTAGAGCAAAAGGCACAGAGAGAATTAGCATGGTAAAGGACGGTAAAGGATGACATAAGGGCATTAGTGAGAAAGGATCGGGCCTCAGAAGGCATTGAATTCGAATCAAGATGGGTAGAAATAAGGAATAGCAAGAATTAGAAAACACTGATGGGAGTAGTTTATAGGCCACCTACATATACCATTGGACAGAACATGAAACAAGAAATTATTGGAGCTTGTAACAAAGGCAATGCAATAATTGTCAGGGACTTTAATCTTCGTATAGACTGGGACAATGAAATTGGCAGGAGTGGTCTCAAAGATAAGCTTGTCGAATGTTTTCGACAGCAATATGTTGTGGAGCCAACTATCTTAGATCTAGTCAGCAGGTCTGGCAGCCTCTGTGGAGAGAGAAGCAGAGTTAACGTTTCAGGTCAGTGACCCTTCTTCGGAACTAGCAACTATTAAAAATGTAAAAGGTTTTAAGCAAGTAAAGCAGGGGTGGGGCAAGAGATAACAAAAGAGAAGGTGTTGATAGGACAGGGTCACAGAGAATAACTGACCAGAAGGTCATGGAACAAAGGCGAACGGTATGTTAATGGTGTGGTGAAAGACAAAGCATTACTACAGAGAAGGTGTGGATAGACTAAAGCACTGAGCACTCCAAGTACAAACATAAAAAAACACATCAAAAAAACCAAAACAGTGGGTAAGCACAGTGGAAGCAAACTGAACAAACTGAAAAACCTGAAATAAAATAACCAAATAAAAAAGGAAATAGAAAAAATAACTAAGCATAAAAAAGGGGGCCAGTCATGCTTTGAAATTATTGAACTCAATGTTCAGTCCGGCAGGCTGTAGTGTGCCTAATCGGTAAATGAGATGCTGTTCCTCGAGCTTGCGTTGATGTTCACTGGAACACTGCAGCAATCCCAGGACAGAGATGTGAGCATGAGAGCAGGGGGGAGTGTTGAAATGGACAGCAACTGGAAGCTCGAGGTCATGCTTTCAGACTGAGCGGAGATGTTCCGCAAAGTGGTCACCCGGTCTGCGTTTCGTCTCCCCAGTGTAGAGGAGACCACATTGTGAGCAGCGAATACAGTATACTACATTGAAAGAAGTACAAGTAAATCGCTGCTTCACCTGAAAGGAGTGTTTGGGGCCTTGGATAGTGAGGAGAGAGGAGGTAAATGGGCAGGTATTACACCTCCTGCGATTGCAGGGTAAGGTGCCGTGGGAAGGGGATGAGGTGGTGGAGATAATGGAGGAGTGGACCAGGGTGTCACGGAGGGAACGATCCCTTCGGAATGCTGACAGGGGAAAGGTGGGGAAGATGCGACTGGTAGTGGCATCACGCTGGAGGTGGCAGAAATGGCGGAGGATGATCCTTTGGATATGGAGGCTGATGGGGTGGAAAGTGAGGACAAGGGAAGGGAAGTGTTGGAGATGGACCATATAAAGGTGAGAGAAGGGTGGAAATCAGAAGCAATTTTAGAAAGGTTTTCTAGTTCTGGGCGGGAGCAGGAAACGGCACTGATACAGTCAACAATGTACCGGAAAAAGAGTTGGGGGAGGGGGCCTGAGTAGGACTGGAACAAAGAACAACGTTATTAACTTTGCTTCTAATTTCCATCCTTCTCTCACCTTTACATGGTCCATCTCCGACACTTCTGTTCCCTTCCTCGACTTCTCTGTCTCCATCTCTGGGGATAGGCTGTCTACTAATATTCATTATAAGCCCACCGACTCCCACAGCTACCTCGACTACACTTCCTCACACTGCCTCCTGAAAGGACTCCATTCCATTCTCCCAGTTTCTCCGTCTCCGACGCATCTGCTCTGATGATGCTACCTTCCATGACAGTGCTTCTGATATGTCTTCCTTTTTCCTCAACCGAGGATTCCCCCCCACAGTGGTTGACAGGGTCCTCACCCATGTCCAGCCTATTTCCCGCACCTCTACCCTCACCCCTTCTTCTCCCTCCCAGAACCACGACAGGGTTCCCCTTGTCCTCACTTTCCACCCAACCAGCCTCCAGATCCAAAGGATCATCCTCCGCCATTTCCGCCACCTCCAGCGTGATGCCACTACCAAAGGCATCTTCCCCTCCCTTCCCCTGTCAGCATTCCAAAGGGATAGTTCCCTCTGCGACACCCTCATCCACTCCTCCAATACCCCCGCCATCTCATCCCCTTCCCACGGCACCTTCCCTTTGCAATCGCCGGAGGTGTAATACCTGCCCATTTACCTCCTCTCTCCTCACTATCCAAGGCCGCAAACACTCCTTTCAGGTGAAGCAGCGATTTATTTGTACTTCTTTCAATGTAGTATACTGTATTCACTGCTCACAATGTGGTCTCTTCTACACTGGCGAGACCAAACGCAGATTGGGTGACCGCTTTGCGGAACGCCTCCGCTCAGTCCATAAGCAGGACCCTGAGCTTCCGGTTGCTTTCCATCTCAACAACTCCCCCTGCTCTCATGCTCACATCTCTATCCTGGGATTGCTGCAGTGTTCCAGTGAACATCAACACAAGCTCGAGGAACAACATCATTTACCGATTAGGCACGCTACAGCCTGCCGGACTGAACATTGAGTTCAATCATTTCAGAGCATGATGGGCCCCACTTTTTATGCTTAGTTATTTTTTCTTTTTTTCTTTTTCCTTTTTTATTTGGTTATTTTATTTTAGGTTTTTCAGTTTGTTTAGTTTGTTTCCACTGTGCTTACCCACTGTTTTGGTTTTTTTGATGTGTCTTTTTATGTTTGTGCTCGGAGTGCTCTGTGCTTCACAGTCTATTCACACCCTCTCTGTACTAACGCTTTGTCTTTCAGCACACCATTAACATACCGTTTGCCTTTGTTCCATGGCCTTCCGGTCAGTTATTCTCTGTGACCCTGTCCTATCAACACCTTCTCTTTTGTTACCTTTTGACCCACCCCCGCTGTACTTGCTTAAAACCTTTTACATTTCTAATATTTGTCAGTTCTGAAGAAGGGTCACTGACCTGAAATGTTAACTCTGCTTCTCTCTCCACAGATGCTGCCAGACCTGCTGAGTATTTCCAGTGTTTCTTGTTTTTATTTCAGACTTCCAGCATCTGCAGTATTTTGTTTTTATCTTAGATCTAGTATTGTGTAATGAAGCAGGGTTAATTAGCAATGTCACAGTAAAAGATCCACTGGGAAACAGTGATCATAATACCATTGAATTCCATGTTAAGTTTGAAAGTGACATGCTCCAATCACAAACAAGAATCTTAAACTTAAAGCCAATTATTTAGGCATGAGGGGAGAACTGGCTGAGATAAATTGGATAAGTAGACTAAAAGGTATGGTGGTAAATGAACAGTGGGAAACCTTTAAAGAAACAATTCAAAATGTTCAACAAAAATACATTCCTTTGAAAAACAAAAACTCAGCCAGAAAGACCGTCCGTGGCTCACTCAGGAAGTTAAGGAGAGTATTAGATTAAAAGAAAAAGCTTACAATGTTGCAAAAAGGAGTAGCACGTCTGAGTATTGGGAGTGTTTTAGAGACCAGCAAAGGGCCACCAAAAAGTTGATTAAAAAAGGTAAAAATAGAATGAGAGTAAACTAGCCAGCAATATAAAAACAGATTGTAAGAGTTTTTATCAGTATATCAAAAGGAAGAGGGTAGCTAAAGTAAACATTGATCCCTTAGAAGCAGAGACAGGAGAAGTTGTCATGGGGAATGAGGAAATGGCAGAGACATTGAACAAATATTTTGTGCCTGTCTTCACAGTAGAAGACACAAGTTCCATACCAGAAATAGTCAGAAACCTCAGGGCTAAAAAGAGTGAGGAAATTAAGGAAATTCATATCAGCAGAGAAAAAATAGTGGAGAAACTTAAGGGGCTAAAATCAGGACCTGATAGCTTACATCCTATGGTTCTAAAAGAGATAAAAGCGCTAGCTATGATTTCCAAATTTCCTTAGATTCTGGAATGGTCTCATCAGATTGGGAATTGGCAAATGTTTTGAAGAAAGGAGGGGAGAGAAAACAGTGAACCACAGGCCAGTTAGCCTAACATCAGTCTTTGGGAAAATGCTGGAATCTATTATTAATGAAGTCTTAACAATGCACTTAGAAAAGCACAGTCTGATTAGAACAAGTCAACATGGTTTAGTAAAGGGAAATCCTGTTTGACAAATTTATTAGAGTTTTTTGAGAATGTACCTCGTCCGGTAGATAAAGGGGAACCAGTAGATGTCGTATACCTGGATTTCCAAAAGCCATTCAATAAGGTGCCACATAAAAGATTAATAGGCAAGATAAGGGCTCATGGAGTTGGGGGTAATATATTAGCATGGATAGAGGATTGGTTAACAGATAGGAGGCAACGAGTGGGTATAAACAGGACATTTTCAAGTCGGCAGGCAGTAATTAGTGGAGTGCCGCAAGGATCAGTGCTGGGGCCTCAGCTATTTACAATCTATATTAATGACTTAGATGAAGAGACAGAAAGTAATGTTACCACCAGGTGAGAAGGGGTCTAGCGGTTCCCTCTCAGCCTTTACCTGGTTTAATCGTAACAGGGTTTAATTTTAAAAACACCGTGTTTTTAGCTTCCCCTCAGTGAATCCTTGTTCACTGCTCCAATTGTAAGGCAAAGAAATCAATTCAGACAGGTTTTCTTAGAATTTAAACAAGAAAGGTAGAAGTTTATTAATCTTAAACTCTAATCTGGTTAACGACTACGAATATGCAGCATGACCATGCTAGCATGCATACTTGATAAACACACACGCAGATAGAGACAGAAAAGTAGAAAAGAATAAAGGGGAAAAGTTTGAGGCAATAGATAGGTTTCTGGTTTACTGTCCTTTGAGTTTGTTGTGAAGTCTTTGGTTGCCAGTCAGACTTGCAATTCGTTGGGGCCCAGTTCACGCTTCAACTTGTTTCGAGGTCAGAGTCTTTTCTCTGAGGTTTTCGTGTCTTCTGTGGGTCCGGTGACTTGGGAGAAAGTGAAAGAGAGGGAGAGGGAGAGAGAGAGAGAGGCTTCCTTGTTCCAAGTTCCAGATCAAACAGCCTTCTGCTTTTCTCTTTGGCACAATTAAAAAAAAACCCAGGTTGCTCAGCAGGTTAGTCATGTGACTAGCTGGTTTGACCACTTATGCTTCATATGACAAAATTAATATGCCTCATTCTTGGCAGGTGGGGGTCTGCATGATAGTAATGTATCTAAGTTTGCTGATTATACAAAGGTAGGTGGAAAGGTAAGCTGTGGGGAGGATGTAGAAAGGCTGCAAAGAGATATAGACAGGTGAAGTGAGAGGGCAACAAGATGGCAAATGGAGTATAATGTAGGGAAGTGTGAAGTTATGCACTTTGGTCGTAAGAATAGAAAAGCAGAATATTTTTTAAAAGGTGTGCAACTTGTTAGTGGCGATGTTTAAAGAGACTTGGGTGTGCTTGTACAAGGAACGCAGAAAGTTAACATGCAGGTACAGCAAGCAATTAGGAAGGCAAATAGCATGTTGGTCTTTATTGCAAGGGGACTGGAGTACAAGAATAAGGAAGTATTGCTACAATTGTACGGGGTTTTGGTGAGACCATATCTGGAATACTATGTGCAGTTTTGGTCTCCACATTTCAGAAAGGATATACTTGCACTGGAGGCAGTGCAGTGAAGGTTCACTAGATTCATCGCTGGGGTGAGGGGCTGGGTAAATTGGGCCTGTATTCTCTGGAGTTTAGAAGAATGAGAGGTGATCTCATTGAAACATATAAGATTCTGAAAGGGCTGGATAAGGTAGACACTGAGAGATTGTTCCCACTGGTCAGGGAATCTAGAACACGGGGACACAGTCTCAGGATAAGGGGCCGATCATTCAGGACTGAGATGAAGAGAAATTACTTCACTCAAAGGGTTGTGAATCTTTGGAATTCTCTATCCCAGAGGGTTGTAGATGCTCCATCGTTAAATACATTTCAGGCTCGAATAGACATATTTTTGGACTGTCAGGAAATCAAGGGATATGGTGAGTGGGTGGGAAAGTGGAGTTGAATCCTAAGATCAGCCATGATCATATTGAATGGTGGAGCAGGCTCGATGGGCCATATGGGCTACTTCTGCTCCTATTTCTTGTGTTCTTGTGTTATGACCCCAGAATGAAGCCAGTCACCATTAGTGTCCATGTGATAGCCATTCTCAGCATTTCTCCACTATAGGTGGACATGTCTGCATGGAGACAGCACGTCAAGTGGAACCAAAAAGAGAGACTTGCATCCTCAGGACATCTGAAAGTGCTTTACAGCCAATGAAAGACTTTTGAAGTGTTACACTGTTGTAATGTAGGAAATGACTAGGATAAAGGGACCGAATGTATTGTAGCCAAATTTGTGGACGATACAAAGATAGGTGGGAAAGCAAGTTGTGAGGCGGACACAAGGTGTCTGCAAAGAGATATAGATAGGTTAAGTCAGTGAGAAAAAAAATTCATGTGGATTATAATGTGGGAAAATGTGAGGTTGTCCACTTTGGCAGGAAGAATAGAAAAGCAGTATATTATTTACATGTAGAGAGACTGCAGAATGCTGTGGAACAGAGGGATCTGGGTTTCCTTGTACATGAATCACAAAAAGTTAGCATGTGGGTACAGTAACTAATCAGGAAGGCAAATGGAATGTTTGCTTTTACTGTAAAAGTAGGGAAGTCTTGCTACAACTGCACAGGGCATTGGTGAGACCACTCCTAGAGTACTGTGTACAGTTTTGGTCCCCTTACATAAGCTTGGATATACTTGCATTGGATGCAGTTCAGAGAAGATTTGCTAGGCTGATTCCTGGGATGAAGGGGTTTGTCTTATGAGGAAAGGTTGAGCAGGTTGACCCTATACTCACTGGAGTTTAGAAGAATGAGAGGTGATCTTATTGCAACATATAAGATTCTGAGGGGGTTTGACAGGGTAGATGTTGAGAGGATGTTTCCCCTCGTGGGGGAGTCTAGAACTAGGGGGCACAGTTTCAAAATAAGGGGTCTCCCATTTAAGATGGCTATCAGGAGGAATTTCTTCTCTCAGAGGGTCACTAGTCTGTGGAATTCTTTTCCCCAGTGAGCAGTGGAGGCTGGGTCACTGATTATATTCAAGGCTGAGTTAGACAGATTTTTGATCTACAAGGGATTCAAGGGTTATGGGGGGCAGGCAGGAAAGTAGAGTTAAGGCCACAATCAGATCAGCCATGATTTTATTGAATGGTGGTGCAGGTTTGAGGGGCCGAATGGCCTACACGAGTTCCTATTTCTTATATTCTTATGATCTTGCATGTCAGGGCTAATTATCCCAACTGTGCAGAATATCTGATTAATTTGCACCAATCAACAATCCAGATATACTCTCCTGTATCACTGCAGCTACTGTATGTTTATTTTACATTAAGAATGGGATCAGATTCACAACAACCAAAATTTGCATTTATATAACATCTCTAAACTACTAAAGTGTCCCAAGGCACTTCACAGCCTTGTCATTGGTTATTGACACTAAACCACAGAATGAGTCATGGAGTCATAAAGTTATACAGCGCAGAAACAGGTCCTTCGGCCCATCGTGTCTGTGCCAGCCATCAAGCACCTATCTATTCTAATCCCATTTTCCAGCACTTGGCCCATAGCCTTGTATGCTATGGCGTTTCAAGTGCTCATCTAAATACTTCTTAAATGTTGTGAGGGTTCCTACCTCTACCATCCCTTCAGGCAGTGTGTTCCAGATTCCAACCACCCTCTGGGTGAAATTCTTTTTCTCAAATCCCCTCTAAACCTCCTGCCCCTTAACTTAAATCTATGCCCCCTGGTTAGTGACACCTCCGCTAAGGGAAAAAGTTTCTTCCTATCTATCTTATCAATGCCCCTCATAATTTTGTATACCTCAATCATGTCCCCCCTCAGCCTTCTCTGCTCTAAGGAAAACAACCCCAGCCTATCCAGTCTCTCTCCATAGCTGAAATGCTCCAGCCCAGGCAACATCCTGGTGAATCTCCTCTGCACCCTCTCCAGTGCAATCACATCCTTCCTATAGTGAGGTGACCAGAACTGTACACAGTACTCCAGCTGTGGCCTAACTAGCATTTTTTACAGCGAATGAGATATTAAGACAGGTGATAAAACACAATGTCAAAGAGGGAGGTTTTAAAAAATGTCAGAGAGGTTTAGGGAGGGAATTCCAGAGCTTGGGGCCCAGGCAGCTGAAGGCACGGCCGCCAATGGTGGAGTGATTAAAATCGGGGATGCACAAGAGGCCAGGATTAGAGGAGGGTGGGGATCTTGGAGGGTTGTGGGGCTGCAGGAGATTATAGAGATAGGGAGTGGTGAGGCCATAGAGGGATTTGAAAACAAGGGTGAGAATTTTTAAATCAGGTCATTGGTCGATTGGAAGCCAATCGGATGGTCAGGGCTGATTCTGATTTTCCTGTGAGAGCTCCACATCAGGAAATGTGGTTGAAATTGCTTGGTGAAAAGTTGAAGTTAAAGTGGAGGGTGGGTGCAGCTCTGTTTAATCTCCTGCATTGATGATGTTCACTTTCTACATCCATTCGCAGAGCCAGAAGAGCTGAAGAAGATCTGAAGGAGACTTTGAAAAACACACAAGAAGATGCAAAAATCAGAGAGGAGGAATTGCACCGCGAAATCCAGGATCTCAGCGAGACAGTCAGATCACTGAAGGAGAGGACAGTGGAATTACTCAGGTGAGGATCTGAAAAAACACAAATCACTGAACCACAAACTGAACTGAACTGAGTGATCATCAGAAGAAGGGTTTTATTATTTGTAATGAGTGTGTGGGGGTGTGTAGTGAGTGTGTGGGGGTGTGTAGTGAGTGTGAGGGGGTGTGTAGTGTGTGAGGGAGTGTGTAGTGAGTGTGAGGGGGTGTGTAGTGAGTGTGAGGGGGTGTGTAGTGAGTGTGTGGGGGTGTGTAGTGAGTGTGAGGGGGTGTGTAGTGAGTGTGAGGGAGTGTGTAGTGAGTGTGTGGGGGTGTGTAGTGAGTGTGAGGGGATGTGTAGTGAGTGTGAGGGGGTGTGTAGTGAGTGTGTGGGGGTGTGTAGTGAGTGTGAGGGGGTGTGTAGTGAGTGTGAGGGAGTGTGTAGTGAGTGTGTGGGGGTGTGTAGTGAGTGTGAGGGGATGTGTAGTGAGTGTGAGGGAGTGTGTAGTGAGTGATGGGGTGTGTAGTGAGTGTGAGGGGGTGTGTAGTGAGTGTGAGGGAGTGTGTAGTGAGTGTGTGGGGGTGTGTAGTGAGTGTGTGGGGGTGTGTAGTGAGTGTGAGGGGATGTGCAGTGAGTGTGAGGGGGTGTGTAGTGAGTGTGTGGGGGTGTGTAGTAAGTGTGAGGGGGTGTGTAGTGAGTGTGAGGGAGTGTGTAGTGAGTGTGTGGGGGTGTGTAGTGAGTGTGAGGGGATGTGTAGTGAGTGTGAGGGAGTGTGTAGTGAGTGTGAGGGGGTGTGTAGTGAGTGTGAGGGGATGTGTAGTGAGTGAGGGGGTGTGTAGTGAGTGTGAGGGGGTGTGTAGTGAGTGTGAGGGGATGTGTAGTGAGTGAGGGGGTGTGTAGTGAGTGTGAGGGAGTGTCAGTGAGTGTGACAGGGTGTCAGCGTGTGTGAGGGTGCTAGTGAGTGTGAGGGACTGTGTAGCAAGTGATATGGGGTGTGGGGGAGGTGGTCTAGTAATGTAGAGGCTGCGGCTTATACTCTGGAGGCATGTTTTCCGATCCCACCACGGCAGCTGCTGGAATTAAAAATTTAATTAATAAATGCAATTAATTAATGAAAAAATCTGGAATTAAAGGTTAGTCTCAGTAATGGTGCCATAAAACTATCATTGATTGTTGTAAAAACCCACCTGGTTCACTAACATCCTTTAGGGAAGGAAATCTGCTGTCCTTACCTGGTCTACATGTGACTGCAGACCCACAGCAATATAGTTAACTATTAACTGTCCTCTGAAATGGCCAGGCAAGCCACTCATTTGTCAAGAGTAATTAGGGATGGGCAACAAATGCTGGCCTTGCCAGCGACACCCACATCCCCTGACAGAATTTAAAAAAAGAGTATGACAAGATGTGTGATGAAATGTATAGTGAGTGTGATAGTTTGCATAGTTTTATTGTGACTGAATTGATTCACTGTGTCTCACAGGGAGAAGGATATTCTTTGGCAGAAATCAGATAAGTTGGAGTTTAATCAGCGGCAATCGGATCAGAAACATTTGTCAAGAAGAGATCGATTTGGGAGCAAGAAGTGAATTTAATCAGCGAGCTGATGGCGCCAGGAAGACTTTCAAAGGGTCTGTGTTTTGTTGGTGCCTGGCTGGGTAGAACTCAGATCCTTTTCCATATGTTGGTGATGGGATGGGTGAACACTTTCTGTTTGAGATACTGAAGGGTAGAATTTCCGATAAGCCAATGTTAATACTCAGGAGCAGTGCCTGAGCATTCAATCGCACCCATTTTGCATCCAATTTTGCAGCTGCAATTTCCAAAGGCAGTGGACGTTTGCAAGGTCTGACAAGATGTCCTGACCAAGTTGTGTCCACAATTCACCAGTGTTTACACTGACAGAGCGAGGGAGAGGATGGCCAACTCTATATGGACATATTCCAGACGTTTTCATCACATGCCCTTTCACTTCCAGCCATGTCTGTATTCCCTGAAGTGTCCAGTTGGATGGGGGCAATTACAAGGTCGTACCATCTTCTTTTAGGTCATCTGCAGACCACCACCACAGGGGACTGCCTCTCACAATGGCAGTCAAGCTTACATTCTCCCACCTCTGTTCCTTCCAGGTGAGGGTGGCCTGTCTGCATTCACGATCATTACACTGGTGAAAGTGCCAGCAACTTCAGGAGTGTGCACACACACTATAGTGCTCTCGTCCCGAAGCTGCACTGAGCCATTCTGTGCTGTTCCCGAGTGTTTGCTCTTTTGCTCTGCAACATTGACATTAACAGGGGAATAATGGTACAGGCATGAATTTTGATTCAGTGTCTTTGGATCATTGTTGTTTAGTATATTTGCATTATATTTTCATAACCAGTGCAGTCACTGTCGTAGTGTAGGAAACATGGCAGTTAATTTATACATAGCAAGATCCCACAAATAGCAGAATGATAATGACCCGATAATCTGTTTTTTAAGAATGTTGGTTGAAGGGTAAGTATTGGCCAAGGACATCGGGAGAACTCCCCTGCTTTTCTTTGAATGGTGACTTGGGATCTTTCATCCAATTAGAGGATTTTTAATTATCAGTCAAACAGACTTTTTGGTATCTCTGATATTTTTTCCAACAAATAAACCAAGAAAATGAAAAAATAAACGTAGTGGTTTTAATGCCCTTATGATTTTTCTCCTGGGTTGCTCAAAGTAATGTCGGGGACATTAATCCCTGGAGAGTCCAGGATAATCCGAGGGAGCTGTTGGTGACCATGAGGAATTCAGACACCAAGTGGGTAAATATCCATGTGAGGTTTCCATGGACTTGATTGTTTTCACAAGCAGATTGGGAGCGATTGATAAGATGAGCACTTTACTACTTTACTCTCCTGTTTCACTGCCTGGATGGGAGGGTTTGTGGCTGTTATTTTACCTACAAATACAATAATGAGATCAATGCCTTTCCCTGCAGGGATTGCTCCTTTTATTTAGCCATTCATGGGATATGAATGTCACTGGCAAGTGAAAACGTTTATTGCCCATCCCTAATTGCCCTTGAGAAGGTGGTGGTGAGTCATCTTCTTGAAATATCGCAGTTCATCTGGTGCAGGTACACCCACAGTGCCATTAGGGAGGGAGTTCCAGGGTTTTGACCCGGTGACAGTGAAGGAATGGCGATTTCGTTCCAAGTCAGGATGGTGTGTGGTTTAGAGGGGAACTTGCAGGTGGTGGTGTTCCCATGCAGCTGTTGCCCTTGTCCTCCTAGGTGGTAGAGGTCACGGATTTGGAAGGTGCTGTCGAAGGAGGCTTGGCAAGTTGCTGTCATGCATCTTGTAGATGGCACTTGTGTGGCACGAATGTTACTTGTTGCTCTTTTACCTGTGCTCCTTGGAGATAGAACAGGAGTTAAAGTTCTAAATTGGGGTAAGGCCAATTTTACTAAGCTGAGAAATTATTTAGTAAAAGTGGACTGGAAACAGTTACTTGAAGGTAAATCAGTGTCAGAGCAGTGGGAGGCATTCAAAGGGGAGATTCAATGGGTTTAGAGTAGACATAAGTAAACACAAAGAAAAAGGGTGGGACAGTCAAATCTAGCATCTCCTGGATGTCAAGGAGCTTAAAGGGTAAGATAAACCAGAGAAGGAAAGCTTATGTTAGACATGGAGAATTCAGAACTACAGCAAACCGAGAGGAGTATAGAAAGTGGAGGGGTGAAATCAAAAAGGAAATTAGGAAAGCAAAGCAAGGGCATGAAAGAATTTTGGCAGCAAAATCAAGGTGAACCCGAAGATGTTTTATCAATATGTTAAGAGTAAGAGGAATACTAAGGAGAGAGTAGGGCCCATAAAAAAAACAAAAAAGTAACCTATGTGTAGGAGCAGAAGATGTTGGTATTGTTCTTAATGAATACTTTGTGTCTGTCTTCACTAAAGAGGAGGACAAAGCAGACATTGTAGTTAAGGAGGAAGAGTGTGAATTATTGGTTGTGATAAACATAGAGAAAGAGGACGTATTAAGGGGATTAGCATCCTTGAAAGTGGATAAAGAACCAGGGCCAGATGAAATGTACTCCAGGATGTTAAAAGAAGCAAGAGAGGAAATAGCAGAAGGTCTGACCATCATTTTCCAATACTCACTGGATACAGGTGTGGTACCGAGGGATTGGAGGTCGTACCTCTGTTTAAAAAGGGAACGAGGGATAGACCGAATAATTACAGGCCAGTAAGTCTAACCTCAGCAGTGGGTAAATTATTGGAATCTAGTCTGAGATGCAGGATAAACTGTCACTTAGAAAGGCACAGACTAATCAAGGACAGTCAGCATGGATTAGTTAAGGGAAGGGCGTGTCTGACCAACTTGAGTGAATTTTTTGAAGAAGTAACAAGGAAGATTGATGAGGGTAGTGCAGTTGATGTGGTCTACATGGATTATAGCAAGGCTTTTGACAAGGTCTCACATGGCAGACTGCTAAAAAAAAATCCCATGGGATCCAGAGGAAATTGGTAGGACCACCCCACCATTTCACCTCAACCAACTCTCGTAGTGCCGAAGCCACCGGCATCATGGAGTTTGCCAGTACCCAAGATCCCATACTCCAACAGCTGCCATTAAAGGTGATTCCATATTTTGCAGTGATGGTAATGCCTGTGGTCTATTCTCAACAAGAGACAGAACCTCCCAGACAGGAGAGAAGAGAAGAGCAAGGGGAACAAAAGGGTAAAAAGAGGAAAACTTCAGTTTCTTTGTTTTGACTGCAGCATCTCCCGAGACTGGCAAGGACACCCACATGACCTGTTTCATAAGGCTTGCTGCATTAACAATTCTGTAGCTCTGCAAAGTTTGCCTAATAACTGACCACAGTCCTAAAAATCAACATCAATATTGCAAAGTCTTGCACAAACTGTTATATCATCGCTCTACCCTGTTCCACAACTCTCAGGGAAACCTCACAATTGCATAAACATGTAATGTTGTGATGTGTGAGTGACTTCCCGTGCAAAGCTCCCCTTTCTCCCTCAAGAGTCTACACTGTCCCATCAAACAGTCCCAGGACAGGTACAGCACGGGGTTAGATACAGAGTAAAGCTCCCTCTATACCTCCCAGGGCGGGTACAGCACGGGATTAGCCGAGCAATTTGTGAAGCACTTCCTGTCTGCAATCAGGGGGAGCAGCTGCACCTGTGTTGCTGAAACTGGAGTGGAGAGAATGGAGTAACTGAAGAGGAGACAGCAGAGTGGAGAGAGCTGCATTTACAACTTTAACTGTGGAACTGATGGACTTTATTCAAGGACAAAGGTGACCTGCAAGTCATTTTGGAGAGGTGGGTGCTGGAGCACCAGAGAACTGTTGGTTGTTTGGACTGTTGGGGGAGGGAGGAGGCACCGGAAGATCCAGGGATGTTGCTGCCAAATTCTATAGGGAGCCCCTGTACTTGCTCTTGTGTTTACCTTCCATCCTGCACAAAGGGGGCTCCCTCCCCACCCCAACTGTCTGGCTTGGGATGGCTGGAGCTGCCCGGTTTACGAAAGTCCTTATACAACAGCAGGAAAAGGAGATAATCGGGCGGCTCGAACCTACACGGGCGAAGAGCCCACCCCTAACTGGAAGACAGGACTGTAGACTTGGCAGCAAGGTGCTCCAACCACCAATTGAACTGTAACATCTTCGCAGCTCTTCACTCCCTTCTATCACTCGGCCACCTATCCTCTCCTCTCCTCTCCTTGTCCTTTTCAGCCCTATCCTCCTCTACTCCCATTCCCCGCCCCCCCCCCCCCACCCCCCCATCATATTGCTTGTGTTTAAGAGAAAACTTGTGTGCTTTGTTTCTTGGGTGTGGGCTTGGCTCTGAGACCCCATGGCAAACCCCTCTTCGCCAGTGGTGGGGTCTTCCCGCACATATGCTGCTGCGGCTGCACCTGTTGCCCCGTCACCGTTTGCACTCATAACATCCAAGCTTGGGGTCAAGAGCTACGTCCACCCAAACATGTCAATAGAGGTATGCATGAAGGCAATGGCTGAGATTGTCGGCCCTTCGGCCATTGTTGCCTCAAAAAATGTACGTGAAGGCGGTGTTTTTCCTGAAGACCGAGCGGGCCGTGTCCCTGGCTCTGAGCAAGGGGCTCACCGTGGGCGGGACCTTTCTGCCAGTGGACCCCCTGGAGGCCACTGCACAATGGGTCATTCTGTCAAATGTCCCGCCCTTCATTCCTAGTGAACTCCTCCTTCCCCACCTGCACCATCTGGGGGATATAAAGACGGGGCTCACTCCAGTCCCGCTCGGTCTTTGGGAGAACAGCCTCCAGCATGTGTACTCCTTCCACCGCCAGTTATTTATGCAGCTGGTGCGGGAGGAGGTCACGGATGGCCACTTTAATGTAGAGCTCCGGCTGGATTTCCGGAGTCGGGAACTTCCGTCTCCCCTGGACCGCTCATTGGCCTGGGGACGGAGGTGGAGGGGGGTCCTGAACCGCTGGCGCCCGTAGGCTCCAGTTCCATTCTAGAACCCAGAGAGGACTCCTCCGCCATCGCTCCTGGGGGTGGAATTGCAACGGAGGCGGGACCAGCTGGCGTGTATGGTGGGTGTGTCGGCCACTGGCGGTGACGACCCGGAGGAGGATGGGGACTCGGTGTGGGGCATGAAGGACAATCTTGATTCCATCGCCAGTGAGGTGGGGAGTCCCTCGTGTCTCTCACCGAGTATCCTCTCATCCCCACGGTGGAACTCTGAGATTTCATCGCGGCTTGCAAGGGTTGCCACAATAATGTTGAGCTGGCCTTCGGCTGTTGTCGAATCTGGCACACTCTCCACTTCCTCGCCCTTGTCAGCTGGCTGGACACGCCCTGGCGGTCCGCTTCGTCATCTGGCAGCGAGGGGACACCCCGATGGAGGTCTCTCTACGCGGGAGTCCTCCCCCTTTACATCGGGGACCTGGGGGTGGATGGTGTTGCACAGAGCAGTCCTGTGCAATAGACTTTTAAGTAGGTTCACGGACTCCCAGGCCGCCTGTTCTTTCTGCGGCCTGGACGAGTCCGTGTTCCATGTATATATGGAGTGCGCGAGGTTGCAGCCCCTGTTCGAGTATTTGAAGGGGCTGCTCCTCAAGTTCTGGCTGCACTTCTGTCCCATGCTCCTGATCTTTGGGCACCTGGTGAGGAGAGGTGTGGGCCGGGTGGAGGATCTCCTCGTCAGTCTGCTCCTGGGCCTGGCCAAGGTGGCAATTCACAGGTCCAGGCTGCGGGCCGTCGGGGGGTCCGTCCTCCCCGATTGCCTGCCCCTCTTCCGAGGTGTCCCTGGAGAGGGAGCATGCGGTGTCCGCCGGTACACTTGAGGCCTTCTGCGACCTGTGGGCACCGCAGGGACTGGAGTGCATCGTCGATGCCGAGAATGGCATTTTAATTTCAGTTTTTGGTTTATTTATCTGTTTTTAATAAAGTTATTAAAAAGAAAACGGGGTTAGATACGGATAAATTCCCCTCTACACTGTCCCATCAAATGCTGCTGGGTCATTAGTACAATGTGAGCTTGCGGATAAAACTACTGCCACATGGCCTTTTTATTCGCAGCAGCTGTTATCCTATTGCCTCTGAGTCAAATTGCTATTGAGAAACTATCATATTTTGGGGCTGGTTTCAGTGGAAACAGTGCATTGCATAGAGAGGCCGAACCTGGATTTTCCACAGTTGGCTAATTTACACACTGCTGGTACACAGCCTTTGCTGAGCATGCCCATGCTGTCATGCTCCCTTATCTTCATTACTTATTGTTCTCTCAAACAGCAGCAAAGGCCATCATATTCGGGCCTTTCCTATTCCAAGAAAACCTTTTCTCAAATGGAACAGAGGACCTGTGTCCTTGTACAGAGCCTATCCTTGAGCTCTTCTTTCAGCATCACAGAGGGATATTACCCAGAAATGATAGGCTGCAGGAAACTGGTGTCATTTCATCACCGTCTGCAGGCAAAAGAGGCCCATGTTAAAAAATGAATGGTAATAGAATCATACTGCACTGAGGGAGCCACGTGGCCCATCATGTGCCTGTGCCAGCCTTTTGAAAGAGATGTCCAAGTAGATCCACTCCTCTGCTCTTTCCCTGAAGAACTTGCCCCTTCGAGTATTTGTCCAATTCCTGTTTGAAACTTACTATTGAATCCGCTTCCACCGCTTTCAGACAGCACATTCCAGAATGACTTGCATTTATACTCACTTTTCATAGCCTCAGGAATTCTATAATAGAATAACAGATACCTGGGAGTGAGTTACAGACTGGAATCTAATCGAGGGGTTCAGGGGATTTATATATAGAATAACAGATACCCGGGAGTGAATTACAGACTGGAATCTAATCGAGGGGTTCAGGAGATTTATATATAGAATAACAGATACCCAGGTGTGAGTTACAGACTGGAATCTAATCGAGGGGTTCAGGGGGTTTATATAGAATAACAGATACCTGGGAGTGAGTTACAGACTGGAATATAATCGAGGGGTTCGGGGTGGTTTATATATAGAATAACAGATACCCAGGTGTGAGTTACAGACTGGAATCTAATCGAGGGGTTCAGGGGGTTTATATATAGAATAACAGATACCCGGGAGTGAGTTACAGACTGGAATCCAATCGAGGGGTTCGGGGCGGTTTATATATAGAATAACAGATACCTGGGAGTGAGTTACAGACTGGAATATAATCGAGGGGTTCAGGGTGGTTTATATATAGAATAACAGATACCCAGGTGTGAGTTACAGACTGGAATCTAATCGAGGGGTTCAGGGGGTTTATATATAGAATAACAGATACCCGGGAGTGAGTTACAGAATGGAATCTAATCGAGGGGTTCAGGGGGTTTATATATAGAATAACAGATACCTGGGAGTGAGTTACAGACTGGAATCTAATCGAGGGGTTCGGGGGTTTTATATATAGAATAACAGATACCCAGGAGTGAGTCACAGACTGGAATCTAATCGAGGGGTTCGGGGGGGGGGGCTGCGGTTTCTATATAGAATAACAGATACCCAGGAGTGAGTCACAGACTGGAATCTAATCGAGGGGTTCGGGGGGGGGGGGGGGGCTGCGGTTTATATATAGAATAACAGATACCCAGGAGTGAGTCACAGACTAGAATCTAATCGAGGGGTTCGGGGGTGGGGGGGGGGGGGGCGTGCGGTTTATATATAGAATAACAGATACCCAGGAGTGAATTACAGACTGGAATCTAATCGAGGGGTTCGGCGGGGTTTATATATAGAATAACAGATACCCGGGAGTGAGTTACAGACTGGAATCTAATCGAGGGGTTCAGGGGTGGAGAGATTTTTCCTTGCAGAATTTCGGTTGTAGCTTGTGAGGTCAATGATTTTCGATCGGTCTTGTGTTAATTGTGTCCTTTATGTAAGGAACGCCAGAAATAAACGGTAGCTCTGGTCACATCCTGCTGCTGCCAAGACAAGACAGAGCAGGCTGCCGCAGGGTCGAAGGTCTGGACAATGCGTCCTTGTCCTGACATTTCGGTTTTGATTCACCTTGTCAATAAAATTCCAATTTTGTCACAAATCATTACATTGTTGGATTTGTATTATCAACTGCAACATGTACAAACAGAATGTATCGATCTCATCGTAGTTCACAGGAATTGACATATAGAATAACAGACACTGGGGAGTGAGTTGCAGACTGGAATTTAATCGAGGAGTTTGGAGGGTTTGTATGTAGCATCACATATTAAAGCATCCCAAGACACCTCACAGAGGTGTAATCAGCTAAAATTTGAAACTGATATTAGGAGACCAAAATCTTGGTCAAAGAGGTCGTTTAAATGGAAAGTTGAGGTATATATAAACAAGAAGTACCGTCCTTGTGTAACAAACCTCTTCATCTCTGTTCCGATGTGATGAGGAGATTATCGCTTGCTAACTGCTATCATTATGAAATAGGTTGGCCTGTGTCTATCTATTGGAAATTTCTGCAACTATTGCATATACAGCTCTACTCTTAACTGTTAGAGTTGCTTTTTGAATTAGACTGTAGCATGAGTTAAGTAAATGTGAATAAACCAGCACAGCAAAGCAGCAGAAGAACATTGGGACTGCAGTAATAAAAAAATAACAAACTCCCATTTTTCTACTGCCTTCCATGATCTCAGGACATCACAAAGCACTTTTGAGGCACTTTTTCAAGTGCAGTCACTGTTGTAATGTAGCAAACAGGGCAGCCAATCTGTGCACAGCAAGATTCCACAAACAGCAATCAGCTGATGGGGGTGGGTGGGGGGGGGGGGGGGTGGTGTTGGTGGTGCGCAGTAGGTTGTAATCATTAGGAGGTTACCTCGCCCATGTTTGACCTGATGCCATGAGACTTCATGGGATCCGGAGTCGATGTTGAGGACTCCCAGGGCAACACCCTCCCGACTGTGCCACCACCTCTGCTGGGTCTGTCCTGCCGGTGGGTCAGCGCATACCCAGGAATGGTGATGGCAGTGGCTGGGAAATTGTAAGATATGATTCCATGAGTATGACTATGTCAGGCTGTTGCTTGACTAGTCTGTGGGACAGCTCTCCCAACTTTGGCACAAGCGTCCAGATGTTAGTAAGGAGGACTTTGCAGGGTCGACAGGGCTGGGTTTGCCGTTGTTGTTTCCAGTGCCTAGTTTAATGCCGGGTGGTCCATCTGGTTTCATTCCTTATTGACTTTGTCGAGGTTAGATACAACTGAGTGGCTTGCTCGGCCATTTCAGAGGGCATGTAAGAGTTAACCACATTGCTGTGGATCTGGAGTCACATGTAGGTCAGACCAAGTAAGGACAGCAGGTTTCCCGAAAGGACATTAGTGAACCAGATGGATTTTTAGGACAATCGACAATGGTTTCATGGCCATCATTAGACTAGCTTTTAATTCCAGATTTATTAATTAAATTCAAATTCCACTTTCTGCCGTTCTCCTCCTTTAAGACACTCCTTAAAACCGACCTCTGTGACCAAGATATCACTTTCAAATTTTACTTGATTACACTCCTGTGAAGTGTCTTGGGATGCTTTACTATGTTAAAGATGCTACATAAATGCAGGTTATTGTTCTAATATAATATATAATAAAAGCAAAATACTGCAGATGCTGGAAATCTGAAATAAAAACAAGAGATGCTGGAAATACTCAGCAGGTCTGGCAGCATCTGTGGAGAGAGAAGCAGAGTTAACGTTTCAGGTCAGTGACCCTTCTTCAGAACTGGCAAATGTTAGAAATGTAAAAGATTTTAAGCAAGTAAAGTGGGGGTGGGGCAAGAGATAACAAAAGAAAAGGTGTTGATAGGACAAAGTTACAGAGAATAACTGACCAGAAGGTCCTGGAGCAAAGGCAAATGGTATATTAATGGTGTGGTGAAAGACAAAGCGTTAGTACAGAGAGGGTGTGAATTGACTGTAAAACACAGAGCACTCCGAGCACAAACATTAAAAAAGCAGAAACAGTGGGTAGACACAGTAGAAACAAACTAAAAAAACTAAAATAAAATAACCAAATAAAAAAGAAAAAAGAAAAAAAGAAAAAACAACTGAACATAAAAAAAGTGGGGGGGGGGCACGTCATGCTCTGAAATTATTGAATTCAATGTTCAGTCCGGCAGGCTGTAGCGTGCCAGGTTGTTGTTCTTGTAGATTGGTGAGGTGGATAAAGCAAAAGGATTTAAAGAGATATGGAAGAGGGGGTCTAGTTCAGCCTCAGACAGTTGCCGGTCGAGGAATGAGTTGGTGGCTAGGGAACGGAATTTGTGTTGGGAGCCGAAGACAATGGCTTCAATGTGCCCAATGTTTAGTTGGGATGTAGCAGAGAGCAGCAGGGTGGGAAGTTGTCTGTTTGGCCTGTTTTTGTGAGAGGCAGAACCTCCATCAGCCCCTTCTTTACAAATCAAGTGTTGCCAACAGATGGAGTCATGGACCGTGACTCCTTTGGCCAGGAGTGACCGCTTGCTGTCTTTATTCAGCCTGAGCCCTGGATGTTGCTTACCCAGTGATGTACTGGGCTCAAGAGGGGGAGAATTTATCTCCATTTTGGGTCCGGTCCCAGACAGGAAAGGGGCCTGAAGCTGTACAGACTGGTGAATGTTTTAAAGGTTTTTACTGGCGCCCTTACACAGGGAGCTAAAGGCAATGTGGATTGAGCAAGGGGTGCAGAGAGGTTTGGAAGACACCTCACTCCTTGCCAGCTGCACCAATCTGGTGACCATCTGCCTCATGCAAATAAGGTGCCCTCCAACTGTCCTTGCCAACTCCAGCAAGATAATGACAGGAGGGCACCACCTGGCGTGGTCCTGGCATGTCCACCAGGATTGTGTTCTGCAGATCTTTGGCACTTGTATCTTTAGGTCATCATGTGAGCACTGTCCAATCTAATCTCAGAAAGTCATGAAAAATCACATGGTACAACCGGTGTCCCGGCCAATTGACATCATCTTATTGCAGTTTGTGGGAGCTTGCTGTGTGCAAATTGGCTGTTGTATGTCCCTACATTACAACAGTGACTACACTTCAAAAATGCATTATTGGCTGTAAAGCAATTTGGGATGTTGTGAGATCATGAAAGGCATTATATAAATGTAAGTTTAATGGCATTACAATAACCAAATCTCACACCATTAACATTCTTGGGGTCACCATTGACCAGAAACTGAACTGGACCAGCCACATGCATGCCATGGTAACTACAGCAGGTCAGATACTGGGTTTTCTGAAGCAAGTGGCTCACCTCTTGATTCGACAAACCTCTTTGACACCTACAAGCCATAAAGCAGGAGTGTGATAGAAATATCCCTACTTGTCTGGATGAGTGCCGCTCCAACAATGCTCGAGAAGCTTGGTAACATCCAGGAAAAAGCAACTGCTTAATTGTCACCCTATTCACCATGTTAAACATTCACTCCCTCCAATAATGGCACACAGTGACAGCAGTGTGTACCAACTGGAAGATGCACTGCAGCAACTCGCTAAGTCTCCTTCGACAGCACCGTCCAAACCCACGACCACTACCACCTAGAAGGACAAGGGCAGCAGATGCATGGGAACACCACCACCTGCAAGTTCCCCTCCAAGCCACACACCATCCTGACTTGGAACTATATCGCCGTTCCTTCACTGTCGCTGGGTGAAAATCCTGGAACTCCCTCCCTAACAGCACTGTGGGTGTATCTACCTCACATGGACTGCAGCGGTTCAAGAATGTGGCTCACCACCACCTTCTCAAGGACAACTAGGGATGGGAAATAAATATTGGCCTTGTCAGAAATGCCCACATCCCAAAAATGAATAAAATCCAAGTTATTTCTATCTATGTGATTGAGACAACAACCTAGACTTGCATTAATATAGCACCTTCAACACAGAGAATGTCCCATGGACTTCATATTGTCAAGAAACAGTTAGGTTAATGTTTCAGGCAGAACATTTCTTCAGACTGAACGCTGAAAGATAAACAAATATTTTCGTAGAATCAGAAAAATAAAGGAAGAGGAAATGCAGTCGAAATTAATGTCATAGGGAGGAAGTTATTGGGTGGAGTGATCTGTAGACAGTTATTGCAGATCATTCATCCCAGTATCTCAGTGACTAGAATATCTGGCACTCTCCCCCTGCCCCAAGCCTTCCATTCTTCCCCTTCTTTTGCTGATTCAATTAAAATATTTGTTTACCTCTTAGTTTTCAGTTCTGGAGAAGGGTCTGGAGAGGGTGCAGAAAAGATTCACAAGGATGTTGCCTGGTTTGGAGGGCTTGAGTTATAAAGAGAGATTGGATAGGCTGGGTCTGTTTACCCTGGAGCGAAGGAGGCTGAGGGGGAACATGATAGAGGTATATAAAATTATGAGAGGCATAGATAGGGTAGATAGTCAGAGTCTGTTTCCCATGGTAGGGGTGACTAAAACTAGAGGGTATAGATTTAAGGTGAGAGGGAGGAGGTTTAAAGGGGGTCAAAGGGGTAAATCTTTCACACAAAGAATAGTGGGTATCTGGAATGAGCTGCCTGAGGAGGTGGTGGAGGCAGGAACAGTAGTGACATTTAAGAGGCATCTGGACAGGTACTTGAATGAGCAAGGCATAGAGGGATATGGAATTAATGCAGGCAGGTGGGATTGGTATAGGAAGGCATTATGGTCGGCATGGACGCGGTGGGCCGAAGGGCCTGTTTCTATGCTGTATGGCTCTATGACTCTAAGATTTCTGTTCAAAAGCCTTTCAAGAAGGCTGTTTGTAGCTTTTTGCAGCCTGGATGAGACTGTGTTCTGGCTATTTGATGAATGTGAAGGTTTGCAGCCCCTGTTTGATTATGAAATCACAATCACTGGATTAGTAGTTCAGTAACATAATCACTACACTACTGAACCCACAGGCAGGCTGGAAGATTTGGAAACTTTTAAAGCTCAACAAAGGGTTACTAAAAAAGAAATAAAAAGAGCAAAGGTAAATTATGAAAGAAAACTAGCACAAAATATAAAAACGGATAGCAAAAGCTTCTATGAGTATATAAAAGGGAAGAGAGTAGCTAAAGTGAATGTTGGTCCTTTGGAGGATGTGACTGGGGAGTTAATAGTGGGGAACACAGAAATGGCAGAGACACTAAATCAGTATTTTGCCTCAGTTTTCCCGGTGGAGGACACTAGTACCGTCCCAATAGTAACAGGTAATGTAGAGGTTATAGAAAATGAGGAACTTAGAACAATCATTACTAGGGAAAAAGTACGGAGCAAACTATTGGGATTGAAGGCAAACAAGTCCCCAGGGCCTGATGGCCTACATCCTAGGGTCTTAAAGAAAGTGGCAGCAGAGATAGTGGATCCATTGGTTATTATATTTCAAAATTCCCTGTATGTGGGAAAGGTTCCAGTGGATTGGAAAAAAGCTAATATAATATATATATTATTCAAAAAGGGAGGGAGGCAGAAAGTAGGAAACTACAGACCAGTTAGTTTAACATCTGTCGTTGGGAAATTGTTAGAATCCATTATTAAGGAAGTAATAACGGGACATTTAGAAAGTCAAAACGCAATCCATCAGAGTCAGAATGGTTTTATGAAGGGTAAATCACGTTTGAATAATTTGCTCGAGTTCTTCGAAGCTGTAACAAGTAAAGTGGATAATGGGGATCCTGTAGATGTAGTTTATCTGGACTTCCAGAAGGTATTTGATAAGGTGCTGCACAAAAGGTAAGATCACATGGGGTTAGGGGCAATTTATTAGCTTGGATAGAGGATTAGCTAACCAACAGAAAACAACGAGTCGGGATAAATGGGTCCTTTACTGGTTGGCAAGATGTAACTAATGGGGTGCCACAGGGTTTGGTCCTCGGGCCCCAACTATTTACAATCTATATTAATGACTTGGATGCAGAGATAGAAGGTACTGTAGCCAAATTTGCAGATGACACTAAAATAGGTGGGATAGTAAGTTGCAATAAAGAAATAAGAAATTTACAAATGGATATGGATAGGTTAGGTGAATGGGCCAAAATTTGGCAGATGGAGTTTAACATGGATAAGTATGAGGTTATCCATTTTGGTCGGAAGAATAGAAAGGCAAATTATTATCTAAATGGAGAGAAACTTCAGAGTGCTTCGGTGCAGAGGGATCTGGGTGTCCTCGTGCATGAATCGCAGCAAACTAGTATGCAGGTACAACAGGTAATAAGGAAGGCAAATGGAATTTTGGCATTTATTGGAATCGAGTATAAAAATAGGGAAGTGTTGCTGCAACTGTACAAGGCATTAGTGAGACTGCACCTGGAATATTGCGTACAAGTTTGGTCCCCTTACTTGAGGAGGGATGTAGTTGCATTGGAGGTAGTTCAGAGGAGGTTCACTAGATTGAGTCCAGAGATGAGGGGTTTGTCTTCTAAAGTGAGATTGAGCAGTTTAGGCCTTTACTCTCTGGAGTTTAGAAGAATGAGAGGAGATCTAATTGAGGTATATAAGATGATTAAGGGGTTTGACAAAGTAGATGTAGAGAGGATGTTACCTCTTGTGGGGCAATCTAGAATGAGAGGTCATAGTTTTAGGATAAGGGGTAGCAGATTTAAAACAGAGATGAGGAGAAATTATTTCTCTCAAAGGGTCGTGAGTCTGTGGAATTCACTACCCCAGAGTGCGGTGGATGCCGGGACATTGAGTAAATTTAAGGAGGAGATAGACAGATTTTTAATTAGGAATGGGTTGAAGGGTTATGGAGAGCACAGTTACGAACATTTCACCAGAAGAAATTGTCCTTTTGGGTTTTGAGAGACTAGAATTGAAATTACTGATGAGTTATTTCACTAGTTTGGTCTTCCCAACCCATGTATCAACAGCTCAAGCAGTACGTTGGAAATGGAAATCTCAGTAGGTTTATCCACCAAACACCACAATGAGCTGTCTGATGTCTGTGTTCTGTAAAGTCTCTCCAGATTAGGTTTCACTGATGGCTACAGCAAGATTATTTGTAGATTTAGGTTGATTCGCAGAGACTTCAATTTTCCTTTCTTTTGGAGCAGATCTTTCTTTTTGTGTCCTGTGTCAATGAAGAACAATCTGTCACCAGTCACAAGACCATTTAGCATAGAACCAGGATGATTTTGTCAGTAGGTGAGAAAGTTTCACAGAATCACTTCATACATGTAAACTTTGCCAGAAATCATGTCTTATATATTGCAGAAACCATGGGGGTCAAATTCACCAAAGGTGGAAAATGGACCCAAGCAGATCAGCTGACAGTTATGCATGACATCAATGGAAAGGAAATCGGTGAGGGGGTGTCTTGGGAGGCTTGAACTGGTTTGATCCATTTTACACCTGCCAAAGTTGTATTTTACACCCATCCTCACTGGCCCCAATCCACCCTGTAAAGCTCTGTGCGCCTCCCAAACACTTTGTAATGCATTTCCATGAATTAAATTCATTAATCAGTAAAATGATCATAGAATCATAGAATAGTACAGCTCAGAAGGAGGCCATTCGGCCCATTGAGTCTGCATGGTCTCTTTTGAAAAGCAATCCAGTTAGTCTCACTATTCCGTTCTATCCCTATAAACTGCCATTTTTTCCTCCTTCAAGTATTTATCTAATTTCCTTTTGAAGGATACTATTGAATGTGTGTCCAACACCCTGTCAGGCAGCTCCTGGTTCCAAATCCTAACCACTTGTGTAAAAATGTTTTTCCGTGTGTCACTTTTTTGCCATCATCTGTGCCCTCTGGTTATCATCCCTTCAGCCACTGGAAAAGAGTTTCTCTTTAGTTACTCTATCTAAATACATCATGATTTTAAACACCTCCATCAAATCTCCCCTTAAATCTTCTGCTCACAGCAGAAGAGCCCCAGCTTCTCCAGTCCATCCATGTGACTGCAATCTCTCATCCTGGAACCATTCTAGCAAAGCTCTTCTGTATCCTCTCTAAAGCCTTCATCTCCTTCCTACAGTGCGGTGCCCAGAACATGGTGTGTTTTGTAAAAGTTTAGCAATAACTTCTTGGCTTTTCTACTCTACGCCTCTATCTATAAAGCCCAACATCACGTATGCTTTCTTCAATGCTTTGCTAACCTGTCTTGCCACTTGCAATAATTCGGCACAAACACCACAGGTCTCTCTTTTTGCATCCCCTTTAAAGTTGTACCATTTAACATGTATTGTCTCCCCATTTCCTTTCTACCATCATGTATCACCTCATATTTTTCTGCATTAAATTTCATCTACCATTCCATCAGCCTGTCTATGACATTTTGAAGTCTATTATTATCTTTCTCACTTTTTACTGCAGTTCCAAGTTTCAGACCATCTGCAAGTTTTGAAATTGTGCCCTGTACCCCCAAGTAAAAGTCAAAAACTGCAGTGGTCCTAATTCTAACACATAGGAAACTCTACTATATATCTCACTCTAGTCTGAAAACTGATCTGGTTCACTGATATTCTTTAGGGGAGGAAATCTGCTGTTCTGATCTGGTCTGGCCTACATGTGACTCCAGACCCACAGCAATGTGGTTGACTCTTAACTGCTCTCTCATATGGCCTAGCAAGCAAAGTGCATCAAACTAATGATAATTGTCATAAATATGCCCTGATGAAGTGCTCAGGTATCAGACTTGTGCAATAGGCAGCATCACTCTGTACAACAGTCCGGTATATATTGGACTATGGTTCTGGGAGGGAGGGGAAGGGGTCAGAACAGAAATGTATGAAATGGTGACCACTTTGTGGAACACATCCATTCAGTCCGAAAGTGCAATCCTGAGCTTCTAGTCACGCCTTGTTTTAATTCTCCACCTTGTAATATTACTTGTTCCTTTGGTATGTGAACTGTCGTAAGATTCATAGGACGACAAGTAATATCCAAAGAATATGTGGGTTTTTATGATAACTTAAACTAGAACAGATATATACACAGTTACTATAGAAGCCACAGCAACACACCTCTCACTCTGTTGGGCTACACCCACAACTCCCTGGTTATATATGATGCAACATCACTTCCTCCAGTGACATTCACTTACAACCTCTTATGGTGGTCCCTTCATAAGGTGGTCCCACAACATCCCCCTTTTTTCCAAATATAAAAATATATGTACCATATACAACAGGCTGGATCTTGTTGTCCTCCCGATGGCGGGTTCTGTGGCATAGTGGGTGGTGCCAGAGAATCGGAGCGGCAGCAGCTACCATGGAAACCGATGCCGGGATTGCCGGGCCTGATCTTCCCGGAGTTGGGTTTGGCTAACGATGTCCTTCCAGCCTATAGACCAATTGAGGCCCTTAAGTGGCCTATTAATTGCCACTTAAGGGCTTCTTCCTGCCACTACTAGGATCTTACCAGCAGCAGGGGGAGGCCTCCGATGCACGAGAAGTATGCCTTGGAAAACTAGATGCCGTCCCTACCAGCTTGTGGGGGGGGGACCCTCCTCTCTGGGCAATTTTTGGCCAATGGAGGACCCCAACTGGGAACTAATTTACCCCCCTGGGACGCCACTCTCCTGGATTGAATGCGCACCCTCCCACCCCCCTCGCTGCGGTCATCCGAACTGGCCCAGGTGATCGTGACTTACCCACTTTTTCTCCAGGGCTGCAGTGCTGGGCCTGATTCCTAGGCCTTTGCATTACAGGCAGTGGCCACCGCTCCCAGTGTGGCTGCCAATACTCCTGAACTGCTAGCCCTGTGATTGGCCGGCAGCTCTTGGGAGCGGAATCCCTGTCCCTATTAAGTATTTAAAGGGATGTGGATCCGCCTCCTTAAACTTTCACCCCTTTTTCAGAATGGCGCCCGGAACCCTGCCTCCTGCACAAAATCCATCCCAATGATGGAGTATTGGGATCAGTTCTGGGGCGGAAGGCACCTATTCAAAAGCGAGGGGTTACACTTCAACAGGACTGTGACCAATGTCCTTGAGGGGAGAATCCCTAGTGTAGTTGGGAACATAGGAACAAGAATAGGCCATTCGGCCCTTCGAGTCTCATCTGCCATTCGATAAGATCATGGCTGATCTGGTCATAGTCTCAACTCCACTTTCCTGTCTGCCCCATTGCTTTTGACTATTTTGTCTATCAGAAATCTATCCAGCTCAGCCTTAATAAATTCAACGGCCCAACTTCCACTGTTTGCTGGGGAAGAGATTTCCACTGACTAACGAACATCTGAGAGAAAAACTTCTCCTCATCTCCGTCTTAGAAGGGAGACCCCCTATTCTTAAGCTGTGTCCCTTAGTTCCAGTCTCTTCCACAAGGGGAAACATCCTCCCAGTAGCCACCCTATCAAGTCCCCTCAGGATCTTGTATGTTTCAATAAGATCACATCTCATTCTTCCACACTCCAATGGATAAAGACCCAACCGGTTCAGTCTTTCTTCATAAGATAAATCTTTCATTCTAGGACTGAACCTTCTCTGAACTGCCTCTAATGCAATTATATCCTTTTTCAATTATGGAGACCAAAATTGTACTCCAGATGTGGTCTCACCAATGCCCTGTACAGCTGCAGTTAAACTTCCCTACTTTTCTCTTCCATTCCCCTTGCAATAACCACCAGCATTCCATTTGCTTTCCTAATCACTTGCTGTAACTGCATACTAACTTTTGGTGATTTATGTACCAGGACATCCAGATCCCTCTGTACCACAGAGTTCTGCACTCTCTATCCATTTAAATAATATACAGCTTTTCTATTCTTCTGCCAAAGTGGGCAAGTTCATATTTTCCCACATTATACTCCATCTGCCAAATTTTTGCCCACTCACTTAACCTATCTATATCACTTTGTAGACTCTTTCCCTCCTTGACAACTTATTTTCCTTCCTATCTTGGCAAATTTAGCTACCATACGCTTAGTCCCTTCATCATTTATATAGTTTGTAAATAGTTGAGGCCCCAGCACTGATCCCTGTGGGACTCCAATAGTTACAGCTTGCCAAACCGAAAAAGACCCAGTTATCCCGACTCTCTGCTTCCTGTTAGGTAACCAGTCTTTTATCCATGCTAAAACATTGCCCCCTACACCAAGTGCTGTTATTTTGTGTAGTAACTTTTGATGTGGCACATTATCAAATGCCTTTTGGAAATCCAAGTACACCAGATCTACAAGCGCCTCTTGTAAGGTTTTTGTGTGTTCAGGTGGGATGTTGACTAGCTTTTGACACAGAAGGTACAAGCTCTGGCTTCTTGATCAAGATAGCGAGTTTATTTACAGAATGAATATACAAGAATTACTTCACCAACGGCAGTAGTTATAGAGCAGGATATAAGGTCTCCTGTACCAATTTACCGATTAGGCACGCTACAGCCTGCCAGCCTGAATATTGAGTTCAATAATTTCAGAGCATGACGGGCCCCCCATTTTACAATCTTTTGTTATTTTTTCTTTTATTTTTTGTGTTCATTTTATCTTCGTTTACTCAGTTTGCCTACCCACTGTTTTTTTCATGTTTGTACTTGTGGCTGTTCAGTTTTCAGTCCATTCACACCCTATCTGTACTAATGCTTTGTCTTTCAGCACACCATTAACATATTGTTTGCCTTTGCTCCATGACCTTCTGGTCAGCTGTTCTGTGACCTTGTCCTATCAACACCTTCTCTTTTGTTATCTCTTGCCCCACCCCCACTTTACTTGCTTAAAATCTTTTACATTTCTTATATCTGCCAGTTCTGAAGAACTGAAATGTTAACTCTGCTTCTCTCTCCACAGATGCTGCCAGACCCTCTGAGTTTTTCTAGCACTTTCTGTTTTTATTTCAGATTTCCAACATCCGCAGTATTTTGCTTTTATTTTAGTGTTTAATTCACTGCCACTTCTCTTCCAGGAATGCCTACCTTGAAGAAGTTCTGCTCTTCTCTCCGACAGGATTTTCGTTTGTCTCTTTTACCTCGTTCACCTTCATTGCTTTCTATTTTCCTCCTGGTGTTTGATAAAGTGTCTACCAAAACACGTTTTCAGAGCCACATCTCCTTCCTCAGAGACTGTCTCTGTCTGAATGATTCCACATAGATTCAAACTGCAGTTTCACCCATCATGTTTTGAATCCACTCAGGATTACAGGTATCTCTGAGAAATACAACGTTCCTCGGACTGCTGTTCTCACCGTATCCTGAGATCGACACTCAGTACCATGTGCCACCACATGTACACACTGGACCTCTCTCTCCAGAAGCACCTTATCTCAAAGCTGTTCTACTCTGCAGTTTCATTTCATCCTTCATCTTATCCAGCGCATTAACAAAAAACTTTTTTTCTTCCTTTCAGGTGTTAAGGAACGCAAGCTCCAGCAGCTGATGGGGACTAATGCCCCTCCAGATCCTTCTTCCCCTTCACTTCCCTCTGACCCCACCCCTCTTTATCTGACCCCTTGCTATATATTCACTACACCCTCTGACCCCACCCCTTCTGATCTGACCCCTTGCCGTGTATTCACTATACCCTCTGACCTCCCCATCTCTGATGCTAATGTTCTGTACTCAGCAAAGGTCTCAGTTTTATCCCATGACGCCCCCACCTCAATGAATTTCGCGCTCGGCATGACGTTGAGCTCTTCTTCCGTCACCTCCGCCTCCGGCTGACTTCTTTGACCAGGAGTCCTTCCCCCGACCAGCAGACCCATTCACCCACCTCCAGCATTCTCCCTCTACCTGGACCCCTCCCTCTGGCCTCTTACCCGCTCTTGATCTCTTCATTGAAAACCGACAGCGAGACATTGGTCATCTCAATTTCTTTGCCCCTCTCACTCACTCTAATCTGTCTTCCTTTGAACTTGCTGCGCTCCGTACTCTCAGGCCTAACCCCGACATTGTCATCAAACCTGCCAACAAGGGTGGTGCTGTTGTTGTCTGGCGTACTGACCTCTACCTTGCAGAGGCTGAGTGCCAACTCTCAGACACTTCTTCCTACCTCCCCTGGACCATGGCCTCACCATTGAACATCAAGCTACTGTCCACAGGACTGTCACTGACCTCATCTTCTCTGAAAATCTTCCCTCTACAGCTTCCAACCTCATAGTCCTGCAACCCCAGACAGACCACTTCTACCACCTTCCCAAAACCCACAAACGGGACTGTCCCGGCAGACCCAGTGTTTCAGCCTGTTCCTGCCGCACTGAACTTATTTCTTCCTATCTTGACTCTATCTTTTCTCCCCTGGTCCAGTCTCTTCCCACCTACATCCATGACTCTTCTGACACCCTATGTCATTTTGACAATTTCCAGTTTCCTGGTCCCAACCGCCTCCTCTTCACTATTGTCGTCCAATCTCTCTACACCTCCATCCCCCACCAGGATGGTTTGAGGGCTCTCCGCTTCTTCCTTGAACAGAGGCCCAACCAGTCCCCATCAACCACCACCCTCCTCCGCCTGGCTGAACTTGTTCTCACATCGAACAACTTCCCCCTTCAAGTCCACTCACTTCCTTCAAGTAAAAGGTGTTGCTATGGGTACCCGCATGGGTCCTAGTTATGCTTTTCTTTTTGTGGGATATGTCGAACATTCCTTGTTCCAGTCCTACTCAAGCTCCCTCCCCCAACTTTTTTTCTGGTACATTGATGATTGTATCGGTGCCGTTTCCTGCTCGCGCCCAGAGCTAGAAAACTTTATTAACTTTGCTTCTAATTCCCACCCTTCTCCCACCTTCACATGGTCCATCTCCGACACTTCCCTTCCCTTTCTCGACTTCTCTGTCTCCATTTCTGGGGATAGGCTGTCTACTAATATTCATTATTAGGCCACCGACTCCCACAGCTATCTCGACTACACTTCTTCACACCCTGCCTCCTGTAAGGACTCCATTCCATTCTCCCAGTTTCTGCATCTCTGACGCATCTGCTCTGATGATGCTACCTTCCATGACAGCGCTTCTGATATGTCTTCCTTTTTCCTCAACCGAGGATTCCTCCCCACTGTGGTTGGCAGGGCCCTCAACCGTGTCTAGCCCATTTGCCGCACCTCTACCCTCACCCCTTCCCGGAACCGCGACAGGGTTCCCTTGTCCGCACTTACCACACCATCAGCCTCCATATCCAAAGGATCATTCTCCGCCATTTCTGCCACCTCCAGCGTGATGCCACTACCAAACACATCTTCCCCTCCCTTCCCCTGTCAGCATTCCGAAGTGATTGTTCCCTCCGCAACACCCTGGTCCACTCCTCCATTACCCCCACCACCTGGTCCCCTTCCTACAGCACCTTCCCCTGCAAGCGCAGGAGGTGTAATACCTGCCCATTTACCTCCTCTCTCCTCACCATCCAAGGCCCCAAACACTCCTTTCAGGTGAAGCAGCGATTTACTTGTACTTCTTTCAATGTAGTATACTGTATTCGCTGCTCGCAATGTGGTCTCCTCTACATTGGGGAGACCAAACGCAGACTGGATGACCCCTTTACGGAACACCTCCACTCAGTCTGAATGCATGACCCCGAGCTTCCGGTTGCTTGCCATTTCAATACCCGCCCCCCCCCACCCCCTGCTCTCATGCTCACATCTCTGTCCTGGGATTGCTGCAGTGTTCCAGTGAACATCAATGGAAGCTCGAGGAACAGCATCTTATTTATCAATTAGGCACGTTACAGCCTGCTGGACTGAACATTGAGTTCAATCATTTCAGAGCATGACGGACCCCCCATTTTATTTTTATCTTTTGTTATTTTTTTCTTTTTTCTTTTATTTTTTCTGTTCGTTTTATTTTAGTTTGTTCAGTTTGTTTTTACTGTGCCTACCACTGATTTTTTTCATGTTTGTACTTGTGGCTGTTCAGTTTTCAGTCCATTAACACTCTATCTGTACTAATGCTTTGTCTTTCAGCACACGATTAACATATTGTTTGCCTTTGCTCCATGACCTTCTGGTCAGCTGTTCTGTGACCTTGTCCTATCAACACCTTCTCTTTTGTTATCTCTTGCCCCACCCCCACTTTACTTGCTTAAAATCTTTTACATTTCTTATATCTGCCAGTTCTGAAGAAGGGTCACCGACCTGAAACGTTAACTTTGCTTCTCTCTCCACAGATGCTGCCTGACCTGCTGAGTTTTTGCATCACTTTCTGTTTTCATTTCAGGTTTCCAGCATCTGCAGTATTTTGCTTTTATATAAGGTCTCCTCAGTCCTTGCCTTCCGAGCTGCTGTGGTGCCGTCTTCTTTTTGAGGTGTTCTTTTGACTATAGGTTGGTTTCTTGAATCGGTGCACCCTGAGTTGTCCTAGCACCTGTCATTTATGGCTCCCTCCGAGGGTTCCTTCCTTCCATATTAGGTTATCGTCCACCTTAACCCTTTGATTGGTCAGGTTTAACCTCACCTTCTATCCATTTCCTCTTCTTGATTAGTTTATAATAATCAGATTACTGCAGATATGAGCCTACCCTCTGTACTTTGTCTCTGCAGACAGCTTGACGGCCTAGTCATTGACACACAATGGGGAATGTTTGCTGTCAATTCAAGTCTTGAATGATCTCTGAATATCTTTATTTGCATTATCATCCTTCGTAAGGCCTACCAAGTCTATCCCTTATTGTGACTGAGTCTTCTTAGTTTGAAATGCAGAATGGGCATCCGGTCTCAAAGCAACGCTACTTCTGCTATGGCTATGAAAATAAACAGTGTCTCTCACCAGCTCCCACTACAGTATACCAATATACATTTTCATATTTAACAACATGATTCTAAACACAAAGACCACAACTTAGTTCTAACCTAATACATCGAGATTTGCATATATATAAAGTATAACAATTCCCAAGCATAACCACAACATCATTTGATATCATTTTAATTTTAAACATTGCATCTCGTGAGTTTTATCAGACCATAACTCATATATTCACCCAACAGATAAAACACGGCAGAGGTTAACCTTTTAGTTCAAACACCCTTTATCCAGTTTGCTTATTACTTCCTTGAAGAATTCTAATAAATTGTTAAACACGATTTCCCTGTCGCAATTCCATGTTGACTCTGCCTGATCCCATTATGATTTTCTAAATATCCTGCTATAACCTCCTTAAATAATGAATTCTAACAATTTCCCTCTGACAGATGTTAGGCTAACCGGCCGATAGTTTACTGCTTTCAGTCTCCCTCTTTTGTTGAATAAAGATGTTACATTTGCGATTTTCCAATCTGCTTCCAGAATCTAAGAAAGTTTGGATGATTATAACCAATGCCTCTACTATCTCTGCAGCCATTTCTTTTGAGACCCGCAGATGAAGGCCATCTGGTCCTGGGGACTTGTCAACCTTTAGGTCTAATATTTGTGGAGGGTTTAAACTGAATTGGCAAGAGGGTGAGCATCAACATATAGAAGTAGAAAAGAAGAATAAGTTACATAATGTGAGAGTGTTAGGCAGTACCAGAGAAGGGAGTAGTTCCGTATTAGATGGGAGCGGACTGAGAAGGACTACGAGGAATACAATGACAAGATTACAATGCATGAATGTAAGTGTGGTGAATAAGGTTGGTGAGTTACAAGCACAAATAGCAATATGACGTAGTGGCAATAATAGTAACATGGCTTAAAATGGCGAGGACTGGGTGCTTAATATTCAAGGATATAAAGTGTTCTGAAAAGATAGAGAGGGGAAAAAGGGAGGTGGGTGTGGCAGTCCTGATTAAGGAAGAGATTGTAGTGTTGGAAAGGGAGAATGTTCTTGAGGGGACAAGGGTAGAATCCATTTGGTTAGAGTTGAGAAGCAAAAAGGGTATAATCACACATTACTAAGGTTATTCAATAGACTTCCAAATAGACAGAGAGAGAGAGGAGCAAATCTGCAGGGAAATTCACAGAGATGTACAAGATCTATAGAGTGGTGATATTGATTGGGGTAATTTTAGAGTAAAGGGTGAGGAGGGGAATGAATTTCTTAAATATGTTCAGGAAAAACTCCTTGATCATTATGTCCTCAGCTCAACTAGAAAGGAGGCATTGCTGGATCTGGTGCTGGGAAATGAGGTGTGTCAAGTGGACCAAGTGGCTGTGGGGGAGCAATTGTGTAAGAGTGATCATCATATCATAAGGTTTAGACTAGAATTGCAGAAAAACAAGGAAAGAAATAAGGTAGATTGCCTAGATTGGAAGCAGGCTAATTTCAACGCAATGAGAAGGGATCTAGCCAGTGTATAATGGAACCAAAGACTGGCAGGAAAAGCTGTATCGGAACAATGTATTATCTTTAAGGAAGAGGTGCTTCAGGTACAGGCTAGGTACATTCCAACAAGAGTGAAAGGTAAAAGAACCAAAAACAGGGTTTCTTGGATGACGAGGGAGATAGAGATGATGATGAAACAGAAAAAGAAGGTGTATGATGCACGTCAGGTGAATTCTTCAAGTGGGAACCAGGCCATATACAATAGGTTGGGAGGGGAGGTGAAGACTGGCAAAGACAGAGTATGAGAATAGAATGGCAGTCAACATAATAGAAGACCAGAGAGCTTCTACCAGCATACAAATAGTAAGCAGGGAGTAAGAGGTGGAGTGGGGCCTATTAGGGGCAAAGTGGATAATATATAATGCTTAGAGGCACAGGGCAAGGCTAATATACTTAATGAGTACTTTGTATCAGTGTTCACTAAGGAAGTGGAATCTGACAAAATATGGGTAGAAGCAGAGAGAGTAGAAGCAATGGAGAGGGTAAAAAATTAAGCGCGGGGAGATAGTAAAAAGGCTGGCTATGCTTAGGGTAGATAAGGCACTTGGGTCGACTGCTTGCATCCCAGGTTGCCAAAGGAAATGGGGATGGAGATAGCGGAAGGTATTTCCATAAACTTCCCATCTTCCTTGGATACGGAGGAGATGGCAGACGATTGGAGAGTGGCAAATGTAACACCCTTATTCAAGAAAGGGTGTAAGGACAGTCCTAGCAACTACAAGCCAGTTATTTTAACATCAGTTGTGGGTAAGATTATAAAATAATAATCAGGGAAAAAATCAAAAGGTACTTAGAGAGGTTTGAGTAAATTAAGGAGAGCCAGCACGGATTTGTAAAAGGTAGATAGATCATGCTTGATAAATCTAATTGATATTATTTGATGAAGTAACAGAGAATGTTGATGAAGGGAATGCGGTGGATGTTGTTTATATGGATTTTCAGAAAGCATTTGATAAGGTACCACATAAAAGGCTGGTTAACAAAATTGAGGCTCATGGAATAGGAGGGTCAGTGTTCAATTAGATAATAAACTGGCTCAAGGACAGAAAACAGCGAGTCGTAGTAAATGGTTGTTTTTCAGACTGGAGGCTGGTAGACACTGGTGTTCCCCAAGGGCCACTGCTTTTTTTTGTTATCTATAAATGACTTGGAATTGGAATACAGAGTAGAATCCCAAAATTTGCTGATGACACCGAACAGTGAGGATGATATGAACTGCTTGCAACAGAACATAGATAGGCTAGCAGAATGGGCAGAGAGGGGGCAGTTGGAATTTAATACTGACAAGCGTGAGGTGGTGCATTTTAACAGAAGGAACAGGGAGAGGATAGACATACTTAATGGCATAGTTCTAAAGAGTGTGCAGGAATAGAGAGATCTGGAGGTGCATGTGCATAGATCTTTGAAGGTGGCAGGACATTGACAGAGTGGTTAGTAAAGCTTGTGGGGTCGTGGGCTTCATAAATAGAGGTATTGAGTACAAAAGCAGGGAAATTATGCTGAATTTTATAAAGCTCTGGTTAGACCCTGACTGGAGGATTGCATCCAATTCTGGTCACCACAGTTTAGAAAGGAAGTGAGGGTCTTTGAGAGGGTGCAGAGGAGATTTACCAGAATAATTCCAGGAATGGGGATTTTAGTTACAAGGCTAGGTTGGAAAAGCTGGGCTTGTTCTCCTTAGAACAAAGGAGATTGAGGGGAGATTTAATAGAAGTGTACAAGATTAGATAAGTTGGACAAGGAAAAACTGTTCTATTAGTATTCGTGACTCCGTTCGTGACTCCTCAGATACTGAAGCAGTCTGTGTAGAAATGCAGCAAGACCTGGACAATATCCAGGCTTGGGCTGATAAGTGGCAAGTAACTTTCACGCCACACAAGTGCCAGGCAATGAATATCTCCAACAAGAGAGAACCTCACCATCTCCCCTTGACATTCACTGGCATTACCATCACTGAATCCCCTACTATCAACATCCTAGGGGTTACCATTGACCAGAAACTGAACTGGAGTAGCCATATAAATACCGTGGCTACAAGAGCAGGTCAGAAGCTAGGAATCCTGAGGCAAGTAACTCACCTCCTGACTCCCCAAAGCCTGTCCACCATCTACAAGGCACAAGTCAGGAGTGTGATGGAATACTCTCCACTTGCCTGGATGGGTGCAGCTCCAACGACACTCAAGAAGCTCGACACCATCCAGGACAATGCAGCGCGCTTTTTACTCCCTCCACCACCGATGCACAGTGGCAGCAGTGTGTACCATCTACAAGGTGCACTGCAGCAATGCACCAAGGTTCCTTAGACAGCACCTTCCAAACCCGCGACCTCTACCAACTAGAAGGACAAGGGCAGCAAATACATGGGAACATCACCACCTGCAAGTTCCCCTCCAAGTCACACACCATCCTGACTTGGAACTATATCGCCGTTCCTTCACTGTCACTGGGTCAAAATCCTGGAACTCCCTTCCTAACAGCACTGTGGGTGTACCTACCCCACATGGACTGCAGTGGTTCAAGAAGGCAGCTCACCACCACCTTCTCAAGGGTAATTAGGGATGGGCAATAAATGCTGGCCTAGCCAGTGATGCCCATATCCCATGAATGAATTTAAAAAAATTAACTGATGGTACAAGGACTGAGGGACATGGATTGAAGGTTTTAGGCAAGAGATGCAGGAGGAATATGAGGAAGCACTTTTTTATGCAGCAGGTGGTAATGAGCTGGAACTCGCTGCCCACAAGGGTGATGGAAGTGGAGACAATCAATAACTTCAAAAGGAAATTGGATGGCCGCATGACAAAATAAACTTACAGGGCTACTGGGATCGAACAGGGAAGTGGGACTGACTAGATAGCTCCATAGAGAGCTGGCGTGGACTAGATGGGCCACAAATGACTCTATGCCTCAAATGACTCTATGACTCTATGTTGTGTTTCGGACTAACTATACATGATTAGAACAAAACGTTATTTACAAATAAGCATATTTAACACTATCTAAAATGTAATGGAGATTTCCTTATTTGTCCCGATCTTGTTATTGTAAACCTCTTCTCAGATCTAAGCTCGTCTTCATGTCTCCTCTGAGACTCTGGTGACTTGGAACTCTAGCTAATATGTTCTGAGCTTTGGCTACCATACAAATTGTTGTAGCCAATGCCAGCACTAATAACTGTTGGCACCCAGCCATGATGGCTTCAAATTTCTTTCCATCATTGAGTAGTGTATCGATGGTGTGCCCTTCCTTCTTTTCTAACAGGTCTTTTTGAAAGGCCTCTCTTGGGGCAGACGCGAATACTAGCTCTATAACTCATTCCGACAATTCAATATCTGTGAAGTTGCATTCTTGAGTTTTGTCTCAGCACCTTGCAACAAACTGTTCAATTGGCGCATCTTGCCTTTGTAGGTAGGTCATAAGATCAAGTCTATGTTCTCAGAAATCGACCTTTACCCTAAATTGATTTTCCAGGAATGTCCATAGCTTGCTAGGGTCCTTCTGATCCTTAGCTGACAATCTGATATATTGATTTGTTGCAGGCCTTCGCTGCCCAGTGCAATCTTTATTTTCACAGCTTTTTTCTATCAACCTGCAAGTCTTTGGCTGTGGGAGGAAACCGGAGCACCCGGCGGAAACCCACGCGGTCACAGGGAGAACTTGCAAACTCCGCACAGGCAGCACCCAGAACCGAACCCGGATCGCTGGAGCTGTGAAACTGCGGTGTTAACCACTGCGCCACTGTGCTGCCCTGATTTTCTGGATGATTCTGCTTTGTAACAAATATATGACTTTTTATAGGTTTTCTTTTTCACAGGTACACTTCTTTTACAGGATGTTTGCTTTACAGGTTTTCTGTCCCACAAATACAGTTTTCTGTTCCTTTTCTAAACAGGTTTGTTTTTGTAGGCTTGCCCCTTTTACGAGTGAGACGATAGCTGCTTATTGTTTGTTGTTCCAGCTTTTTCTTTTAGCTGAGAGTCATTTTTTTCCCCTATAGAGAGCATGCAGCCTGCAGTACCAGCAGTTGCTACAGCCAGCCTTTTACTTTGTGCTGGAGCTCCAGCGGAGCTGTTGAGCTCTTCCCACTCTTTACAGCTTAGACCCCACCCACAAAGTGAAAACAGGAAAACGAAAGCAGTTATAGCTGTAACTACTTATTTTCAAATTTTGCAATCCACTGCCAGATTGGTTGAAAGCTCCAAACCCCTGGCAAATTACCGACTATACTCATAGAGTTTCAACATCTCCCAGGGTCCTGTCTGCAGTCTTAGCTCACTGCACTGTTGTTGGACCCCCTGCCAACTGCCACCCCAGCTAAGAAATTAGCTGTTCGCTGTTCTCTTTTGGTGTGAAAAAAAATCAAACTTTGCCATGATGTAATATTTGGTGTTCTTCAGAAAAATGAATGCCACCGCTAATAGAATGTAATATTACTTGTTCCTTTGGTTTATGAACTGTTGTAAGATTACACAGGAGGACAAGTAATAGCCAAAGAAAACATGGGTTTTTGATTATAACCTGAAAAAGAATATGAATATATATATATATATATTTCTATATATCTATAATATGTACAAAAGTCCGAGTGTATCAAGCCTGTGTCCTCAGTACCTTGCTCTATGGCAGCGAGGCCTGGACAATGTATGTCAGCCAAGAGCGACGTCTCAATTCATTCCATCTTCACTGCCTCCGGAGAATCCTTGACATCAGGTGGCAGGACCGTATCTCCAACACAGAAGTCCTCGAGGCGGCCAACATCCCCAGCTTATACACACTACTGAGTCAGCGGCGCTTGAGATGGCTTGGCCATGTGAACCGCATGGAAAATGGCAGGATTCCCAAAGACACATTGTACAGCGAGCTCGCCACTGGTATCAGACCCACCGGCCGTCCATGTCTCCGCTTTAAAGACGTCTGCAAACGCGACATGAAGTCCTGTGATATTGATCACAGGTCGTGGGAGTCAGTTGCCAGCGGCCGCCAGAACTGGCGGGCAGCCATAAAGGCGGGGCTAAAGTGTGGCGAGTCGAAGAGACTTAGCAGTTGGCAGGAAAAACGACAGAAATGCAAGGAGAGAGCCAACTGTGTAACAGCCCCGACAAACAAATTTTTCTGCAGCACTTGTGGAAGAGTCTGTCACTCTAGAATTGGCCTTTATAGCCACTCCAGGCGCTGCTCCACAAACCACTGACCGCCTCCAGGCACTTACCTGTTGTCTCTCGAGACAAGGAGGCCAAAGAAGAAGAATAATAATAACATATACACACACAATTACGAGAGGAGCCACACCAACACACATCTCACTCTGCCGGGCTACACCCATAACTCCCTGATCATGTGTGACGTGACACCACTTCCTCCAGTGACCTTCACTTACTACCTTTTAAGGTGGCCCCTTCTTAAGGTGGTCCCACACATACCTTGTTCCCACTCTGACCTCTCTGTCTTCAGCCTCTTGCAGTGTTCCAATGCAGTTCAACGCAAGCTCGAGGAACAGCACCTTTACTGACATCTGGAGTTAACATTGGGTTCAACAATTTCCAATTGTAACCTCTGCTGCATTTTTTTCCTTGCTCTTTGCTGATTTTGTTTTTATTTCTCTATTGTTTCTCTCTTTTATTCTTTTTTTACTTTCAGATGACAGCTGTTCATCATTCTGCCATTCACACCTTCTAGACACATCTTTTGTTTCTTTACTTGTCCCAATACCACTCCTTTTGTCTTGCACCTCTTATGCCACTTAATCCTCCTACCCTCCACCCTATCACAGACCTTCCCTTTTGTTCTTTGTTCCACCCTCCCCCCTTTCACTTGCTTAAAACCGATTACATTTCTAACTTTTCCTAGTTCTGATGAAAGGTCATCAACCTGCAACATTAACTCTGTTTCTCTCTTCACAGATGCTGTCAAATCTGCTGAGTATTTCCAGCATTTTCTGTTTTTATTTAATCAAAAATGAACTGTCAACAAAATATCCCATTAAAAAAAAATCATCTTTCTCTTCTTGTGTATGTCAGATCCGCCAGTAATGACACTATGCAAGATTACGATTGAGCTTTGTTTCAAAGACTTTATTCAGCCATCTTAAATCGCAGATACATTTCTTCAACATGTGCCATCTGACCCTTGAACTCCCAGGTCAGATGACCTTCTAACTAGAATAGCATGAACCATATTGTATCTAATATGCAAGTCCACATAACACTGACTTATTATAATGACAATGTCTTAATCACTTTTTCAGACTAATCACTCCTCAACCACAAAAATACGCACACACTTAATGTGATGAAAACATTGCTTGTGTCAGGCAAACCCCCCACCTGCCAAGACTGATGCACACATTATTTCACCACATGAACATTAAAACTTAAAATTGCAAGCCCCTGAATAGAAAGACATTTGCATAGTAGCTAGCAGAGTTGGAACAAGGGACAAAGGACCATTCCCTGACTTATACAACCAACAATGGACTTTTGATTACCAGACGTTGAAGGCGAGGGGTGCTAGCATTCCAGGTTGACTGCTAAGATAGCAGAATCCACAACCACAGGAGAAGTGGTCAGACCAGTTTTAGTCACATGACTAGCTGGCTGTTGAGATTTGAACTTCCAACAGAGGATTTGAACTCAGAAAGCCGCGTGCTCCTGGAATTGAAGCAGAACCCTCTCCTGTCTGCCTGCTCATCTCTCAGGGAACTGAATCTTGTGAAGACACATGAACCTCAAAGACAGAAAAGTCTCCTACAGTGAACAAGGTTGAAGAATACTGGGCCCCAACAAAAAGCAAGAGTGCCTACAGTCAAGTGAGCTCGAAGCACAGTAAACAAGAAACTCTTGTGATATTGCCTCAAACCCCTCTCTACTATATGTACCTCTCCTCTGTTCTGTCCCTATTTGCATGTGTATATCATGTGTATATGCTAGCGTGGGTGTGTCATATATCCATAGGTGTTAACCATATTAGAGTTTAAGTTTAAGGTTGAATAAATTTCATTTTTCTTTTTTAAACTGAAGAACGCCTGTTTATGCTCATTTCTTTGTCTTATAATTGGAAAGCTGTGAACAAGGATTCACAAAGGGAGAGCTCAAAACACATTGTGTTTTAAAGTTAAATCCTGTTACAATAAGACTAGGTGAAGACTGAAAAGACCCCAGGACACCTTTCTCACCTGGTTGTAACAATGGAATGAGTCTCTTGGAGCTGATATTAACATTAGCGCTTTTCCTGTTCTTGTAGGTTAGGTGGAATCGCCTGGCCAATGGGCCCAAACAAACCAGAGCCTCACAGAATCTGCTAGTATTCTCACCAACTTGAGTAAGGTCCCAGCACAGCTACACACTCTGGAGGATGTAGATAAGAGGGGATGGTTTCTAGTTGAGCAGAAATGAGTGTGCTTTCGGTGGCATGCAGGTGGAACCTGACTAATGCGGCAATCGGAAAGCCTAGACTGCCTTCAGCTTCCAGCATATCAATTGGGTGGTTCACTGCAGCTTGTCAGTTTCCTGCAGCAGGATCGTGGCCTGACGACACCAACTAACATATGAAATCTATTCAAAATATGTTTACCCTTTAGCAATGCATGATAAGCCTTATATAAATTAAATGAACATATATTAGCCAGATTCTGCAAGCAAAACAAATTCCGAATAGTGGGAATGCCTCCCTTGTATGTGTCTATACCACTAATTTACAGCAGATACATGGAAAGGTTGGTTTACTACTGGTTGATCATCTTCAGAGTGATTTCACCACTATATAGTGCTGGAACTGTACATAGATTCTCTGCCTGATCCTTGAGCTGATGTCCTTTCATATCTTGTTGCAGTCTCTTGACTAATGAGTCTTCTGTCGTATAATAAGTTCACAAGATGGTGTCTGAATTTCTGTCCAATGAAGGCATATAATATTGGGTTGATGCAACAATGCATGAAAGCCAGACTTTGGGTTGCAAAGAAAACTCTATCAAACTGGGTTCTGAAGTTACAGCCATCGCTAATAAGGCTGGCTCTCAACAATGTGTCAGTACAAACAGTGACATTGTATGGAAGCCAGCAGATCAGAAACCCCAACACAACAGCTATGATGACTTTCATGGCTTTATGTTTTTGATGGCTTCTTGTTCGAAAGAGGGTCTTCATTGTGGAACCATAGCAGAAGAGCATGATGGCTAATGGAATGATGAAGCCAATGGAGTGATGGACAATTCTGATGCCTATTCTCCAATTATCACTAGATTTAGGACTGTGATTGTAGCAAACTGTCTGATTGGTGTCAGATGTAACAAAGACTGATCTGAAGAGCAGAATTGGAAGAGAAAGTGCAATTCCCACTGTCCACACTGCAGCACAAATGTATTTGACCAGATAGCGTTTGCTGCTAATATATTGGATAGCACAAACAATTGCCAAGTACCGATCTACGCTAATGCAAACTAACAACAAAATACCACTGTAAAAGTTGACTTCTTGTAAGACTGAAATGGCTTTGCACATGAAATTTCCAAAAATCCAACCATCCACAATGTACACAGCCCAAAAGGGCAAAGTGAAGGCAAAGAGGAGATCAGACAGAGTCAGATTTAGAATGTAGATGTCGGTGGAAGATCTGACATATTTTGCGGAGAGTATAACCATCACAACAACAGAGTTCCCCGCAACAGCAAGGATGGAAACAATTGAATAGATGATGGCAATGACAAGATAGTTAATATTCAATTGATTGATCTGTGGACATGGACTAAAATCTTCCAAGTTATCAGGAAAGTCATTGTTGTCTGAGGAATTAGCCTTGTGTGTTATTAACTCGAACATTTTAAATATATTCATGCCGCAGATGATCCTGCAATGAAACAGAAGGCAAGAGTTAAAAAGATTTCAAGCAGATATTTTTGAGTCACGAAGATGGATGTTGATAGAATTGAAGAAGAATAACCAGAACAACAACAACTTGCATTTATAATAACATCTTTAACATAGCAGAAGCCCCAAGGCTCTTCATGGGTGGATTATGAAATAGAATTTGACACTGAGCCATATTAGGAGATATTAGGAAAGATGACCAAAGCTTGGCCAAAGAGCTGCACCACAAACCCTTGCTTCATAGTGCTGCTGGTGCCGGTGCTACAGAAGCCAGAAGCTCCAAAACTGTCGGCTGAACTGCTTCCCGGCACTTCTGGCTTACCCTGATTGTAAAGGTTCGAGTGCAGACGTGCAGTGGATTCGCTGGAATTATGCAGTGTGGTCAGATCGTGATGTCAATGCTGATTTAGCACACAAACTGCCATTTTGGACCTCACAGATCCGATTAACGTCCTCTCTTAAACATAAAATCAGAGAATGGTTACAGCACAGAAGGAGGCCATTCAGCCCATCGTTTCTGTCCCACCCGCCTGACTTTTCCCCATAGTCGTGCAATTTTTTTTCTCCATGGATATTTATTCAAATCTACTTTGAATGACTTGATTGAAGCTGCCTCCACCGCACTCTCAGACAGTGCATTCCAGATCCTAAACACTCACTGAACCTGCCTCCACCACACTCTCAGACAGTGTATTCCAGATCCTAAACACTCACTGAACCTGCCTCCACCGCACTCTCAGACAGTGCATTCCAGATACTAAACACTCACTGAACCTGCCTCCACCGCACTCTCAGACAGTGTATTCCAGATCCTAAACACTCACTGAACCTGCCTCCACCACACTCTCAGACAGTGTATTCCAGATCCTAAACACTCACTGAACCTGCCTCCACCGCACTCTCAGACAGTGCATTCCAGATACTAAACACTCACTGAACCTGCCTCCACCGCACTCTCAGACAGTGTATTCCAGATCCTAAACACTCACTGAACCTGCCTCCACCACACTCTCAGACAGTGTATTCCAGATCCTAAACACTCACTGAACCTGCCTCCACCACACTCTCAGACAGTGTATTCCAGATCCTAAACACTCACTGAACCTGCCTCCACCGCACTCTCAGACAGTGCATTCCAGATACTAAACACTCACTGAAACTGCCTCCACCGCACTCTCAGACAGTGTATTCCAGATCCTAAACACTCACTGAACCTGCCTCCACCACACTCTCAGACAGTGTATTCCAGATCCTAAACACTCACTGAACCTGCCTCCACCGCACTCTCAGACAGTGTATTCCAGATCCTAAACACTCACTGAACCTGCCTCCACCTCACTCTCAGACAGTGTATTCCAGATCCTAAACACTCACTGAACCTGCCTCCACCGCACTCTCAGACAGTGTATTCCAGATCCTAAACACTCACTGAACCTGCCTCCACCGCACTCTCAGACAGTGTATTCCAGATCCTAAACACTCACTGAACCTGCCTCCACCACACTCTCAGACAGTGTATTCCAGATCCTAAACACTCACTGAACCTGCCTCCACCACACTCTCAGACAGTGTATTCCAGATCCTAAACACTCACTGAACTTGCCTCCGACGCACTCTCAGACAGTGTATTCCAGATCCTAAACACTCACTGAACCTGCCTCCACCACACTCTCAGACAGTGCATTCCAGATTCAAAACACACTGAACCTACCTCCACACACTCTCAGTCAGTACATTCCAGATCCTAAACACACACTGAACCTGCCTCCACCACACTCTCAGACAGTGCATTCCAGATCCTAAATACACTGAATCTACCTCCACCGCACTCTCAGACAGTGCATTCCAGATCCTAACCACTCACTGAACCTGCCTCCACCACACTCTCAGACAATGCATTTTAGATCCTAAACACTCACTGAACCTGCCTCCACCACAATCTCAGACAATGCATTTCAGATCCTAAATACTCACTGAATCTGCCTCCACCACACTCTCAGACAATGCATTTCAGATCCTAAACACTCACTGAACCTGCCTCCACCGCACTCTCAGACAGTGTATTCCAGATCCTAAACACTCACTGAACCTGCCTCCACCACACTCTCAGACAGTGCATTCCAGATCCTAAATACACTGAACCTACCTCCACCGCACTCTCAGACAGTGCATTCCAGATCCTAACCACTCACTGAACCTGCCTCCACCACACTCTCAGACAATGCATTTCAGATCCCAAACACTCACTGAACCTGCCTCCACCGCACTCTCAGGCAGTGCATTCCAGATCCTAACCACTCACCGAACCTGCCTCCACCACACTCTCAGACAGTGCATTCCATATCCTAACCACTCACTGAACCTGCCTCCACCACACTCTCAGACAGTGCATTCCAGATCCAAAACACTCACTGAACCTGCCTCCACCACACTCTCAGACAGTGCATTCCAGATTCTAAACACTCACTGAACCTGCCTCCACCACACTCTCAGACAGTGCATTCCAGATCCTAAACACTCACTGAACCTGCCTCCACCACACTCTCAGACAGTGCATTCCAGATCCTGAACACTCACTGAACCTGCCTCCACCACACTCTCAGACAGTGCATTCCAGATCCTGAACACTCACTGAACCTGCCTCCACCACACTCTCAGACAGTATATTCCAGATCCTAAACACTCACTGAACCTGCCTCCACCACACTCTCAGACAGTGCATTCCAGATCCTAAATACACTGAACCTACCTCCACCGCACTCTCAGACAGTGCATTCCAGATCCTAACCACTCACTGAACCTGCCTCCACCACACTCTCAGACAAGTCATTTCAGATCCTAAACACTCACTGAACCTGCCTCCACCGCAATCTCAGACAGTGCATTCCAGATCCTAAACACTCACTGAACCTGCCTCCACCACACTCTCAGACAGTGTATTCCAGATCCTAAACACTCACTGAACCTGCCTCCACCGCACTCTCAGACAGTGTATTCCAGATCCTAAACACTCACTGAACCTGCCTCCACCGCACTCTCAGACAGTGTATTCCAGATCCTAAACACTCACTGAACCTGCCTCCACCACACTCTCAGACAGTGCATTCCAGATCCTAAATACACTGAACCTACCTCCACCGCACTCTCAGACAGTGCATTCCAGATCCTAACCACTCACTGAACCTGCCTCCACCACACTCTCAGACAATGCATTTCAGATCCTAAACACTCACTGAATCTGCCTCCACCACACTCTCAGACAGTGCATTCCAGATCCCAAACACTCACTGAACCTGCCTCCACCGCACTCTCAGGCAGTGCATTCCAGATCCTAACCACTCACCGACCCTGCCTCCACCACACTCTCAGACAGTGCATTCCAGATCCTAACCACTCACTGAACCTGCCTCCACCACACTCTCAGACAGTGCATTCCAGATCCTAAACACTCACTGAACCTGCCTCCACCACACTCTCAGACAGTGCATTCCAGATTCTAAACACTCACTGAACCTGCCTCCACCACACTCTCAGACAGTGCATTCCAGATCCTAAACACTCACTGAACCTGCCTCCACAACACTCTCAGACAGTGCATTCCAGATCCTGAACACTCACTGAACCTGCCTCCACCACACTCTCAGGCAGTGCATTCCAGATCCTAAACACTCACTGAACCCTCCTCCACCACACTCTCAGACAGTGCATTCCAGATCCTAAACACTCACTGAACCTGCCTCCACCACACTCTCAGGCAGTGCATTCCAGATCCTAAACAGACACTGAAGCTGCCTCAAACACACTCTCAGACAGTGCATTCCAGATCCTAAACACACAATGAACATGCCTCCACCACACTCTCAGACAGTACATTCCAGATCCTAAACACTCACTGAACCTGCCTCCACCACACTCTCAGACAGTGCATTCCAGATCCTAAACACTCTCTGAACCTGCCTCCACCACACTCTCAGACAGTACATTCCAGATCCTAAACACTCACTGAACCTGCCTCCACCACACTCTCAGACAGTACATTCCAGATCCTAAACACTCACTGAACCTGCCTCCACCACACTCTCAGACAGTGCATTCCAGATCCTAAACACACTCTGAACCTGCCTCCACCACACTCTCAGACAGTACATTCCAGATCCTAAACACTAACTGAACCTGCCTCCACCACACTCTCAGACAGTGCATTCCAGATCCTAAACACTCTCTGAACCTGCCTCCACCACACTCTCAGACAGTACATTCCAGATCCTAAACACCCACTGAACCTGCCTCCCCCACACTCTCAGACAGTACATTCCAGATCCTAAACACTCACTGAACCTGCGTCCACCACACTTTCAGACAGTGCGTTCCAGATCCTAAACACTCACTGAACCTGCCTCCACCACACTCTCAGACAGTGCATTCCAGATCCTAAACACTCACTGAACCTGCCTCCACCACACTCTCAGACAGTGCATTCCAGATCCTAAACACTCACTGAACCTGCCTCCACCACACTCTCAGACAGTGCATTCCAGATCCTAAACACTCACTGAACCTGCCTCCACCACACTCTCAGACAGTGCATTCCAGATCCTAAACACTCTCTGAAACTGCCTCCACCACACTCTCAGACAGTACATTCCAGATCCTAAACACTCACTGAACCTGCGTCCACCACACTCTCAGACAGTGCATTCCAGATCCTAAACACTCACTGAACCTGCCTCCACCACACTCTCAGACAGTGCATTCCAGATCCTAAACAATCTCTGAACCTGCCTCCACCACACTCTCAGACAGTACATTCCAAATCCTAAACACTCACTGAACCTGCCTCCACCACACTCTCAGACAGTGCATTCCAGATTCTAAACACTCACTGAACCTGCCTCCACCACACTCTCAGACAGTGCATTCCAGATCCAAAACACTCACTGAACCTGCCTCCACCACACTCTCAGACAGTGCATTCCAGATCCTAAACACTCACTGAACCTGCCTCCACCACACTCTCAGACAGTATATTCCAGATCCTAAACACTCTCTGAACCAGCCTCCACCACACTCTCAGACAGTACATTCCAGATCCTAAACACTCTCTGAACCTGCCTCCACCACACTCTCAGACAGTGCATTCCAGATCCTAAACACTCTCTGAACCTGCCTCCACCACACTCTCAGACAGTACATTCCAGATCCTAAACACTCACTGAACCTGCCTCCACAACACTCTCAGACAGTGCATTCCAGATCCTAAACACTCTCTGAACCTGCGTCCACCACACTCTCAGACAGTACATTCCAGATCCTAAACACTCACTGAACCTGCCTCCACCACACTCTCAGACAGTACATTCCAGATCCTAAACACTCACTGAACCTGCCTCCACCGCACTCTCAGACAGTGCATTCCAGATCCTTACCACTCACTGAACCTGCCTCCACCGCACTCTCAGACAGTGCATTCCAGATCCTAAACACTCACTGAACCTGCCTCCACCACACTCTCAGACACTGCATTCCACATCCTAAACACTCACTGAACCTGCCTCCACCACAGTCTCAGAAAGTACATTCCAGATCCTAAACACTCACTGAACCTGCCTCCAACACACTCTCAGACAGTGCATTCCAGATTCTAAACACTCACTGAACCTGCCTCCACCACACTCTCAACAGTGCATTACAGATCCTAAACACTCACTGAACCTGCCTCCACCACACTCTCAGACAGTACATTCCAGATCCTAAGCACTCTCTGAACCTGCCTCCACCACACTCTCAGACAGTGCATTCCAGATCCTAAACACTCACTGAACCTGCCTCCACCACACTCTCAGACAGTACATTCCAGATCTTAAACACTCACTGAACCTGCCTCCACCAAACTCTCAGACAGTACATTCCAGATCCTAAACACTCACTGAACATGCCTCCACCACACTCTCAGACAGTGCATTCCAGATCCTAAACACTCACTGAACCTGCCTCCACCACACTCTCAGACACTGCATTCCACATCCTAAACACTCACTGAACCTGCCTCCACCACAGTCTCAGAAAGTACATTCCAGATCCTAAACACTCACTGAACCTGCCTCCAACACACTCTCAGACAGTGCATTCCAGATTCTAAACACTCACTGAACCTGCCTCCACCACACTCTCAACAGTGCATTACAGATCCTAAACACTCACTGAACCTGCCTCCACCACACTCTCAGACAGTACATTCCAGATCCTAAGCACTCTCTGAACCTGCCTCCACCACACTCTCAGACAGTGCATTCCAGATCCTAAACACTCACTGAACCTGCCTCCACCACACTCTCAGACAGTACATTCCAGATCTTAAACACTCACTGAACCTGCCTCCACCACACTCTCAGACAGTACATTCCAGATCCTAAACACTCACTGAACATGCCTCCACCACACTCTCAGACAGTGCATTCCAGATCCTAAACACTCACTGAACCTGCCTCCACCACACTCTCAGACACTGCATTCCAGATCCTAAATACTCACTGAACCTGCCTCCACCACACTCTCAGACAGTACATTCCAGATCCTAAACAGTCACTGAAGCTGCCTCCACCACACTCTCAGACAGTGCATTCCAGATCCTAAACACTCACTGAACCTGCCTCCACCGCACTCTCAGACAGTGCATTCCAGATCCGAAACACTCACTGAACCTGCCTCCACCACACTCTCAGACAGTGCATTCCAGATCCTAAACACTCACTGAACCTGCCTCCACCACACTCTCAGACAGTGCATTCCAGATCCTAAACACTCACTGAACCTGCCTCCACCGCACTCTCAGACAGTGCATTCCAGATCCGAAACACTCACTGAACCTGCCTCCACCACACTCTCAGACAGTGCATTCCAGATCCTAAACACTCACTGAACCTGCCTCCACCACACTCTCAGACAGTGCATTCCAGATCCTAAACACTCACTGAACCTGCCTCCACCACACTCTCAGTCAGTGCATTCCAGATCCGAAACACTCTCTGAACCTGCCTCCACCACACTCTCAGACAGTGCATTCCAGATCCTAAACACTCACTGAACCTGCCTCCACCACACTCTCAGACACTGCATTCCACATCCTAAACACTCACTGAACCTGCCTCCACCACAGTCTCAGAAAGTACATTCCAGATCCTAAACACTCACTGAACCTGCCTCCAACACACTCTCAGACAGTGCATTCCAGATTCTAAACACTCACTGAACCTGCCTCCACCACACTCTCAACAGTGCATTACAGATCCTAAACACTCACTGAACCTGCCTCCACCACACTCTCAGACAGTACATTCCAGATCCTAAGCACTCTCTGAACCTGCCTCCACCACACTCTCAGAGAGTGCATTCCAGATCCTAAACACTCACTGAACCTGCCTCCACCACACTCTCAGACAGTACATTCCAGATCTTAAACACTCACTGAACCTGCCTCCACCACACTCTCAACACAGTACATTCCAGATCCTAAACACTCACTGAACATGCCTCCACCACACTCTCAGACAGTGCATTCCAGATCCTAAACACTCACTGAACCTGCCTCCACCACACTCTCAGACACTGCATTCCAGATCCTAAATACTCACTGAACCTGCCTCCACCACACTCTCAGACAGTGCATTCCAGATCCTAAACACTCACTGAACCTTCCTCCACCACACTCTCAGTCAGTGCATTCCAGATCCGAAACACTCTCTGAACCTGCCTCCACCACACTCTCAGACAGCACATTCCAGATCCTAAACACTCACTGAACCTGCCTCCACCACACTTTCAGACAGTACATTCCAGATCCTAAATACACTGAACCTGCCTCCACCACACTCTCAGACAGTGCATTCCAGATCCTAAACACTGACTGAACCTGCCTCCACCACACACTCAGACAGTGCATTCCAGATCCTAAACATTCACTGAACCTGCCTCCACCACACTCTCAGACAATGCATTCCAGATCCTAAACACTCACTGAACCTGCCTCCACCGCACTCTCAGACAGTGCACTTCAATCCTAAACACGCACTGAACCTGCCTCCACCACACTCTCAGGCAGTGCATTCCAGATCCTAAACACTCACTGAACCTGCCTCCACCACACACTCAGACAGTGCATTCCAGCTCCGAAACACTCACTGAACTTGCCTCCACCACACTCTCAGAGAGTGCATTCCAGAACCTAAACACTCACTGAACCTGCCTCCACCACACTCTCAGACACTGCATTCCAGATCCTAAACACTCACTGAAACTGCCTCCACCACACTCTCAGACAGTGCATTCCAGATCCTAAATACTCACTGAACCTGCCTCCACTGCACTCTCAGACAGTGCATTCCAGATCCTAAACACTCACTGAACCTGCCTCCACCACACTCTCAGACAATGCATTCCAGATACTAAACACTCACTGAACCTGCCTCCACCTCACTCTCAGACAGTGCATTCCAGATCCTAAACACTCACTGAACCTGCCTCCACCACACTCTCAGACAGTACATTCCAGATCCTAAACACTCACTGAACCTGCCTCCACCACACTCTCAGACAGTACATTCCAGATCCCAAACACTCACTGAACCTGCCTCCACCACACTCTCAGACAGTGCATTCCAGATCCTAAACACTCACTGAACCTGCCTCGACTGCACTCTCAGACAGTGCATTCCAGATCCTAAACACTCACTGAACCTGCCTCCACCACACTCTCAGACAGTGCATTCCAGATCCTAAACACTCACTGAACCTGCCTCCACCACACTCTCAGACAGTGCATTCCAGATCCTAAACACTCACTGAACCTGCCTCCACCACACTCTCAGACAGTGCATTCCAGATCCTAAACACTCACTGAACCTGTCTCCACCACACTCTCAGACAGTGCATTCCAGATCCTAAACACTCTCTGAACCTGCCTCCACCACACTCTCAGACAGTACATTCCAGATCCTAATCACTCACTGAACCTGCCTCCACCGCACTCTCAGACAGTGCATTCCAGATCCTAAACACTCTCTGAACCTGCCTCCACCACACTCTCAGACAGTACATTCCAGATCCTAAATACACTGAACCTGCCTCCACCACACTCTCAGACAGTGCATTCCAGATCCTAAACACTCACTGAACCTGCCTCCACCTCACTCTCAGACAGTGCATTCCAGATCCTAAACACTCACTGAACCTGCCTCCACCACACTCTCAGACAGTACATTCCAGATCCTAAATACACTGAACCTGCCTCCACCACACTCTCAGACAGTGCATTCCAGATCCTAAACACTCACTGAACCTGCCTCCACCTCACTCTCAGACAGTGCATTCCAGATCCTAAACACTCACTGAACCTGCCTCCACCACACTCTCAGGCAGTGCATTCCAGATCCTAAACACTCACTGAACCTGCCTCCACCACACTCTCAGACAGTGCATTCCAGATCCTAAATACACTGAACCTGCCTCCACCACACTCTCAGACACTGCATTCCAGATCCTAAATACACTGAACCTGCCTCCACCACACTCTCAGGCAGTGCATTCCAGATCCTAAACACTCACTGAACCTGCCTCCACCACACTCTCAGACACTGCATTCCACATCCTAAACACTCTCTGAACCTGCCTCCACCACACTCTCAGACAGTGCATTCCAGATCCTAAACACTCACTGAACCTGCCTCCACCTCACTCTCAGACAGTGCATTCCAGATCCTAAACACTCACTGAACCTGCCTCCACCACACTCTCAGGCAGTGCATTCCAGATCCTAAACACTCACTGAACCTGCCTCCACCACACTCTCAGACACTGCATTCCACATCCTAAACACTCACTGAACCTGCCTCCACCACACTCTCAGGCAGTGCATTCCAGATCCTAAACACTCACTGAACCTGCCTCCACCACACTCTCAGACAGTGCATTCCAGATCCTAAACACTCACTGAACCTGCCTCCACCACACTCTCAGACAGTGCATTCCAGATCCTAAATACACTGAACCTGCCTCCACCACACTCTCAGACACTGCATTCCAGATCCTAAATACACTGAACCTGCCTCCACCACACTCTCAGGCAGTGCATTCCAGATCCTAAACACTCACTGAACCTGCCTCCACCACACTCTCAGACACTGCATTCCACATCCTAAACACTCACTGAACCTGCCTCCACCACACTCTCAGGCAGTGCATTCCAGATCCTAAACACTCACTGAACCTGCCTCCACCACACTCTCAGACAGCACATTCCTGATCCTAAACACTCACTGAACCTGCCTCCACCACACTTTCAGACAGTACATTCCAGATCCTAAATACACTGAACCTGCCTCCACCACACTCTCAGACAGTGCATTCCAGATCCTAAACACTGACTGAACCTGCCTCCACCACACACTCAGACAGTGCATTCCAGATCCTAAACATTCACTGAACCTGTCTCCACCACACTCTCAGACAATGCATTCCAGATCCTAAACACTCACTGAACCTGCCTCCACCGCACTCTCAGACAGTGCACTTCAATCCTAAACACGCACTGAACCTGCCTCCACCACACTCTCAGACAGTGCATTCCAGATCCTAATCACTCACTGAACCTGCCTCCACCACACTCTCAAACACTGCATTCCCGATCCGAAACACTCTCTGAACCTGCCTCCTCCGCACTCTCAGACAGTGCATTTCAATCCTAAACACGCAGTGAACCTGCCTCCACCACACTCTCAGGCAGTGCATTCCAGATCCTAAACACTCACTGAACCTGCCTCCACCACACACTCAGACAGTGCATTCCAGCTCCGAAACACTCACTGAACTTGCCTCCACCACACTCTCAGAGAGTGCATTCCAGAACCTAAACACTCACTGAACCTGCCTCCACCACACTCTCAGACACTGCATTCCAGATCCTAAACACTCACTGAAACTGCCTCCACCACACTCTCAGACAGTGCATTCCAGATCCTAAATACTCACTGAACCTGCCTCCACTGCACTCTCAGACAGTGCATTCCAGATCCTAAACACTCACTGAAACTGCCTCCACCACACTCTCAGACAGTGCATTCCAGATCCTAAATACTCACTGAACCTGCCTCCACCACACTCTCAGACAGTGCATTCCAGATCCTAAACACTCACTGAACTTGCCTCCACCACACTCTCAGACAATGCATTCCAGATACTAAACACTCACTGAACCTGCCTCCACCTCACTCTCAGACAGTGCATTCCAGATCCTAAACACTCACTGAACCTGCCTCCACCACACTCTCAGACAGTACATTCCAGATCCTAAACACTCACTGAACCTGCCTCCACCACACTCTCAGACAGTACATTCCAGATCCCAAACATTCACTGAACCTGCCTCCACCACACTCTCAGACAGTGCATTCCAGATACTAAACACTCACTGAACCTGCCTCCACTGCACTCTCAGACAGTGCATTCCAGATCCTAAACACTCACTGAACCTGCCTCCACCACACTCTCAGACAGTGCATTCCAGATCCTAAACAGTCACTGAACCTGCCTCCACCACACTCTCAGACAGTGCATTCCAGATCCTAAACACTCACTGAACCTGCCTCCATCACACTCTCAGACAGTGCATTCCAGATCCTAAACACTCACTGAACCTGTCTCCACCACACTCTCAGACAGTGCATTCCAGATCCTAAACACTCTCTGAACCTGCCTCCACCACACTCTCAGACAGTACATTCCAGATCCTAATCGCTCACTGAACCTGCCTCCACCACACTCTCAGACAGTGCATTCCAGATCCTAAACACTCACTGAACCTGCCTCCACCACACTCTCAGACAGTGCATTCCAGATCCTAAACACTCTCTGAACCTGCCTCCACCACACTCTCAGACAGTGCATTCCAGATCCTAAACACTCACTGAACCTGCCTCCACCACACTCTCAGACAGTGCATTCCAGATCCTAAACACTCACTGAACCTGCCTCCACCGCACTCTCAGACAGTGCATTCCAGATCCGAAACACTCACTGAACCTGCCTCCACCACACTCTCAGACAGTGCATTCCAGATCCTAAACACTCACTGAACCTGCCTCCACCACACTCTCAGACAGTGCATTCCAGATCCTAAACACTCTGTGAACCTGCCTCCACCACACTCTCAGACAGTACATTCCAGATCCTAATCACTCACTGAACCTGCCTCCACCACACTCTCAGACAGTGCATTCCAGATCCTAAACACTCACTGAACCTTCCTCCACCACACTCTCAGTCAGTGCATTCCAGATCCGAAACACTCTCTGAAACTGCCTCCACCACACTCTCAGGCAGTGCATTCCAGATCCTAAACACTCACTGAACCTGCCTCCACCACACTTTCAGACAGTACATTCCAGATCCTAAATACACTGAACCTGCCTCCACCACACTCTCAGACAGTGCATTCCAGATCCTAAACACTGACTGAACCTGCCTCCACCACACACTCAGACAGTGCATTCCAGATCCTAAACATTCACTGAACCTGCCTCCACCACACTCTCAGACAATGCATTCCAGATCCTAAACACTCACTGAACCTGCCTCCACCGCACTCTCAGACAGTGCACTTCAATCCTAAACACGCACTGAACCTGCCTCCACCACACTCTCAGGCAGTGCATTCCAGATCCTAAACACTCACTGAACCTGCCTCCACCACACACTCAGACAGTGCATTCCAGCTCCGAAACACTCACTGAACTTGCCTCCACCACACTCTCAGAGAGTGCATTCCAGAACCTAAACACTCACTGAACCTGCCTCCACCACACTCTCAGACACTGCATTCCAGATCCTAAACACTCACTGAAACTGCCTCCACCACACTCTCAGACAGTGCATTCCAGATCCTAAATACTCACTGAACCTGCCTCCACTGCACTCTCAGACAGTGCATTCCAGATCCTAAACACTCACTGAACCTGCCTCCACCACACTCTCAGACAGTGCATTCCAGATCCTAAACACTCACTGAACCTGCCTCCACCACACTCTCAGACAGTACATTCCAGATCCTAAACACTCACTGAACCTGCCTCCACCACACTCTCAGACAGTACATTCCAGATCCCAAACACTCACTGAACCTGCCTCCACCACACTCTCAGACAGTGCATTCCAGATCCTAAACACTCACTGAACCTGCCTCGACTGCACTCTCAGACAGTGCATTCCAGATCCTAAACACTCACTGAACCTGCCTCCACCACACTCTCAGACAGTGCATTCCAGATCCTAAACACTCACTGAACCTGCCTCCACCACACTCTCAGACAGTGCATTCCAGATCCTAAACACTCACTGAACCTGCCTCCACCACACTCTCAGACAGTGCATTCCAGATCCTAAACACTCACTGAACCTGTCTCCACCACACTCTCAGACAGTGCATTCCAGATCCTAAACACTCTCTGAACCTGCCTCCACCACACTCTCAGACAGTACATTCCAGATCCTAATCACTCACTGAACCTGCCTCCGCCGCACTCTCAGACAGTGCATTCCAGATCCTAAACACTCTCTGAACCTGCCTCCACCACACTCTCAGACAGTACATTCCAGATCCTAAATACACTGAACCTGCCTCCACCACACTCTCAGACAGTGCATTCCAGATCCTAAACACTCACTGAACCTGCCTCCACCTCACTCTCAGACAGTGCATTCCAGATCCTAAACACTCACTGAACCTGCCTCCACCACACTCTCAGACAGTACATTCCAGATCCTAAATACACTGAACCTGCCTCCACCACACTCTCAGACAGTGCATTCCAGATCCTAAACACTCACTGAACCTGCCTCCACCTCACTCTCAGACAGTGCATTCCAGATCCTAAACACTCACTGAACCTGCCTCCACCACACTCTCAGGCAGTGCATTCCAGATCCTAAACACTCACTGAACCTGCCTCCACCACACTCTCAGACAGTGCATTCCAGATCCTAAATACACTGAACCTGCCTCCACCACACTCTCAGACACTGCATTCCAGATCCTAAATACACTGAACCTGCCTCCACCACACTCTCAGGCAGTGCATTCCAGATCCTAAACACTCACTGAACCTGCCTCCACCACACTCTCAGACACTGCATTCCACATCCTAAACACTCTCTGAACCTGCCTCCACCACACTCTCAGACAGTACATTGCAGATCCTAATCACTCACTGAACCTGCCTCCACCGTACTCTCAGACAGTGCATTCCAGATCCTAAACACTCACTGAACCTGCCTCCACCTCACTCTCAGACAGTGCATTCCAGATCCTAAACACTCACTGAACCTGCCTCCACCACACTCTCAGGCAGTGCATTCCAGATCCTAAACACTCACTGAACCTGCCTCCACCACACTCTCAGACACTGCATTCCACATCCTAAACACTCACTGAACCTGCCTCCACCACACTCTCAGGCAGTGCATTCCAGATCCTAAACACTCACTGAACCTGCCTCCACCACACTCTCAGACAGTGCATTCCAGATCCTAAACACTCACTGAACCTGCCTCCACCACACTCTCAGACAGTGCATTCCAGATCCTAAATACACTGAACCTGCCTCCACCACACTCTCAGACACTGCATTCCAGATCCTAAATACACTGAACCTGCCTCCACCACACTCTCAGGCAGTGCATTCCAGATCCTAAACACTCACTGAACCTGCCTCCACCACACTCTCAGACACTGCATTCCACATCCTAAACACTCACTGAACCTGCCTCCACCACACTCTCAGGCAGTGCATTCCAGATCCTAAACACTCACTGAACCTGCCTCCACCACACTCTCAGGCAGTGCATTCCAGATCCTAAACACTCACTGAACCTGCCTCCACCACACTCTCAGACAGTGCATTCCAGATCCTAAACACTCACTGAACCTGCCTCCACCACACTGTCAGGCAGTGCATTCCAGATCCTAAACACTCACTGATCTTGCCTCCACCACACTCGCAGGCAGTTCATTCCAGATCCTAAACACACACTGACAGGAATAGTGCCGGAAGACTGGAGGATAGCAAATGTTGTCCCCTTGTTCAAGAAGGGGAGTAGAGACAGCCCTGGTAATTATAGACCTGTGAGCCTTACTTCGGTTGTGGGTAAAATGTTGGAAAAGGTTATCAGAGACAGGATTTATAATCATCTTGAAAAGAATAAGTTCATTAGAGATAGTCAGGATGGTTTTGTGACGGGTAGGTTGTGCCTCACAAACCTTATTGAGTTTTACGAGAAGGTGACCAAACAGGTGGATGATGGTAAAGCAGTGGATGTGGTGCATATGGATTTCAGTAAGGCGCTTGATAAGGTTCCCCACGGTAGGCTATTGCAGTAAATACGGAAGTATGGGGTTGAAGGTGATTTAGAGCTTTGGATCAGAAATTGGCTAGCTGAAAGAAGACAGAGGGTGGTGGTTGATGGCAAATGTTCATCCTGGAGTTTAGTTACTAGTGGTGTACCGCAAGGATCTGTTTTGGGGCCACTGCTGTTTGTCATTTTTATAAATGACCTGGAAGAGGGTGTAGAAGGGTGGGTTAGTAAATTTGCAGATGACACTAAGGTCGGTGGAGTTGTGGACAGTGCCGAAGGATGTTGTAGGGTACAGAGGGACATAGATAGGCTGCAGAGCTGGGCTGAGAGATGGCAAATGGAGTTTAATGCAGAAAAGTGTGAGGTGATTCACTTTGGAAGGAGTAACAGGAATGCAGAGTACTGGGCTAATGGGAAGATTCTTGGCAGTGTAGATGAACAGAGAGATCTTGGTGTCCAGGTGCATAAATCCCTGAAGGTTGCTACCCAGGTTAATAGGGCTGTTCAGAAGGCATATGGTGTGTTAGCTTTTATTAGTAGGGGGATCGAGTTTCGGCGCCACGAGGTCATGCTGCAGCTGTACAAAACTCTGGTGAGACCGCACCTGGAGTATTGCGTGCAGTTCTGGTCACCGCATTACAGGAAGGATGTGGAAGCTATGGAAAGGGTGCAGAGGAGATTTACTGGGATGTTGCCTGGTATGGAGGGAAGGTCTTACGAGGAAAGGCTGAGGGACTTGAGGTTGTTTTCGTTGGAGAGAAGGAGGAGGAGAGGTGACTTAATAGAGGCATATAAGATAATCAGAGGGTTAGATAGGGTGGATAGTGAGCGTCTTTTTCCTCGGATGGTGATGGCAAACACGAGGGGACATAGCTTTAAGTTGAGGGGTGATAGATATAGGACAGATGTCAGAGGTAGTTTCTTTACTCAGAGAGTAGTAAGGGCGTGGAATGCCCTGCCTGCAGCAGTAGTAGATTCGCCAACTTTAAGGGCATTTAAGTGGTCATTGGATCGACATATGGATGAAAATGGAATAGTGTAGGTCAGATGGTTTCACAGGTCGGCGCAACATCGAGGGCCGAAGGGCCTGTACTGCGCTGTAATGTTCTAATTCTAAAAAGCTGCCTCCACCAATCTCTCAGACAGTGCATTCCAGATCCTGAACACTCACTGAACCTGCCTCCACCACACTCTCAGACAGTGCATTCCAGATCCTTAATACTCACTGAACCTGCCTCCACCGCACTCTCAGACAGTGCATTCCAGATCCTAAACACTCACTGAACCTGCCTCCACCGCACTCTCAGACAGTGCATTCCAGATCCTAAACACTCACTGAACCTGCCTCCACCACACTCTCAGACAGTGCATTCCAGATCCAAAACACTCACTGAACCTGCCTCCACCACAATCTCAGACAATGCATTCCAGATCCTAAACACTCACTGAACCTGCCTCCACCACACTCTCAGACAGTGCATTCCAGATCCTAAACACTCACTGAACCTGCCTCCACCACACTCTCAGACAGTGCATTCCAGATCCTAAACACTCACTGAACCTGCCTCCACCACACTTTCAGACAGTACATTCCAGATCCTAAATACACTGAACCTGCCTCCACCACACTCTCAGACAGTGCATTCCAGATCCTAAACACTGACTGAACCTGCCTCCACCACACACTCAGACAGTGCATTCCAGATCCTAAACATTCACTGAACCTGCCTCCACCACACTCTCAGACAATGCATTCCAGATCCTAAACACTCACTGAACCTGCCTCCACCGCACTCTCAGACAGTGCACTTCAATCCTAAACACGCACTGAACCTGCCTCCACCACACTCTCAGGCAGTGCATTCCAGATCCTAAACACTCACTGAACCTGCCTCCACCACACACTCAGACAGTGCATTCCAGCTCCGAAACACTCACTGAACTTGCCTCCACCACACTCTCAGAGAGTGCATTCCAGAACCTAAACACTCACTGAACCTGCCTCCACCACACTCTCAGACACTGCATTCCAGATCCTAAACACTCACTGAAACTGCCTCCACCACACTCTCAGACAGTGCATTCCAGATCCTAAATACTCACTGAACCTGCCTCCACTGCACTCTCAGACAGTGCATTCCAGATCCTAAACACTCACTGAACCTGCCTCCACCACACTCTCAGACAGTGCATTCCAGATCCTAAACACTCACTGAACCTGCCTCCACCACACTCTCAGACAGTACATTCCAGATCCTAAACACTCACTGAACCTGCCTCCACCACACTCTCAGACAGTACATTCCAGATCCCAAACACTCACTGAACCTGCCTCCACCACACTCTCAGACAGTGCATTCCAGATCCTAAACACTCACTGAACCTGCCTCGACTGCACTCTCAGACAGTGCATTCCAGATCCTAAACACTCACTGAACCTGCCTCCACCACACTCTCAGACAGTGCATTCCAGATCCTAAACACTCACTGAACCTGCCTCCACCACACTCTCAGACAGTGCATTCCAGATCCTAAACACTCACTGAACCTGCCTCCACCACACTCTCAGACAGTGCATTCCAGATCCTAAACACTCACTGAACCTGTCTCCACCACACTCTCAGACAGTGCATTCCAGATCCTAAACACTCTCTGAACCTGCCTCCACCACACTCTCAGACAGTACATTCCATATCCTAATCACTCACTGAACCTGCCTCCACCGCACTCTCAGACAGTGCATTCCAGATCCTAAACACTCTCTGAACCTGCCTCCACCACACTCTCAGACAGTACATTCCAGATCCTAAATACACTGAACCTGCCTCCACCACACTCTCAGACAGTGCATTCCAGATCCTAAACACTCACTGAACCTGCCTCCACCTCACTCTCAGACAGTGCATTCCAGATCCTAAACACTCACTGAACCTGCCTCCACCACACTCTCAGACAGTACATTCCAGATCCTAAATACACTGAACCTGCCTCCACCACACTCTCAGACAGTGCATTCCAGATCCTAAACACTCACTGAACCTGCCTCCACCTCACTCTCAGACAGTGCATTCCAGATCCTAAACACTCACTGAACCTGCCTCCACCACACTCTCAGGCAGTGCATTCCAGATCCTAAACACTCACTGAACCTGCCTCCACCACACTCTCAGACAGTGCATTCCAGATCCTAAATACACTGAACCTGCCTCCACCACACTCTCAGACACTGCATTCCAGATCCTAAATACACTGAACCTGCCTCCACCACACTCTCAGGCAGTGCATTCCAGATCCTAAACACTCACTGAACCTGCCTCCACCACACTCTCAGACACTGCATTCCACATCCTAAACACTCTCTGAACCTGCCTCCACCACACTCTCAGACAGTACATTGCAGATCCTAATCACTCACTGAACCTGCCTCCACCGTACTCTCAGACAGTGCATTCCAGATCCTAAACACTCACTGAACCTGCCTCCACCTCACTCTCAGACAGTGCATTCCAGATCCTAAACACTCACTGAACCTGCCTCCACCACACTCTCAGGCAGTGCATTCCAGATCCTAAACACTCACTGAACCTGCCTCCACCACACTCTCAGACACTGCATTCCACATCCTAAACACTCACTGAACCTGCCTCCACCACACTCTCAGGCAGTGCATTCCAGATCCTAAACACTCACTGAACCTGCCTCCACCACACTCTCAGACAGTGCATTCCAGATCCTAAACACTCACTGAACCTGCCTCCACCACACTCTCAGACAGTGCATTCCAGATCCTAAATACACTGAACCTGCCTCCACCACACTCTCAGACACTGCATTCCAGATCCTAAATACACTGAACCTGCCTCCACCACACTCTCAGGCAGTGCATTCCAGATCCTAAACACTCACTGAACCTGCCTCCACCACACTCTCAGACACTGCATTCCACATCCTAAACACTCACTGAACCTGCCTCCACCACACTCTCAGGCAGTGCATTCCAGATCCTAAACACTCACTGAACCTGCCTCCACCACACTCTCAGGCAGTGCATTCCAGATCCTAAACACTCACTGAACCTGCCTCCACCACACTCTCAGACAGTGCATTCCAGATCCTAAACACTCACTGAACCTGCCTCCACCACACTGTCAGGCAGTGCATTCCAGATCCTAAACACTCACTGATCTTGCCTCCACCACACTCGCAGGCAGTTCATTCCAGATCCTAAACACACACTGACAGGAATAGTGCCGGAAGACTGGAGGATAGCAAATGTTGTCCCCTTGTTCAAGAAGGGGAGTAGAGACAGCCCTGGTAATTATAGACCTGTGAGCCTTACTTCGGTTGTGGGTAAAATGTTGGAAAAGGTTATCAGAGACAGGATTTATAATCATCTTGAAAAGAATAAGTTCATTAGAGATAGTCAGGATGGTTTTGTGACGGGTAGGTTGTGCCTCACAAACCTTATTGAGTTTTACGAGAAGGTGACCAAACAGGTGGATGATGGTAAAGCAGTGGATGTGGTGCATATGGATTTCAGTAAGGCGCTTGATAAGGTTCCCCACGGTAGGCTATTGCAGTAAATACGGAAGTATGGGGTTGAAGGTGATTTAGAGCTTTGGATCAGAAATTGGCTAGCTGAAAGAAGACAGAGGGTGGTGGTTGATGGCAAATGTTCATCCTGGAGTTTAGTTACTAGTGGTGTACCGCAAGGATCTGTTTTGGGGCCACTGCTGTTTGTCATTTTTATAAATGACCTGGAAGAGGGTGTAGAAGGGTGGGTTAGTAAATTTGCAGATGACACTAAGGTCGGTGGAGTTGTGGACAGTGCCGAAGGATGTTGTAGGGTACAGAGGGACATAGATAGGCTGCAGAGCTGGGCTGAGAGATGGCAAATGGAGTTTAATGCAGAAAAGTGTGAGGTGATTCACTTTGGAAGGAGTAACAGGAATGCAGAGTACTGGGCTAATGGGAAGATTCTTGGCAGTGTAGATGAACAGAGAGATCTTGGTGTCCAGGTGCATAAATCCCTGAAGGTTGCTACCCAGGTTAATAGGGCTGTTCAGAAGGCATATGGTGTGTTAGCTTTTATTAGTAGGGGGATCGAGTTTCGGCGCCACGAGGTCATGCTGCAGCTGTACAAAACTCTGGTGAGACCGCACCTGGAGTATTGCGTGCAGTTCTGGTCACCGCATTACAGGAAGGATGTGGAAGCTATGGAAAGGGTGCAGAGGAGATTTACTGGGATGTTGCCTGGTATGGAGGGAAGGTCTTACGAGGAAAGGCTGAGGGACTTGAGGTTGTTTTCGTTGGAGAGAAGGAGGAGGAGAGGTGACTTAATAGAGGCATATAAGATAATCAGAGGGTTAGATAGGGTGGATAGTGAGCGTCTTTTTCCTCGGATGGTGATGGCAAACACGAGGGGACATAGCTTTAAGTTGAGGGGTGATAGATATAGGACAGATGTCAGAGGTAGTTTCTTTACTCAGAGAGTAGTAAGGGCGTGGAATGCCCTGCCTGCAGCAGTAGTAGATTCGCCAACTTTAAGGGCATTTAAGTGGTCATTGGATCGACATATGGATGAAAATGGAATAGTGTAGGTCAGATGGTTTCACAGGTCGGCGCAACATCGAGGGCCGAAGGGCCTGTACTGCGCTGTAATGTTCTAATTCTAAAAAGCTGCCTCCACCAATCTCTCAGACAGTGCATTCCAGATCCTGAACACTCACTGAACCTGCCTCCACCACACTCTCAGACAGTGCATTCCAGATCCTTAATACTCACTGAACCTGCCTCCACCGCACTCTCAGACAGTGCATTCCAGATCCTAAACACTCACTGAACCTGCCTCCACCGCACTCTCAGACAGTGCATTCCAGATCCTAAACACTCACTGAACCTGCCTCCACCACACTCTCAGACAGTGCATTCCAGATCCAAAACACTCACTGAACCTGCCTCCACCACAATCTCAGACAATGCATTCCAGATCCTAAACACTCACTGAACCTGCCTCCACCACACTCTCAGACAGTGCATTCCAGATCCTAAACACTCACTGAACCTGCCTCCACCACACTCTCAGACAGTGCATTCCAGATCCTAAACACTCACTGAACCTGCCTCCACCACACGCTCAGGCAGTGCATTCCAGATCCTAAACACTCACTGAACCTGCGTCCACCACACTCTCAGGCAGTGCATTCCAGATCCTAAACACTCACTGAACCTGCCTCCACCACACGCTCAGGCAGTGTATTCCAGATCCTAAACACTCACTGAACCTGCCTCCACCACACTCTCAGGCAGTGCATTCCAGAACCTAAACACTCACTGAACCTGCCTCCACCACACTCTCAGGCAGTGCATTCCAGATCCTAAACACTCACTGAACCTGCCTCCACCACACGCTCAGGCAGTGCATTCCAGATCCTAAACATTCACTGAACCTGCCTCCACCACACTCTCAGGCAGTGCATTCCAGATCCTAAACACTCACTGAACCTGCCTCCACCACACTCTCAGGCAGTGCATTCCAGATCCTAAACACTCACTGAACCTGCCTCCACCACACTCTCAGACAGTGCATTCCAGATCCTAAACACTCACTGAACCTGCCTCCACCACACTCTCAGACAGTGCATTCCAGATACTAAACACTCACTGAACCTGCCTCCACCGCACTCTCAGACAGTGCATTCCAGATCCTAAACACTCACTGAACCTGCCTCCACCACACTCTCAGACAGTGCATTCCAGATACTAAACACTCACTGAACCTGCCTCCACCGCACTCTCAGACAGTGCATTCCAGATCCTAAAATTTTAAAATACTTTTTTAAATAAAGCTTTAAAATACTCATGGACAAATACGAGAGTGGTCCTAAAGGAAGAGTGCTAAATTGGGGGAAGGCCAACTATACCAAAATTCGGCAGGAGCTGGGGAATGTAGATTGGGAGCAGCTGTTTGAAGGTAAATCCACATTTGATATGTGGGAGGCTTTTAAAGAGAGGTTGATTAGCTTGCAGGAGAGACATGTTCCTGTGAAAATGAGGGATAGAAATGGCAAGATTAGGGAACCATGGATGACAGGTGAAATTGTGAGACTAGCTAAGAGGAAAAAGGAAGCATACATAAGGTCCAGGAGGCTGAAGAAAGACGAAGCTTTGAAAGAATATCGGGAATGTAGGACCAATCTGAAACGAGGAATTAAGAGGGCTAAAAGGGGTCATGAAATATCTATAGCAAACAGGGTTAAAGAAAATCCCAAAGCCTTTTATTCTTATATAAGGAGAAAGAGGGTAACTAGAGAAAGGATTGTCCCACTAAAGGACAAAGGAGGAATGTTATGCTTGGAGTCAGAGAAAATGGGTGAGACTCTAAACGAGTACTTTGCATCGGTATTCACCGAGGAGAGGGACATGACGGATGTTGAGGTTAGGAACAGATGTTTGATTACTCTAGGTCAAGTCGGCATAAGGAGGGAGGAAGTGTTGGGTATTCTAAAGGGCATTAAGGTGGACAAGTCCCCAGGTCCGGATGGGATCTATCCCAGGTTGCTGAGGGAAGCGAGAGAGGAAATAGCTGGGGCCTTAACAGATATCTTTGCAGCATCCTTAAACACGGGTGAGGTCCCGGAGGACTGGAGAATTGCTAATGTTGTCCCCTTGTTTAAGAAGGGTAGCAGGGATAATCCAGGGAATTATAGACCGGTGAGCCTGACGTCAGTGGTAGGGAAGCTGCTGGAGAAGATACTGAGGGATAGCATCTGTTCCCATTTGGAAGAAAATGGGCTGATCAGTGAAAGGCAACATGGTTTTGTGCAGGGAAGGTCATGTCTTACTAACTTAATAGAATTCTTTGAGGAAGTGACAAAGTTGATTGATGAGGGAAGGGCTGTCGATGTCATATACATGGACTTCAGTAAGGCGTTTGATAAGGTTCCCCATGGCAGGCTGATGGAGAAAGTGAAGGCGCATGGGGTCCAAGGTGTACTAGCTAGATGGATAAAGAACTGGCTGGGCAACAGGAGACAGAGAGTAGCAGTGGAAGGGAGTTTCTCAAAATGGAGACGTGTGACCAGTGGTGTTCCACAGGGATCCGTGCTGAGACCACTGTTGTTTGTGATATACATTAATGATTTGGAGGAAAGTATAGGTGGACTGATTAGCAAGTTTGCAGACGACACTAAGATTGGTGGAGTAGCAGATAGTGAAGGGGACTGTCAGAGAATACAGCAGAATATAGATAGATTGGAGAGTTGGGCAGAGAAATGGCAGATGGAGTTCAATCAGGGCAAATGCGAGGTGATGCATTTTGGAAGATCCAATTCAAGAGTGAACGATACAGTAAATGGAAAAGTCCTGGGGAAAATTGATGTCCAGAGAGATTTGGGTGTTCAGGTCCACTGTTCCCTGAAGGTGGCAACGCAGGTAAATAGAGTGGTCAAGAAGGCATACGGCATGCTTTCCTTTATCGGACGGGGCATTGAGTACAAGAGTTGGCAGGTCATGTTACAGTTGTATAGGACTTTAGTTCGGCCACATTTGGAATACTGCGTGCAGTTCTGGTCGCCACATTATCAAAAGGATGTGGATGCTTTGGAGAGGGTGCAGAGGAGGTTCACCAGGATGTTGCCTGGTATGGAGGGCGCTAGCTATGAAGAGAGGTTGAGTAGATTAGGATTATTTTCATTAGAAAGACGGAGGCTGAGGGGGGACCTGATTGAGGTGTACAAAATCATGAGAGGTACAGACAGGGTGGAAAGCAAGAGGATTTTTCCCAGAGTGGGGGTTTCACTTACTAGAGGACACGAGTTCAAAGTCAAAGGGGAAATGTTTAGGGGGGATATGCGTGGAAAGTTCTTTACGCAGAGGGTGGTGGGTGCCTGGAACACGTTGCCAGCGGAGGTGGTAGATGCGGGCATGATGGCGTCTTATAAGATCTATCGAGACAGGTACATGAATGGGCAGGAAGAAAAGAGATACAGACCCTTAGAAAATAGGCGACATGTTTAGATAGAGGATCTGGATCGGCGCAGGCTTGGAGGGCCGAAGGGCCTGTTCCTGTGCTGTAATTTTCTTTGCTCTTTGTTCTTTGTTAAACAGTCACTGAAACTGCCTCCACCACACTCTCAGACAGTGCATTCCAGATCCTAAACACACACTGAAGCTGCCTCGACCACACTCTCAGACAGTGCATTCCAGATCGTAAACACTAACTGAACCAGCCTCCACCAAATTCTCAGGCAGTGCATTCCAGATCCTAAATACTCACTGAACCTGCCTCCACCACACTCTCAGGCAGTGCATTCCAGATCCCAAACAGTCACTGAACCTGCCTCCACCACACTCTCAGACAGTGCATTCCAGATCCTAAACACTCAAAGAAACTGCCTCCACCACAATCTCAGACAATGCATTCCAGATCCTAAACACTCACTGAACTTGCCTCCACCACACTCTCAGACAGTGCATTCCAGATCCTAAACACTCAGTGAACCTGCCTCCACCACACTCTCAGACAGTGCAAGCCAGATTCTAAACACTCACTGAAATTGCCTCCACCACACTCTCAGACAGAGCATTCCAGATCCTAAACACTCACCGAACCTGCCTCCACCACACTCTCAGACAGTGCATTCCAGATCCTCAACACACACTGAAGCTGCCTCCACCACAATCTCAGACAGTGCATTCCAGATCCTAAACACACATTGAACCTGCCTCCAACACACTCTCAGACAGTGCATTCCAGTTCCTAAACACTCACTGAACTTGCCTCCACCACACTCTCAGACAGTGCATTCCAGATCCTCAACATATACTGAAGCTGCCTCCACCACAATCTCAGACAGTGCATTCCAGATCCTAAACACACATTGAACCTGCCTCCACCACACTCTCAGACAGTGCATTCCAGATCATAAACACTCACTGAACCTGCCTCCAACACACTCTCAGACAGTGCATTCCAGATCCTAAACACTCACTGAACCTGCCTCCACCACACTCTCAGGCAGTGCATTCCAGATCCTAAACAGACACTGAAGCTGCCTCCAACACACTCTCAGACAGTGCATTCCAGATCCTAAACACACACTGAACTTGCCTCCACCACACTCTCAGACAGTGCATTCCAGATCCTAAACACTCACTGAACCTGCCTCCACCACACTCTCAGACAGAGCATTCCAGATCCTAAACACTCACTGAACCTGCCTCCACCACACTCTCAGACACTGCATTCCCGATCCGAAACACTCACTGAACCTGCCTCCTCCGCACTCTCAGACAGTGCATTTCAAGCCTAAACACGCACTGAAGCTGCCCCCACCACACTCTCAGACAGTGCATTCCAGATCCTAAACAGAAACTGAAGCTGCCTCCAACACACTCTCAGACAGTGCATTCCAGATCCTAAACACTCACGGAACCTGCCTCCACCACACTCTCAGACAGTGCATTCCAGATCCTAAAAACTCACTGAACCTGCCTCCACCACATTCTCAGACACTGCATTCCCGATCCGAAACACTCACTGAACCTGCCTCCTCCGCACTCTCAGACAGTGCATTTCAAGCCTAAACACGCACTGAAGCTGCCCCCACCACACTCTCAGACAGTGCATTCCAGAACCTAAACAGTCACTGAACCTGCCTCCACCACAATCTCAGACACTGCATTCCAGATCCTAAACACTCACTGAACCTGCCTCCACCACAATCTCAGACAGTGCATTCCAGATCCTAAACACTCACTGAACCTGCCTCCAATGCACTCTCAGACAGTGCATTCCAGATCCTAAACACTCACTGAACTTGCCTCCACCACACACTCAGACAGTGCATTCCAGATCCTAAACATTCACTGAACCTGCCTCCACCACACTCTCAGACAGTGCATTCCAGATCCTAAACACTCACTGAACCTGCCTCCACCACACTCTCAGACAGTGCATTCCAGATCCTAAACACTCAATGAACCTGCCTCCCACACACTCTCAGACCGTGCATTCCAGATCCAAAACACTCACTGACCCTGCCTCCACCACACTCTCAGACAGTGCATTCCAGATCCAAAACACTCACTGACCCTGCCTCCACCACACTCTCAGGCAGTGCATTCCAGATCCTAAACACTCACTGAACCTGCCTCCACCACACTCTCAGGCAGTGCATTCCAGATCCTAAACAGACACTGAAGCTGCCTCCACCACACTCTCAGACAGTGCATTCCAGATCCGAAACACTCACTGAACCTACCTCCACCACACTCTCAGGCAGTGCATTCCAGATCCTAAACAGAAACTGAAGCTGCCTCCACCACACTCTCAGGCAGTGCATTCCAGATCCTAAACAGACACTGAACCTGCCTCCACCACACTCTCAGGCAGTGCATTCCAGATCCTAAACAGAAACTGAAGCTGCCTCCAACACACTCTCAGACAGTGCATTCCAGATCCTAAACACTCACTGAACCTGCCTCCACCACACTCTCAGACAGTGCATTCCAGATCCTAAACACTCACTGAACCTGCCTCCACCAAACTCTCAGACAGTGCATTCCAGATCCTAAACACGCACTGAACCTGCCTCCACCACACTCTTAGACACTGCATTCCCGATCCGAAACACTCACTGAACCTGCCTCCTCCGCACTCTCAGACAGTGCATTTCAAGCCTAAACACGCACTGAATCTGCCCCCACCGCACTCTCAGACAGTGCATTCCAGAACCTAAACACTCACTGAACCTGCCTCCACCACACTCTCAGACAGTGCATTCCAGATCCTAAACACTCACTGAACCTGCGTCCACCACACTCTCAGAGAGTGCATTCCAGATCCTAAACACTCACTGAACCTGCCTCCAATGCACTCTCAGACAGTGCATTCCAGATCCTAAACACTCACTGAACCTGCCTCCACCACACTCTCAGACAGTGCATTCCAGCTCCTAAACACTCACTGAACTTGCCTCCACCACACACTCAGACAGTGCATTCCAGATCCTAAACATTCACTGAACCTGCCTCCACCACACTCTCAGACAGTGCATTCCAGATCCTAAACACTCACTGAACCTGCCTCCACCACACACTCAGACAGTGCATTCCAGATCCTAAACACTCACTGAACCTGCCTCCACCACACTCTCAGACAGTGCAATCCAGATCCTAAACACTCACTGAACCTGCCTCCACCACACTCTCAGACAGTGCATTCCAGATCCTAAACACTCACTGAACCTGCCTCCACCACACTCTCAGACAGTGCAATCCAGATCCTAAACACTCACTGAACTTGCCTCCACCACACTCTCAGGCAGTGCATTCCAGATGCTAAACACTCAATGAACCTGCCTCCCCCACACTCTCAGACAGTGCATTCCAGATCCTAAACACACACTGAACCTGCCGCCACCACACTCTCAGACAGTGCATTCCAGATCCAAAACACTCACTGACCCTGCCTCCACCACACTCTCAGGCAGTGCATTCCAGATCCTAAACACTCACTGAACCTGCCTCCACCACACTCTCAGACAGTGCATTCCAGATCCTCAACACACACTGAAGCTGCCTCCACCACATTCTCAGACAGTGCATTCCAGATCCTAAACACACATTGAACCAGCCTGCACCACACTCTCAGGCAGTGCATTCCAGATCCTAAACAGACACTGAAGCTGCCTCCAACACACTCTCAGACAGTGCATTCCAGATCCTAAACACTCACTGAACCTGCCTCCACCACACTCTCAGGCAGTGCATTCCAGATCCTAAACAGAAACTGAAGCTGCCTCCAACACACTCTCAGACAGTGCATTCCAGATCCTAAACACTCACTGAACCTGCCTCCACCACACTCTCAGACAGTGCATTCCAGATCCTAAACACTCACTGAACCTGCCTCCACCACACTCTTAGACACTGCATTCCCGATCCGAAACACTCACTGAACCAGCCTCCTCCGCACTCTCAGACAGTGCATATCAAGTCTAAACACGCACTGAAGCTGCCCCCACCACACTCTCAGACAGTGCATTCCAGAACCTAAACACTCACTGAACCTGCCTCCACCACACTCTCAGACAGTGCATTCCAGATCCTAAACACACACTGAAATTGCCTCCACCACACTCTCAGACAGTGCATTCCAGATCCTAAACACTCAGTGAAGCTGCCTCCACCACACTCTCAGACAGTGCATTCCAGATCCTAAACACTCACTGAACCTGCCTCCACCACACTCTCAGACACTGCATTCCCGATCCGAAACACTCACTGAACCTGCCTCCACCACACACTCAGACAGTGCATTCCAGATCCTAAACACTCACTGAACCTGCCTCCAATGCACTCTCAGACAGTGCATTCCAGATCCTAAACATTCACTGAACTTGCCTCCAAAACACACTCAGACAGTGCATTCCAGATCCTAAACATTCACTGAACCTGCCTCCACCACACTCTCAGACAGTGCATTCCAGATCCTAAACACTCACTGAACCTGCCTCCACCACACTCTCAGACAGTGCATTCCAGATCCTAAACACTCAATGAACCTGCCTCCACCACACTCTCAGACAGTGCATTCCAGATCCTCAACACACACTGAAGCTGCCTCCACCACAATCTCAGACAGTGCATTCCAGATCCTAAACACACATTGAACCAGCCTGCACCACACTCTCAGGCAGTGCATTCCAGATCCTAAACAGACACTGAAGCTGACTCAAACACACTCTCAGACAGTGCATTCCAGATCCTAAACACACACTGAACTTGCCTCCACCACACTCTCAGACAGTGCATTCCAGATCCTAAACACTCACTGAACCTGCCTCCACCACACTCTCAGACAGTGCATTCCAGATCCTAAACACTCACTGAACCTGCCTCCACCACACTCTTAGACACTGCATTCCCGATCCGAAACACTCACTGAACCTACCTACTCCGCACTCTCAGACAGTGCATTTCAAGCCTAAACACGCACTGAATCTGCCCCCATCACACTCTCAGACAGTGCATTCCAGAACCTAAACACTCACTGAACCTGCCTCCACCACACTCTCAGACACTGCATTCCAGATCCTAAACATTCACTGAACCTGCCTCCACCACACTCTCAGACAGTGCATTCCAGATCCTAAACACTCACTGAACCTGCCTCCACCACACTCTCAGACAGTGCATTCCAGATCCATAACACTCACTGACCCTGCCTCCACCACACTCTCAGACAGTGCATTCCAGATCCAAAACACTCACTGACCCTGCCTCCACCACACTCTCAGGCAGTGCATTCCAGATCCTAAACACTCACTGAACCTGCCTCCACCACACTCTCAGACAGTGCATTCCAGATCCAAAACACTCACTGACCCTGCCTCCACCACACTCTCAGGCAGTGCATTCCAGATCCTAATCACTCACTGAACCTGCCTCCACCACACTCTCAGACAGTGCATTCCAGATCCTAAACACTCACTGAACCTGCCTCCACCACACTCTCAGACAGTGCATTCCAGATCCTAAACATTCAATGACCCTGCCTCCACCACACTCTCAGACAGTGCAATCCAGATCCTAAACACTCACTGAACCTGCCTCCACCACACTCTCAGACAGTGCAATCCAGATCCTAAACACTCACTGAACCTGCCTCCACCACACTCTCAGACAGTGCATTCCAGATCCTAAACACTCACTGAACCTGCCTCCACCACACTCTCAGACAGTGCATTCCAGATCCTAAACATTCAATGACCCTGCCTCCACCACACTCTCAGACAGTGCAATCCAGATCCTAAACACTCACTGAACTTGCCTCCACAACACTCTCAGGCAGTGCATTCCAGATGCTAAACACTCAATGAACCTGCCTCCCCCACACTCTCAGACAGTGCATTCCAGATCCTAAACACACACTGAACCTGCCGCCACCACACTCTCAGACAGTGCATTCCAGATCCAAAACACTCACTGACCCTGCCTCCACCACACTCTCAGGCAGTGCATTCCAGATCCTAAACACTCACTGAACCTGCCTCCACCACACTCTCAGACAGTGCATTCCAGATCCTCAACACACACTGAAGCTGCCTCCACCACAATCTCAGACAGTGCATTCCTGATCCTAAACACACATTGAACCAGCCTGCACAACACTCTCAGGCAGTGCATTCCAGATCCTAAACAGACACTGAAGCTGCCTCCAACACACTCTCAGACAGTGCATTCCAGATCCTAAACACTCACTGAACCTGCCTCCACCACACTCTGATGCAGTGCATTCCAGATCCTAAACAGAAACTGAAGCTGCCTCCAACACACTCTCAGACAGTGCATTCCAGATCCTAAACACTCACTGAACCTGCCTCCACCACACTCTCAGACAGTGCATTCCAGATCCTAAACACTCACTGAACCTGCCTCCACCACACTCTTAGACACTGCATTCCCGATCCGAAACACTCACTGAACCTGCCTCCTCCGCACTCTCAGACAGTGCATATCAAGTCTAAACACGCACTGAAGCTGCCCCCACCACACTCTCAGACAGTGCATTCCAGAACCTAAACACTCACTGAACCTGCCTCCACCACACTCTCAGACAGTGCATTCCAGATCCTAAACACACACTGAAATTGCCTCCACCACACTCTCAGACAGTGCATTCCAGATCCTAAACACTCACTGAACCTGCCTCCACCACACTCTCAGACAGTGCATTCCAGATCCTAAACACTCACTGAACCTGCCTCCACCACACTCTCAGACACTGCATTCCCGATCCGAAACACTCACTGAACCTGCCTCCAATGCACTCTCAGACAGTGCATTCCAGATCCTAAACACTCACTGAACCTGCCTCCACCACACTCTCAGACAGTGCATTCCAGATCCTAAACACTCACTGAACCTGCCTCCACCACACTCTCAGACAGTGCATTCCAGATCCTAAACACTCAATGAACCTGCCTCCAACACACTCTCAGACCGTGCATTCCAGATCCAAAACACTCACTGACACTGCCTCCACCATACTCTCAGACAGTGCATTCCAGATCCTGAACACACACTGAAGCTGCCTCCACCACAATCTCAGACAGTGCATTCCAGATCCTAAACACACATTGAACCAGCCTGCACCACACTCTCAGGCAGTGCATTCCAGATCCTAAACAGACACTGAAGCTGCCTCCAACACACTCTCAGACAGTGCATTCCAGATCCTAAACACACACTGAACTTGCCTCCACCACACTCTCAGACAGTGCATTCCAGATCCTAAACACTCACTGAACCTGCCTCCACCACACTCTCAGGCAGTGCATTCCAGATCCTAAACAGAAACTGAAGCTGCCTCCAACACACTCTCAGACACTGCATTCCAGATCCTAAACACTCACTGAACCTGCCTCCACCACACTCTCAGACAGTGCATTCCAGATCCTAAACACTCACTGAACCTGCCTCCACCACACTCTTAGACACTGCATTCCCGATCCGAAACACTCACTGAACCTACCTACTCCGCACTCTCAGACAGTGCATTTCAAGCCTAAACACGCACTGAATCTGCCCCCATCACACTCTCAGACAGTGCATTCCAGAACCTAAACACTCACTGAACCTGCCTCCACCACACTCTCAGACACTGCATTCCAGATCCTAAACATTCACTGAACCTGCCTCCACCACACTCTCAGACAGTGCATTCCAGATCCTAAACACTCACTGAACCTGCCTCCACCACACTCTCAGACAGTGCATTCCAGATCCATAACACTCACTGACCCTGCCTCCACCACACTCTCAGACAGTGCATTCCAGATCCAAAACACTCACTGACCCTGCCTCCACCACACTCTCAGGCAGTGCATTCCAGATCCTAAACACTCACTGAACCTGCCTCCACCACACTCTCAGACAGTGCATTCCAGATCCAAAACACTCACTGACCCTGCCTCCACCACACTCTCAGGCAGTGCATTCCAGATCCTAAACACTCACTGAACCTGCCTCCACCACACTCTCAGACAGTGCATTCCAGATCCTCAACACACACTGAAGCTGCCTCCACCACAATCTCAGACAGTGCATTCCAGATCCTAAACACACATTGAACCAGCCTGCACCACACTCTCAGGCAGTGCATTCCAGATCCTAAACAGACACTGAAGCTGCCTCCAACAAACTCTCAGACAGTGCATTCCAGATCCTAAACACTCACTGAACCTGCCTCCACCACACTCTCAGGCAGTGCATTCCAGATCCTAAACAGAAACTGAAGCTGCCTCCAACACACTCTCAGACAGTGCATTCCAGATCCAAAACACTCACTGACCCTGCCTCCACCACACTCTCAGGCAGTGCATTCCAGATCCTAAACACTCACTGAACCTGCCTCCACCACACTCTCAGACAGTGCATTCCAGATCCTAAACACTCACTGAACCTGCCTCCACCACACTCTCAGACAGTGCATTCCAGATCCTAAACATTCAATGACCCTGCCTCCACCACACTCTCAGACAGTGCAATCCAGATCCTAAACACTCACTGAACCTGCCTCCACCACACTCTCAGACAGTGCAATCCAGATCCTAAACACTCACTGAACCTGCCTCCACCACACTCTCAGACAGTGCATTCCAGATCCTAAACACTCACTGAACCTGCCTCCACCACACTCTCAGACAGTGCATTCCAGATCCTAAACATTCAATGACCCTGCCTCCACCACACTCTCAGACAGTGCAATCCAGATCCTAAACACTCACTGAACTTGCCTCCACAACACTCTCAGGCAGTGCATTCCAGATGCTAAACACTCAATGAACCTGCCTCCCCCACACTCTCAGACAGTGCATTCCAGATCCTAAACACACACTGAACCTGCCGCCACCACACTCTCAGACAGTGCATTCCAGATCCTAAACACACACTGACCCTGCCTCCACCACACTCTCAGGCAGTGCATTCCAGATCCTAAACACTCACTGAACCTGCCTCCACCACACTCTCAGACAGTGCATTCCAGATCCTCAACACACACTGAAGCTGCCTCCACCACAATCTCAGACAGTGCATTCCTGATCCTAAACACACATTGAACCAGCCTGCACAACACTCTCAGGCAGTGCATTCCAGATCCTAAACAGACACTGAAGCTGCCTCCAACACACTCTCAGACAGTGCATTCCAGATCCTAAACACTCACTGAACCTGCCTCCACCACACTCTGATGCAGTGCATTCCAGATCCTAAACAGAAACTGAAGCTGCCTCCAACACACTCTCAGACAGTGCATTCCAGATCCTAAACACTCACTGAACCTGCCTCCACCACACTCTCAGACAGTGCATTCCAGATCCTAAACACTCACTGAACCTGCCTCCACCACACTCTTAGACACTGCATTCCCGATCCGAAACACTCACTGAACCTGCCTCCTCCGCACTCTCAGACAGTGCATATCAAGTCTAAACACGCACTGAAGCTGCCCCCACCACACTCTCAGACAGTGCATTCCAGAACCTAAACACTCACTGAACCTGCCTCCACCACACTCTCAGACAGTGCATTCCAGATCCTAAACACACACTGAAATTGCCTCCACCACACTCTCAGACAGTGCATTCCAGATCCTAAACACTCACTGAACCTGCCTCCACCACACTCTCAGACAGTGCATTCCAGATCCTAAACACTCACTGAACCTGCCTCCACCACACTCTCAGACACTGCATTCCCGATCCGAAACACTCACTGAACCTGCCTCCAATGCACTCTCAGACAGTGCATTCCAGATCCTAAACACTCACTGAACCTGCCTCCACCACACTCTCAGACAGTGCATTCCAGATCCTAAACACTCACTGAACCTGCCTCCACCACACTCTCAGACAGTGCATTCCAGATCCTAAACACTCAATGAACCTGCCTCCAACACACTCTCAGACCGTGCATTCCAGATCCAAAACACTCACTGACACTGCCTCCACCATACTCTCAGACAGTGCATTCCAGATCCTGAACACACACTGAAGCTGCCTCCACCACAATCTCAGACAGTGCATTCCAGATCCTAAACACACATTGAACCAGCCTGCACCACACTCTCAGGCAGTGCATTCCAGATCCTAAACAGACACTGAAGCTGCCTCCAACACACTCTCAGACAGTGCATTCCAGATCCTAAACACACACTGAACTTGCCTCCACCACACTCTCAGACAGTGCATTCCAGATCCTAAACACTCACTGAACCTGCCTCCACCACACTCTCAGGCAGTGCATTCCAGATCCTAAACAGAAACTGAAGCTGCCTCCAACACACTCTCAGACACTGCATTCCACATCCTAAACACTCACTGAACCTGCCTCCACCACACTCTCAGACAGTGCATTCCAGATCCTAAACACTCACTGAACCTGCCTCCACCACACTCTTAGACACTGCATTCCCGATCCGAAACACTCACTGAACCTACCTACTCCGCACTCTCAGACAGTGCATTTCAAGCCTAAACACGCACTGAATCTGCCCCCATCACACTCTCAGACAGTGCATTCCAGAACCTAAACACTCACTGAACCTGCCTCCACCACACTCTCAGACACTGCATTCCAGATCCTAAACATTCACTGAACCTGCCTCCACCACACTCTCAGACAGTGCATTCCAGATCCTAAACACTCACTGAACCTGCCTCCACCACACTCTCAGACAGTGCATTCCAGATCCATAACACTCACTGACCCTGCCTCCACCACACTCTCAGACAGTGCATTCCAGATCCAAAACACTCACTGACCCTGCCTCCACCACACTCTCAGGCAGTGCATTCCAGATCCTAAACACTCACTGAACCTGCCTCCACCACACTCTCAGACAGTGCATTCCAGATCCAAAACACTCACTGACCCTGCCTCCACCACACTCTCAGGCAGTGCATTCCAGATCCTAAACACTCACTGAACCTGCCTCCACCACACTCTCAGACAGTGCATTCCAGATCCTCAACACACACTGAAGCTGCCTCCACCACAATCTCAGACAGTGCATTCCAGATCCTAAACACACATTGAACCAGCCTGCACCACACTCTCAGGCAGTGCATTCCAGATCCTAAACAGACACTGAAGCTGCCTCCAACAAACTCTCAGACAGTGCATTCCAGATCCTAAACACTCACTGAACCTGCCTCCACCACACTCTCAGGCAGTGCATTCCAGATCCTAAACAGAAACTGAAGCTGCCTCCAACACACTCTCAGACAGTGCATTCCAGATCCTAAACACTCACTGAACCTGCCTCCACCACACTCTCAGACAGTGCATTCCAGATCCTAAACACTCACTGAACCTGCCTCCACCACACTCTTAGACACTGCATTCCCGATCCGAAACACTCACTGAACCTGCCTCCTCCGCACTCTCAGACAGAGCATATCAAGTCTAAACACGCACTGAAGCTGCCCCCACCACACTCTCAGACAGTGCATTCCAGAACCTAAACACTCACTGAACCTGCCTCCTCCACACTCTCAGACAGTGCATTCCAGATCCTAAACACACACTGAAATTGCCTCCACCACACTCTCAGACAGTGCATTCCAGATCCTAAATACTCACTGAACCTGCCTCCACCACACTCTCAGACAGTGCATTCCAGATCCTAAACACTCACTGAACCTGCCTCCACCACACTCTCAGACACTGCATTCCCGATCCGAAACACTCACTGAACCTGCCTCTTCCGCACTCTCAGACAGTGCATTCCAGAACCTAAACACTCACTGAACCTGCCTCCACCACACTCTCAGACACTGCATTCCAGATCCTAAACACTCACTGAACCTGCCTCCACCAAACTCTCAGACACTGCATTCCAGATCCTAAACACTCACTGAACCTGCCTCCACCACAATCTCAGACAGTGCATTCCAGATCCTAAACACTCACTGAACCTGCCTCCAATGCACTCTCAGACAGTGCATTCCAGATCCTAAACACTCACTGAACCTGCCTCCACCACACTCTCAGACACTGCATTCCAGATCCTAAACATTCACTGAACCTGCCTCCACCACACTCTCAGACAGTGCATTCCAGATCCTAAACACTCACTGAACCTGCCTCCCACACACTCTCAGACCGTGCATTCCAGATCCAAAACACTCACTGACACTGCCTCCACCATACTCTCAGACAGTGCATTCCAGATCCTCAACACACACTGAAGCTGCCTCCACCACAATCTCAGACAGTGCATTCCAGATCCTAAACACACATTGAACCAGCCTGCACCACACTCTCAGGCAGTGCATTCCAGATCCTAAACAGACACTGAAGCTGCCTCCAACACACTCTCAGACAGTGCATTCCAGATCCTAAACACACACTGAACTTGCCTCCACCACACTCTCAGGCAGTGCATTCCAGATCCTAAACAGAAACTGAAGCTGCCTCCAACACACTCTCAGACAGTGCATTCCAGATCCTAAACACTCACTGAACCTGCCTCCACCACACTCTCAGACAGTGCATTCCAGATCCTAAACACTCACTGAACCTGCCTCCACCACACTCTTAGACACTGCATTCCCGATCCGAAACACTCACTGAACCTACCTACTCCGCACTCTCAGACAGTGCATTTCAAGCCTAAACACGCACTGAATCTGCCCCCATCACACTCTCAGACAGTGCATTCCAGAACCTAAACACTCACTGAACCTGCCTCCACCACACTCTCAGACACTGCATTCCAGATCCTAAACATTCACTGAACCTGCCTCCACCACACTCTCAGACAGTGCATTCCAGATCCTAAACACTCACTGAACCTGCCTCCACCACACTCTCAGACAGTGCATTCCAGATCCTAAACACTCACTGAACCTGCCTCCACCACACTCTCAGACAGTGCAATCCAGATCCTAAACACTCACTGAACCTGCCTCCACCACACTCTCAGACAGTACATTCCAGAACCTAAACACTCACTGAACCTGCCTCCACCACACTCTCAGACAGTGCAATCCAGATCCTAAACACTCACTGAACCTGCCTCCACCACACTCTCAGACAGTGCATTCCAGATCCTAAACACTCACTGAACCTGCCTCCACCACACTCTCAGACAGTGCATTCCAGATCCATAACACTCACTGACCCTGCCTCCACCACACTCTCAGACAGTGCATTCCAGATCCTAAACACTCACTGAACCTGCCTCCACCACACTCTCAGACAGTGCATTCCAGATCCTAAACACTCACTGAACCTGCCTCCACCACACTCTCAGACAGTGCATTCCAGATCCTAAACACTCACTGAACCTGCCTCCACCACACTCTCAGACAGTGCATTCCAGATCCATAACACTCACTGACCCTGCCTCCACCACACTCTCAGACAGTGCATTCCAGATCCAAAACACTCACTGACCCTGCCTCCACCACACTCTCAGGCAGTGCATTCCAGATCCTAAACACTCACTGAACCTGCCTCCACCACACTCTCAGACAGTGCATTCCAGATCCAAAACACTCACTGACCCTGCCTCCACCACACTCTCAGGCAGTGCATTCCAGATCCTAAACACTCACTGAACCTGCCTCCACCACACTCTCAGACAGTGCATTCCAGATCCTCAACACACACTGAAGCTGCCTCCACCACAATCTCAGACAGTGCATTCCAGATCCTAAACACACATTGAACCAGCCTGCACCACACTCTCAGGCAGTGCATTCCAGATCCTAAACAGACACTGAAGCTGCCTCCAACAAACTCTCAGACAGTGCATTCCAGATCCTAAACACTCACTGAACCTGCCTCCACCACACTCTCAGGCAGTGCATTCCAGATCCTAAACAGAAACTGAAGCTGCCTCCAACACACTCTCAGACAGTGCATTCCAGATCCTAAACACTCACTGAACCTGCCTCCACCACACTCTCAGACAGTGCATTCCAGATCCTAAACACTCACTGAACCTGCCTCCACCACACTCTTAGACACTGCATTCCCGATCCGAAACACTCACTGAACCTGCCTCCTCCGCACTCTCAGACAGAGCATATCAAGTCTAAACACGCACTGAAGCTGCCCCCACCACACTCTCAGACAGTGCATTCCAGAACCTAAACACTCACTGAACCTGCCTCCTCCACACTCTCAGACAGTGCATTCCAGATCCTAAACACACACTGAAATTGCCTCCACCACACTCTCAGACAGTGCATTCCAGATCCTAAATACTCACTGAACCTGCCTCCACCACACTCTCAGACAGTGCATTCCAGATCCTAAACACTCACTGAACCTGCCTCCACCACACTCTCAGACACTGCATTCCCGATCCGAAACACTCACTGAACCTGCCTCTTCCGCACTCTCAGACAGTGCATTCCAGAACCTAAACACTCACTGAACCTGCCTCCACCACACTCTCAGACACTGCATTCCAGATCCTAAACACTCACTGAACCTGCCTCCACCACAATCTCAGACAGTGCATTCCAGATCCTAAACACTCACTGAACCTGCCTCCAATGCACTCTCAGACAGTGCATTCCAGATCCTAAACACTCACTGAACTTGCCTCCAAAACACACTCAGACAGTGCATTCCAGATCCTAAACATTCACTGAACCTGCCTCCACCACACTCTCAGACAGTGCATTCCAGATCCTAAACACTCACTGAACCTGCCTCCCACACACTCTCAGACCGTGCATTCCAGATCCAAAACACTCACTGACACTGCCTCCACCATACTCTCAGACAGTGCATTCCAGATCCTCAACACACACTGAAGCTGCCTCCACCACAATCTCAGACAGTGCATTCCAGATCCTAAACACACATTGAACCAGCCTGCACCACACTCTCAGGCAGTGCATTCCAGATCCTAAACAGACACTGAAGCTGCCTCCAACACACTCTCAGACAGTGCATTCCAGATCCTAAACACACACTGAACTTGCCTCCACCACACTCTCAGACAGTGCATTCCAGATCCTAAACACTCACTGAACCTGCCTCCACCACACTCTCAGGCAGTGCATTCCAGATCCTAAACAGAAACTGAAGCTGCCTCCAACACACTCTCAGACAGTGCATTCCAGATCCTAAACACTCACTGAACCTGCCTCCACCACACTCTCAGACAGTGCATTCCAGATCCTAAACACTCACTGAACCTGCCTCCACCACACTCTTAGACACTGCATTCCCGATCCGAAACACTCACTGAACCTACCTACTCCGCACTCTCAGACAGTGCATTGCAAGCCTAAACACGCACTGAATCTGCCCCCATCACACTCTCAGACAGTGCATTCCAGAACCTAAACACTCACTGAACCTGCCTCCACCACACTCTCAGACACTGCATTCCAGATCCTAAACATTCACTGAACCTGCCTCCACCACACTCTCAGACACTGCATTCCAGATCCTAAACATTCACTGAACCTGCCTCCACCACACTCTCAGACACTGCATTCCAGATCCTAAACACTCACTGAACCTGCCTCCACCACACTCTCAGACAGTGCAATCCAGATCCTAAACACTCACTGAACCTGCCTCCACCACACTCTCAGACAGTGCATTCCAGATCCTAAACACTCACTGAACCTGCCTCCACCACACTCTCAGACAGTGCAATCCAGATCCTAAACACTCACTGAACCTGCCTGCACCACACTCTCAGGCAGTGCATTCCAGATACTAAACACTCAATGAACCTGCCTCCACCACACTCTCAGACAGTGCATTCCAGATCCTAAACACACACTGACCCTGCCTCCACCACACTCTCAGGCAGTGCATTCCAGATCCTCAACACACACTGAAGCTGCCTCCACCACAATCTCAGACAGTGCATTCCAGATCCTAAACACACATTGAACCAGCCTGCACCACACTCTCAGGCAGTGCATTCCAGATCCTAAACAGACACTGAAGCTGCCTCCAACACACTCTCAGACAGTGCATTCCAGAACCTAAACACACACTGAACTTGCCTCCACCACACTCTCAGACAGTGCATTCCAGATCCTAAACACTCACTGAACCTGTCTCCACCACACTCTCAGACAGTGCATTCCAGATCCTAAACACTCACTGAACCTGCCTCCACCACACTCTCAGGCAGTGCATTCCAGATGCTAAACACTCAATGAACCTGCCTCCCCCACACTCTCAGACAGTGCATTCCAGATCCTAAACACACACTGAACCTGCCGCCACCACACTCTCAGACAGTGCATTCCAGATCCAAAACACTCAATGACCCTGCCTCCACCACACTCTCAGGCAGTGCATTCCAGATCCTAAACACTCACTGAACCTGCCTCCACCACACTCTCAGACAGTGAATTCCAGATCCTCAACACACACTGAAGCTGCCTCCACCACAATCTCAGACAGTGCATTCCAGATCCTAAACAGACACTGAAGCTGCCTCCAACACACTCTCAGACAGTGCATTCCAGATCCTAAACACACACTGAACTTGCCTCCACCACACTCTCAGACAGTGCATTCCAGATCCTAAACACTCACTGAACCTGCCTCCACCACAGTCTCAGGCAGTGCATTCCAGATCCTAAACAGAAACTGAAGCTGCCTCCAACACACTCTCAGACAGTGCATTCCAGATCCTAAACACTCACTGAACCTGCCTCCACCACACTCTCAGACAGTGCATTCCAGATCCTAAACACTCACTGAACCTGCCTCCACCACACTCTCAGACAGTGCATTCCAGATCCTAAACACACACTGAAATTGCCTCCAACACACTCTCAGACAGTGCATTCCAGATCCTAAACACTCACTGAACCTGCCTCCACCACACTCTCAGACAGTGCATTCCAGATCCGAAACACTCACTGAACCTGCCTCCACCACACTCTCAGACACTGCATTCCCGATCCGAAACACTCACTGAACCTGCCTCCTCCGCACTCTCAGACAGTGCATTTCAAGCCTAAACACGCCCTGAAGCTGCCCCCACCACACTCTCAGACAGAGCATTCCAGAACCTAAACACTCACTGAACCTGCCTCCACCACACTCTCAGACACTGCATTCCAGATCCTAAACACTCACTGAACCAGCCTCCACCACAATCTCAGAGAGTGCATTCCAGATCCTAAACACTCACTGAACCTGCCTCCAATGCACTCTCAGACAGTGCATTCCAGATCCTAAACACTCACTGAACCTGCCTCCACCACACACTCAGACAGTGCATTCCAGATCCTAAACATTCACTGAACCTGCCTCCACCACACTCTCAGACAGTGCATTCCAGATCCTAAACACTCACTGAACCTGCCTCCACCACACTCTCAGACAGTGCATTCCAGATCCTAAACACTCAATGAACCTGCCTCCCACACACTCTCAGACCGTGCATTCCAGATCCAAAACACTCACTGACACTGCCTCCACCAAACTCTCAGACAGTGCATTCCAGATCCTCAACACACACTGAAGCTGCCTCCACCACAATCTCAGACAGTGCATTCCAGATCCTAAACACACATTGAACCAGCCTGCACCACACTCTCAGGCAGTGCATTCCAGATCCTAAACAGACACTGAAGCTGCCTCCAACACACTCTCAGACAGTGCATTCCAGATCCTAAACACACACTGAACTTGCCTCTACCACACTCTCAGACAGTGCATTCCAGATCCTAAACACTCACTGAACCTGCCTCCAGCACACTCTCAGGCAGTGCATTCCAGATCCTAAACAGAAACTGAAGCTGCCTCCAACACACTCTCAGACAGTGCATTCCAGATCCTAAACACTCACTGAACCTGCCTCCACCACACTCTCAGACAGTGCATTCCAGATCCTAAACACTCACTGAACCTACCTCCACCACACTCTTAGACACTGCATTCCCGATCCGAAACTCTCACTGAACCTACCTCCTCCGCACTCTCAGACAGTGCATTTCAAGCCTAAACACGCACTGAATCTGCCCCCACCACACTCTCAGACAGTGCATACCAGAACCTAAACACTCACTGAACCTGCCTCCACCACACTCTCAGACACTGCATTGCAGATCCTAAACACTCACTGAACCTGCCTCCACCACACTCTCAGACAGTGCATTCCAGATCCTAAACTCTCACTGAACCTGCCTCCAATGCACTCTCAGACAGTGCATTCCAGATCCTAAACACTCACTGAACCTGCCTCCACCACACTCTCAGACTGTGCATTCCAGCTCCTAAACACTCACTGAACTTGCCTCCACCACACACTCAGACAGTGCATTCCAGATCCTAAACATTCACTGAACCTGCCTCCACCACACTCTCAGACAGTGCATTCCAGATCCTAAACATTCACTGAACCTGCCTCCACCACAATCTCAGACAGTGCATTCCAGATCCTAAACACACATTGAACCAGCCTGCACCACACTCTCAGGCAGTGCATTCCAGATCCTAAACAGACACTGAAGCTGCCTGCAACACACTCTCAGACAGTGCATTCCAGATCCTAAACACACACTGAACTTGCCTCCACCACACTCTCAGACAGTGCATTCCAGATCCTAAACACTCACTGAACCTGCCTCCACCACACTCTCAGGCAGTGCATTCCAGATCCTAAACAGAAACTGAAGCTGCCTCCAACACACTCTCAGACAGTGCATTCCAGATCCTAAACACTCACTGAACCTGCCTCCACCACACTCTCAGACAGCGCATTCCAGATCCTAAACACTCACTGAACCTGCCTCCACCACACTCTCAGACACTGCATTCCAGATCCTAAACACTCACTGAACCTGCCTCCACCACACTCTCAGACAGTGCATTCCAGATACTAAACACTCACTGAACCTGCCTCCAATGCACTCTCAGACAGTGCATTCCAGATCCTAAACACTCACTGAACCTGCCTCCACCACACTCTCAGACAGTGCATTCCAGCTCCTAAACACTCACTGAACTTGCCTCCACCACACACTCAGACAGTGCATTCCAGATCCTAAACATTCACTGAACCTGCCTCCACCACACTCTCAGACAGTGCATTCCAGATCCTAAACACTCACTGAACCTGCCTCCACCACACACTCAGACAGTGCATTCCAGATCCTAAACATTCACTGAACCTGCCTCCACCACACTCTCAGACAGTGCATTCCAGATCCTAAACACTCACTGAACCTGCCTCCACCACACTCTCAGACAGTGCATTGCAGATCCTAAACACTCACTGAACCTGCCTCCACCACACTCTCAGGCAGTGCATTCCAGATACTAAGCACTCAGTGAACCTGCCTCCCCCACACTCTCAGACAGTGCATTCCAGATCCTAAAAATTAAATGACCCTGCCTCCACCACACTCTCAGACAGTGCATTCCAGATCCTAAACACTCACTGAACCTGCCTCCACCACACTCTCAGACAGTGCATTCCAGATCCTAAACACTCACTGAACCTGCCTCCACCACACTCTTAGAGACTGCATTCCCGATCCTAAACACTCACTGAACCTACCTACTCCGCACTCTCAGACAGTGCATTTCAAGCCTAAACACGCACTGAATCTGCCCCCACCACACTCTCAGACAGTGCATTCCAGATCCTAAACACTCACTGAACCTGCCTCCACCACACTCTCAGACAGTGCATTCCAGATCCTAAACATTCAATGAACCTGCCTCCACCACACTCTCAGACAGTGCATTCCAGATCCTAAACACACATTGAACCAGCCTGCACCACACTCTCAGGCAGTGCATTCCAGATGCTAAACAGACACTGAAGCTGCCTCCAACACACTCTCAGACTGTGCATTCCAGATCCTAAACACACACTGAACTTGCCTCCACCACACTCTCAGACAGTGCATTCCGGATCCTAAACATAAACTGAAGCTGCCTCCAACACACTCTCAGACAGTGCATTCCAGATCCTAAACACTCACTGAACCTGCCTCCAGCACACTCTCAGACAGTGCATTCCAGATCCTAAACACTCACTGAACCTGCCTCCACCACACTCTGAGACACTGCATTCACGATCCGAAACACTCACTGAACCTGCCTCATCCGCACTCTCAGACAGTGCATTTCAAGCCAAAACACGCACTGAAGCTGCCCCCACCACACTCTCAGTCAGTGCATTCCAGAACCTAAATACTCACTGAACCTGCCTCCACCACAATCTCAGACAGTGCATTCCAGATCCTAAACACACATTGAACCAGCCTGCACCACACTCTCAGGCAGTGCATTCCAGATCCTAAACAGACACTGAAGCTGCCTCCAACACACTCTCAGACAGTGCATTCCAGAACCTAAACACGCACTGAACCTGCCTGCACCACAATCTCAGACAGAGCATTCCAGATCCTAAACACACATTGAACCAGCCTGCACCACACTCTCAGGCAGTGCATTCCAGATCCTAAACACTCACTGAACCTGCCTCCACCGCACTCTCAGACAGTGCATTCCAGATCCTAAACACGCACTGAACCTGCCTCCACCACACTCTCAGACAGTGCATTCCAGATCCTAAACACTCACTGATCCTGCTTCCACCACACTCTCAGACTGTGCAATCCCGATCCTAAACACTCACTGAACCTGCCTCCAACGCACTCTCAGACAGTGCATTCCAGATCCTAAACACGCACTGAACCTGCCTCCACCACACTCTCAGACAGTGCATTCCAGATCCTAAACACACACTGAACCTGCCTCCACCACACTCTCAGGCAGTGCATTCCAGATCCTAAACACTCATTGAACCTGCCTCCACCACACTCTCAGGCAGTGCATTCCAGATCCTAAACACTCACTGAACCTGCCTCGACCAAATTCTCAGGCAGTGCATTCCAGATCCTAAACACTCACTGAACCTGCCTCCACCACACTTTCATACAGTGCATTCCAGATCCTAAACACTCACTAAACCCTCCTCCACCACACACTCAGACAGTGCATTCCAGCTCCTAAACATTCACTGAACCTGCCTCCACCACACTCTCAGACAATGCATTCCAGATCCTAAACACTCACTGAACCTGCCTCCAACACACTCTCAGACAGTGCATTCCAGATCCTAAACACTCTCTGAACCTGCCTCCTCCACACTCTCAGACAGTGCATTCCAGATCCTAAACACTCACTGAACCTGCCTCCACCACACTCTCAGACAGTGCATTCCAGATCCTAAACACTCACTGAACCTGCCTCCACCACACTCTCAGGCAGTGCATTCCAGATCCTAAACAGAAACTGAAGCTGTCTCCAACACACTCTCAGACAGTGCATTCCAGATCCTAAACAGTCACTGAACCTGCCTCCACCACACTCTCAGGCAGTGCATTCCAGATCCTAAACAGAAACTGAAGCTGTCTCCAACACACTCTCAGACTGTGCATTCCAGATCCTAAACACACACTGAACTTGCCTCCACCACACTCTCAGACAGTGCATTCCGGATCCTAAACATAAACTGAAGCTGCCTCCAACACACTCTCAGACAGTGCATTCCAGATCCTAAACACTCACTGAACCTGCCTCCAGCACACTCTCAGACAGTGCATTCCAGATCCTAAACACTCACTGAACCTGCCTCCACCACACTCTGAGACACTGCATTCACGATCCGAAACACTCACTGAACCTGCCTCATCCGCACTCTCAGACAGTGCATTTCAAGCCAAAACACGCACTGAAGCTGCCCCCACCACACTCTCAGTCAGTGCATTCCAGAACCTAAATACTCACTGAACCTGCCTCCACCACAATCTCAGACAGTGCATTCCAGATCCTAAACACACATTGAACCAGCCTGCACCACACTCTCAGGCAGTGCATTCCAGATCCTAAACAGACACTGAAGCTGCCTCCAACACACTCTCAGACAGTGCATTCCAGAACCTAAACACGCACTGAACCTGCCTGCACCACAATCTCAGACAGAGCATTCCAGATCCTAAACACACATTGAACCAGCCTGCACCACACTCTCAGGCAGTGCATTCCAGATCCTAAACACTCACTGAACCTGCCTCCACCGCACTCTCAGACAGTGCATTCCAGATCCTAAACACGCACTAAACCTGCCTCCACCACACTCTCAGACAGTGCATTCCAGATCCTAAAAACTCACTGATCCTGCTTCCACCACACTCTCAGACTGTGCAATCCCGATCCTAAACACTCACTGAACCTGCCTCCAACGCACTCTCAGACAGTGCATTCCAGATCCTAAACACGCACTGAACCTGCCTCCACCACACTCTCAGACAGTGCATTCCAGATCCTAAACACACACTGAACCTGCCTCCACCACACTCTCAGGCAGTGCATTCCAGATCCTAAACACTCATTGAACCTGCCTCCACCACACTCTCAGGCAGTGCATTCCAGATCCTAAACACTCACTGAACCTGCCTCGACCAAATTCTCAGGCAGTGCATTCCAGATCCTAAACACTCACTGAACCTGCCTCCACCACACTTTCATACAGTGCATTCCAGATCCTAAACACTCACTAAACCCTCCTCCACCACACACTCAGACAGTGCATTCCAGATCCTAAACATTCACTGAACCTGCCTCCACCACACTCTCAGACAATGCATTCCAGATCCTAAACACTCACTGAACCTGCCTCCAACACACTCTCAGACAGTGCATTCCAGATCCTAAACACTCTCTGAACCTGCCTCCTCCACACTCTCAGACAGTGCATTCCAGATCCTAAACACTCACTGAACCTGCCTCCACCACACTCTCAGACAATGCATTCCAGATCCTAAACACTCACTGAACCTGCCTCCACCACACTCTCAGGCAGTGCATTCCAGATCCTAAACAGAAACTGAAGCTGTCTCCAACACACTCTCAGACAGTGCATTCCAGATCCTAAACAGTCACTGAACCTGCCTCCACCACACTCTCAGGCAGTGCATTCCAGATCCTAAACAGAAACTGAAGCTGTCTCCAACACACTCTCAGACAGTGCATTCCAGATCCTAAACAGTCACTGAACCTGCCTCCACCACACTCTCAGACAGTGCATTCCCGATCCGAAACACTCACTGAACCTGCCTCCTCCGCACTCTCAGACAGTGCATTTCAAGCCTAAACACGCACTGAAGCTGCCCCCACCACTCTCAGACAGTGCATTCCAGAACCTAAACACTCACTGAACCTGCCTCCACCACACTCTCAAACACTGCATTCCAGAACCTAAACACTCACTGAACTTGCCTCCACCACACACTCAGACAGTGCATTCCAGATCCTAAACATTCACTGAACCTGCCTCCACCACACTCTCAGACAATGCATTCCAGATCCTAAACACACACTGAACCTGCCTCCAACGCACTCTCAGACAGTGCATTCCAGATCCTAAACACTCACTGAACCTGCCTCCACCACACTCTCAGACAGTGCATTCCAGATCCTAAACACTCACTGAACCTGCCTCCACCACACTCTCAGACAGTGCATTCCAGATCCTAAACATTCAATGAACCTGCCTCCACCACACTCTCAGGCAGTGCATTCCAGATCCTAAACAGACACTGAAGCTGCCTCCAACACACTCTCAGACTGTGCATTCCAGATCCTAAACACACACTGAACTTGCCTCCACCACACTCTCAGACAGTGCATTCCAGATCCTAAACACTCACTGAACCTGCCTCCACCACACTCTCAGGCAGTGCATTCCAGATCCTAAACAGAAACTGAAGCTGCCTCCAACACACTCTCAGACAGTGCATTCCAGATCCTAAACACTCACTGAACCTGCCTCCACCACACTCTCAGACAGTGCATTCCAGATCCTAAACACTCACTGAACCTGCCTCCACCACACTCTCAGGCAGTGGATTCCAGATCCTGAACAGAAACTGAAGCTGCCTCCAACACACTCTCAGACAGTGCATTCCAGATCCTAAACACTCACTGAACCTGCCTCCACCACACTCTCAGACACTGCATTCCCGATCCGAAACACTCACTGAACCTGCCTCCTCCGCACTCTCAGACAGTGCATTTCAAGCCTAAACACGCACTGAAGCTGCCCCCACCACTCTCAGACAGTGCATTCCAGCACCTAAACACTCACTGAACCTGCCTCCAGCACACTCTCAAACACTGCATTCCAGATCCTAAACACTCACTGAACCTGCCTCCACCACACTCTCAGACAGTGCATTCCAGATCCTAAACACTCACTGAACCTGCCTCCAATGCACTCTCAGACAGTGCATTCCAGATCCTAAACACTCACTGAACCTGCCTCCACCACACTCTCAGACAGTGCATTCCAGCTCCTAAACACTCACTGAACTTGCCTCCACCACACACTCAGACAGTGCATTCCAGATCCTAAACATTCACTGAACCTTCCTCCACCACACTCTCAGACAATGCATTCCAGATCCTAAACACACACTGAACCTGCCTGTAACGCACTGTCAGACAGTGCATTCCAGATCCTAAACACTCACTGAACCTGCCTCCACCACACTCTCAGACAGTGCATTCCAGATCCTAAACACTCACTGAACCTGCCCCCACCACACTCTCAGACAGTGCATTCCAGATCCTAAACATTCAATGAACCTGCCTCCACCACACTCTCAGACAGTGCATTCCAGATCCTAAACACACATTGAACCAGCCTGCACCACACTCTCAGGCAGTGCATTCCAGATGCTAAACAGACACTGAAGCTGCCTCCAACACACTCTCAGACTGTGCATTCCAGATCCTAAACACACACTGAACTTGCCTCCACCACACTCTCAGACAGTGCATTCCAGATCCTAAACATAAACTGAAGCTGCCTCCAACACACTCTCAGACAGTGCATTCCAGATCCTAAACACTCACTGAACCTGCCTCCAGCACACTCTCAGACAGTGCATTCCAGATCCTAAACACTCACTGAACCTGCCTCCACCACACTCTGAGACACTGCATTCACGATCCGAAACACTCACTGAACCTGCCTCCTCCGCACTCTCAGACAGTGCATTTCAAGCCTAAACACGCACTGAAGCTGCCCCCACCACACTCTCAGACAGTGCATTCCAGAACCTAAACACTCACTGAACCTGCCTCCACAACAATCTCAGACAGTGCATTCCAGATCCTAAACACACATTGAACCAGCCTGCACCACACTCTCAGGCAGTGCATTCCAGATCCTAAACAGACACTGAAGCTGCATCCAACACACTCTCAGACAGTGCATTCCAGATCCTAAACACACACTGAACTTGACTCCACCACACTCTCAGACAGTGCATTCCAGATCCTAAACACTCACTGAACCTGCCTCCACCACACTCTCAGGCAGTGCATTCCAGATCCTAAACACTCACTGAACCTGCCTCCACCACACTCTCAGACACTGCATTCCTGATCCGAAACACTCACTGAACCTGCCTCCTCCGCACTCTCAGACAGTGCATTTCAAGCCTAAACACGCATTGAAGCTGCCCCCACCACACTCTCAGACAGTGCATTCCAGAACCTAAACACTCACTGAACCTGCCTCCACCACACTCTCAGACAGTGCAATCCCGATCCTAAACACTCACTGAACCTGCCTCCACCGCACTCTCAGACAGTGCATTCCAGATCCTAAACACGCACTGAACCTGCCTCCACCACACTCTCAGACAGTGCATTCCAGATCCTAAACACTCACTGAACCTGCCTCCAATGCACTCTCAGACAGTGCATTCCAGATCCTAAACACTCACTGAACCTGCCTCCACCACACTCTCAGACAGTGCATTCCAGCTCCTAAACACTCACTGAACCTGCCTCCAGCACACTCTCAAACACTGCATTCCAGATCCTAAACACTCACGGAACCTTCCTCCAATGCACTCTCAGACAGTGCATTCCAGATCCTAAACACTCACTGAACCTGCCTCCACCACACTCTCAGACAGTGCATTCCAGCTCCTAAACACTCACTGAACCTGCCTCCACCACACTCTCAGACAGTGCATTCCAGCTCCTAAACACTCACTGAACCTGCCTCTAGCACACTCTCAAACACTGCATTCCAGATCCTAAACACTCACTGAACCTGCCTCCACCACACTCTCAGACAGTGCATTCCAGATCCTAAACACTCACTGAACCTGCCTCCAATGCACTCTCAGACAGTGCATTCCAGATCATAAACACTCACTGAACCTGCCTCCACCACACTCTCAGACAGTGCATTCCAGCTCCTAAACACTCACTGAACTTGCCTCCACCACACACTCAGACAGTGCATTCCAGATCCTAAACATTCACTGAACCTTCCTCCACCACACTCTCAGACAATGCATTCCAGATCCTAAACACACACTGAACCTGCCTCCAACGCACTCTCAGACAGTGCATTCCAGATCCTAAACACTCACTGAACCTGCCTCCACCACACTCTCAGACAGTGCATTCCAGATCCTAAACACTCACTGAACCTGCCTCCACCACACTCTCAGACAGTGCATTCCAGATCCTAAACATTCAATGAACCTGCCTCCACCACACTCTCAGACAGTGCATTCCAGATCCTAAACACACATTGAACCAGCCTGCACCACACTCTCAGGCAGTGCATTCCAGATGCTAAACAGACACTGAAGCTGCCTCCAACACACTCTCAGACTGTGCATTCCAGATCCTAAACAAACACTGAACTTGCCTCCACCACACTCTCAGACAGTGCATTCCAGATCCTAAACATAAACTGAAGCTGCCTCCAACACACTCTCAGACAGTGCATTCCAGATCCTAAACACTCACTGAACCTGCCTCCAGCACACTCTCAGACAGTGCATTCCAGATCCTAAACACTCACTGAACCTGCCTCCTCCGCACTCTCAGACAGTGCATTTCAAGCCTAAACACGCACTGAAGCTGCCCCCACCACACTCTCAGACAGTGCATTCCAGAACCTAAACACTCACTGAACCTGCCTCCAACACAATCTCAGACAGTGCATTCCAGATCCTAAACACACATTGAACCAGCCTGCACCGCACTCTCAGACAGTGCATTCCAGATCCTAAACACTCACTGAACCTGCCTCCACCACACTCTCAGACAGTGCATTCCAGATCCTAAATACTCACTGAACCTGCCTCCACCACACTCTCAGACAGTGCATTCCAGATCCTAAACACACACTGAACCTGCCTCCACCACACTCTGAGGCAGTGCATTCCAGATCCTAAACAATCACTTAACCTGCCTCCACCACACTCTCAGGCAGTGCATTCCAGATCCTAAACAATCACTGAACCTGCCTCCACCACACTCTCAGGCAGTGCATTCCAGATCCTAAACAATCACTGAACCTGCCTCCACCACACTCTCAGGCAGTGCATTCCAGATCCTAAACACTCACTGAACCTGCCACCACCACACTCTCAGGCAGTGCATTCCAGATCCTAAACATTCACTGAACCTGCCTCCACCACAATCTCAGACAGTGCATTCCAGATCCTAAACACTCACTGAACCTTCCTCCACCACACTCTCAGACAGTGATTCCAGATCCTAAACACTCACTGAACCTGCCTCCACCACACTTTCATACAGTGCATTCCAGATCCTAAACACTCTCTGAACCTGCCTCCACCACACTCTCAGACACTGCATTCCCGATCCGAAACAGTCACTGAACCTGCCTCCACCGCAATCTCAGACAGTGCATTCCAGCTCCTAAACACTCACTGAACCTGCCTCCACCACCCTCTCAGACAGTGCATTCCAGATCCTAAACACTCAATGAACCTGCCTCCCACACACTCTCAGACAGTGCATTCCAGATCCAAAACACTCACTGACCCTGCATCCACCACACTCTCAGACAGTGCAATCCCGATCCTAAACACTCACTGAACCTGCCTCCACCGCACTCTCAGACAGTGCATTCCAGATCCAAAACACTCACTGACCCTGCATCCACCACACTCTCAGGCAGTGCATTCCAGATCATAAACACGCACTGAACCTGCCTCCACCACACTCTCAGACAGTGCATTCCAGATCCTAAATACTCACTGAACCTGCCTCCACTGCACTCTCAGACAGTGCATTCCAGATCCTAAACACTCAATGAACCTGCCTCCACCACACTCTCAGACAGTGCATTCCAGATACTAAACACTCACTGAACCTGCCTCCACCGCACTCTCAGACAGTGCATTCCAGATCATAAACACGCACTGAACCTGCCTCCACCACACTCTCAGACAGTGCATTCCAGATCCTAAATACTCACTGAACCTGCCTCCACTGCACTCTCAGACAGTGCATTCCAGATCCTAAACACTCAATGAACCTGCCTCCACCACACTCTCAGACAGTGCATTCCAGATACTAAACACTCAGTGAACCTGCCTCCACCACAATCTCAGACAGTGCATTCCAGATCCTAAACATTCAATGAACCTGCCTCCACCACACTCTCAGACAGAGCATTCCAGATCCTAAACACTCACTGAAGCTGCCTCCAACACACTCTCAGACAGTGCATTCCAGATACTAAACACTCAATGAACCTGCCTCCCCCACACTCTCAGACAGTGCATTCCACATCCTAAACACTCACTGAACCTGCCTCCACCACACTCTCAGACAGTGCATTCCAGATCCTAACCACTCACTGACCCTGCCTCCACCACACTCTCATACAGTGCAATCCCGATCCTAAACACTCACTGAACCTGCCTCCACCGCACTCTCAGACAGTGCATTCCAGATCCTAAACACGCACTGAACCTGCCTCCACCACACTCTCAGGCAGTGTATTCCAGATCCTAAACACTCACTGAACCTGCCTCCACCACACTCTCAGGCGGTGCATTCCAGATCCTAAACACTCACTGAACCTGCCTCCACCACACTCTCAGGCGGTGCATTCCAGATCCTAAAAACACACTGAAGCTGCCTCCACCACACTCTCAGACAGTGCATTCCAGATCCTAAACACACACTGAACTTGCCTCCACCACACTCTCAGACAGTGAATTCCAGATCCTAAACACTCACTAAACCTGCCTCCACCACACTTTCATACAGTGCATTCCAGATCCTAAACACTCACTGAACCTGCCTCCACCACACACTCAGACAGTGCATTCCAGATCCTAAACACTCACTGAACCTGCCTCCACCACACTCTCAGACAGTGCATTCCAGATCCTAAACATTCACTGAACCTGCCTCCACCACACTCTCAGACAGTGCATTCCAGATCCTAACCACTCACTGACCCTGCCTCCACCACACTCTCATACAGTGCAATCCCGATCCTAAACACTCACTGAACCTGCCTCCACCGCACTCTCAGACAGTGCATTCCAGATCCTAAACACGCACTGAACCTGCCTCCACCACACTCTCAGGCAGTGTATTCCAGATCCTAAACACTCACTGAACCTGCCTCCACCACACTCTCAGGCGGTGCATTCCAGATCCTAAACACTCACTGAACCTGCCTCCACCACACTCTCAGGCGGTGCATTCCAGATCCTAAAAACACACTGAAGCTGCCTCCACCACACTCTCAGACAGTGCATTCCAGATCCTAAACACACACTGAACTTGCCTCCACCACACTCTCAGACAGTGAATTCCAGATCCTAAACACTCACTGAACCTGCCTCCACCACACTTTCATACAGTGCATTCCAGATCCTAAACACTCACTGAACCTGCCTCCACCACACACTCAGACAGTGCATTCCAGATCCTAAACACTCACTGAACCTGCCTCCACCACACTCTCAGACAGTGCATTCCAGATCCTAAACATTCACTGAACCTGCCTCCACCACACTCTCAGACACTGCATTCCCGATCCGAAACAGTCACTGAACCTGCCTCCACCGCAATCTCAGACAGTGCATTTCAATCCTAAACACGCACTGAACCTGCCTCCACCGCAATCTAAGACAGTGCATTCCAGCTCCTAAACACTCACTGAACTTGCCTCCACCACACTCTCAGACAGTGCATTCCAGAACCTAAACATTCACTGAACCTGCCTCCACCACACTCTCAGACAGTGCATTCCAGATCCTAAACACTCAATGAACCTGCCTCCCACACACTCTCAGACAGTGCATTCCAGATCCAAAACACTCACTGACCCTGCCTCCACCACACTCTCAGGCAGTGCAATCCCGATCCTAAACACTCACTGAACCTGCCTCCACCGCACTCTCAGACAGTGCATTCCAGATCATAAACACGCACTGAACCTGCCTCCACCACACTCTCAGACAGTGCATTCCAGACCCTAAACACTCACTGAACCTGCCTCCACCACACTCTCAGACACTGCATTCCTGATCCGAAACACTCACTGAACCTGCCTCCTCCGCACTCTCAGACAGTGAATTTCAAGCCTAAACACGCATTGAAGCTGCCCCCACCACACTCTCAGACAATGCATTCCAGAACCTAAACACTCCCTGAACCTGCCTCCACCACACTCTCAGACAGTGCAATCCCGATCCTAAACACTCACTGAACCTGCCTCCACCGCACTCTCAGACCGTGCATTCCAGATCCTAAACACTCACTGAACCTGCCTCCACCACACTCTCAGACAGTGCATTCCAGATCCTAAATACTCACTGAACCTGCCTCCACCACACTCTCAGACAGTGCATTCCAGATCCTAAACACTCACTGAACCTGCCTCCTCCGCACTCTCAGACAGTGCATTCCAGATCCTAAACACACACTGAACCTGCCTCCACCACACTCTCAGGCAGTGCATTCCAGATCCTAAACACTCACTGAACCTGCTTCCACCACACTCTCAGGCAGTGCATTCCAGATCCTAAACTCTCACTGAACCTGCCACCACCACACTCTCAGGCAGTGTATTCCAGATCCTAAACACTCACTGAACCTGACTCCACCACACTCTCAGACACTGCATTCCTGATCCGAAACAGTCACTGAACCTGCCTCCACCGCAATCTCAGACAGTACATTTCAATCCTAAACACGCACTGAACCTGCCTCCACCGCAATCTCAGACAGTGCATTCCAGCTCCTAAACACTCACTGAACTTGCCTCCACCACACTCTCAGAGGGTGCATTCCAGAACCTAAACACTCACTGAACCTGCCTCCGCCACACTCTCAGACACTGCATTCCAGATCCTAAACACGGACTGAACCTGCCTCCACCACACTCTCAGAGAATGCATTCCAGACCCTAAACACTCACTGAACCTGCCTCCAACGCACTCTCAGACAGTGCATTCCAGCTCCTAAACACTCACTGAACCTGCCTCCCACACACTCTCAGACAGTGCATCCCAAATCCTAAACACTCACTGAACCTGCCTCCACCACACTCTCAGACAGTGCATTCCAGATCCTAAACACTCACTGAACCTGCCTCCACGACACTCTCAGACAGTGCATTCCAGATCCAAAACACTCACTGAACCTGCCTCCACCACAATCTCAGACAATGCATTCCAGATCCTAAACGCTCACTGAATCTGCCTCCACCGCACTCTCAGACACTGCATTCCAGATCCTAAACACTCACTGAACCTGCCTCCACCACACTGTCAGACAGTGCATTCCAGATCCTAAACACTCACTGAAGCTGCCTCCAACACACTCTCAGACAGTGCATTCCAGATACTAAACACTCAATGAACCTGCCTCCCCCACACTCTCAGACAGTGCATTCCACATCCTAAACACTCACTGAACCTGCCTCCACCACACTCTCAGACAGTGCATTCCAGATCCTAACCACTCACTGACCCTGCCTCCACCACACTCTCATACAGTGCAATCCCGATCCTAAACACTCACTGAACCTGCCTCCACCGCACTCTCAGACAGTGCATTCCAGATCCTAAACACGCACTGAACCTGCCTCCACCACACTCTCAGGCAGTGTATTCCAGATCCTAAACACTCACTGAACCTGCCTCCACCACACTCTCAGGCGGTGCATTCCAGATCCTAAACACTCACTGAACCTGCCTCCACCACACTCTCAGGCGGTGCATTCCAGATCCTAAAAACACACTGAAGCTGCCTCCACCACACTCTCAGACAGTGCATTCCAGATCCTAAACACACACTGAACTTGCCTCCACCACACTCTCAGACAGTGAATTCCAGATCCTAAACACTCACTAAACCTGCCTCCACCACACTTTCATACAGTGCATTCCAGATCCTAAACACTCACTGAACCTGCCTCCACCACACACTCAGACAGTGCATTCCAGATCCTAAACACTCACTGAACCTGCCTCCACCACACTCTCAGACAGTGCATTCCAGATCCTAAACATTCACTGAACCTGCCTCCACCACACTCTCAGACAGTGCATTCCAGATCCTAACCACTCACTGACCCTGCCTCCACCACACTCTCATACAGTGCAATCCCGATCCTAAACACTCACTGAACCTGCCTCCACCGCACTCTCAGACAGTGCATTCCAGATCCTAAACACGCACTGAACCTGCCTCCACCACACTCTCAGGCAGTGTATTCCAGATCCTAAACACTCACTGAACCTGCCTCCACCACACTCTCAGGCGGTGCATTCCAGATCCTAAACACTCACTGAACCTGCCTCCACCACACTCTCAGGCGGTGCATTCCAGATCCTAAAAACACACTGAAGCTGCCTCCACCACACTCTCAGACAGTGCATTCCAGATCCTAAACACACACTGAACTTGCCTCCACCACACTCTCAGACAGTGAATTCCAGATCCTAAACACTCACTGAACCTGCCTCCACCACACTTTCATACAGTGCATTCCAGATCCTAAACACTCACTGAACCTGCCTCCACCACACACTCAGACAGTGCATTCCAGATCCTAAACACTCACTGAACCTGCCTCCACCACACTCTCAGACAGTGCATTCCAGATCCTAAACATTCACTGAACCTGCCTCCACCACACTCTCAGACACTGCATTCCCGATCCGAAACAGTCACTGAACCTGCCTCCACCGCAATCTCAGACAGTGCATTTCAATCCTAAACACGCACTGAACCTGCCTCCACCGCAATCTAAGACAGTGCATTCCAGCTCCTAAACACTCACTGAACTTGCCTCCACCACACTCTCAGACAGTGCATTCCAGAACCTAAACATTCACTGAACCTGCCTCCACCACACTCTCAGACAGTGCATTCCAGATCCTAAACACTCAATGAACCTGCCTCCCACACACTCTCAGACAGTGCATTCCAGATCCAAAACACTCACTGACCCTGCCTCCACCACACTCTCAGGCAGTGCAATCCCGATCCTAAACACTCACTGAACCTGCCTCCACCGCACTCTCAGACAGTGCATTCCAGATCATAAACACGCACTGAACCTGCCTCCACCACACTCTCAGACAGTGCATTCCAGACCCTAAACACTCACTGAACCTGCCTCCACCACACTCTCAGACACTGCATTCCTGATCCGAAACACTCACTGAACCTGCCTCCTCCGCACTCTCAGACAGTGAATTTCAAGCCTAAACACGCATTGAAGCTGCCCCCACCACACTCTCAGACAATGCATTCCAGAACCTAAACACTCCCTGAACCTGCCTCCACCACACTCTCAGACAGTGCAATCCCGATCCTAAACACTCACTGAACCTGCCTCCACCGCACTCTCAGACCGTGCATTCCAGATCCTAAACACTCACTGAACCTGCCTCCACCACACTCTCAGACAGTGCATTCCAGATCCTAAATACTCACTGAACCTGCCTCCACCACACTCTCAGACAGTGCATTCCAGATCCTAAACACTCACTGAACCTGCCTCCTCCGCACTCTCAGACAGTGCATTCCAGATCCTAAACACACACTGAACCTGCCTCCACCACACTCTCAGGCAGTGCATTCCAGATCCTAAACACTCACTGAACCTGCTTCCACCACACTCTCAGGCAGTGCATTCCAGATCCTAAACTCTCACTGAACCTGCCACCACCACACTCTCAGGCAGTGTATTCCAGATCCTAAACACTCACTGAACCTGACTCCACCACACTCTCAGACACTGCATTCCCGATCCGAAACAGTCACTGAACCTGCCTCCACCGCAATCTCAGACAGTACATTTCAATCCTAAACACGCACTGAACCTGCCTCCACCGCAATCTCAGACAGTGCATTCCAGCTCCTAAACACTCACTGAACTTGCCTCCACCACACTCTCAGAGGGTGCATTCCAGAACCTAAACACTCACTGAACCTGCCTCCGCCACACTCTCAGACACTGCATTCCAGATCCTAAACACGGACTGAACCTGCCTCCACCACACTCTCAGAGAATGCATTCCAGACCCTAAACACTCACTGAACCTGCCTCCAACGCACTCTCAGACAGTGCATTCCAGCTCCTAAACACTCACTGAACCTGCCTCCCACACACTCTCAGACAGTGCATCCCAAATCCTAAACACTCACTGAACCTGCCTCCACCACACTCTCAGACAGTGCATTCCAGATCCTAAACACTCACTGAACCTGCCTCCACGACACTCTCAGACAGTGCATTCCAGATCCAAAACACTCACTGAACCTGCCTCCACCACAATCTCAGACAATGCATTCCAGATCCTAAACGCTCACTGAATCTGCCTCCACCGCACTCTCAGACACTGCATTCCAGATCCTAAACACTCACTGAACCTGCCTCCACCACACTGTCAGACAGTGCATTCCAGATCCTAAACACTCACTGAAGCTGCCTCCAACACACTCTCAGACAGTGCATTCCAGATACTAAACACTCAATGAACCTGCCTCCCCCACACTCTCAGACAGTGCATTCCACATCCTAAACACTCACTGAACCTGCCTCCACCACACTCTCAGACAGTGCATTCCAGATCCTAAACACTCACTGACCCTGCCTCCACCACACTCTCAGACAGTGCAATCCCGATCCTAAACACTCACTGAACCTGCCTCCACCGCAATCTCAGACAGTGCATTCCAGCTCCTAAACACTCACTGAACTTGCCTCCACCACACTCTCAGAGGGTGCATTCCAGAACCTAAACATTCACTGAACCTGCCTCCACCACACTCTCAGACAGTGCATTCCAGATCCTAAACACTCAATGAACCTGCCTCCCACACACTCTCAGACAGTGCATTCCAGATCCTAAACACTCACTGAACCTGCCGCCACCACACTCTCAGACAGTGCATTCCAGATTCAAAACACTCACTGACCCTGCCTCCACCACACTCTCAGGCAGTGCATTCCAGATCCTAAACACTCACTGAACCTGCCTCGACCACACTCTCAGACAGTGCAATCCCGATCCTAAACACTCACTGAACCTGCCTCCACCGCACTCTCAGACAGTGCATTCCAGATCCTAAATACTCACTGAACCTGCCTCCACCACACTCTCAGACAGTGCATTCCAGATACTAAACACTCAGTGAACCTGCCTCCACCACAATCTCAGACAGTTCATTCCAGATCCTAAACATTCAATGAACCTGCCACCACCACACTCGCAGACAGTGCATTCCAGATCCTAAACACTCACTGAACCTGGCTCCACCACACTCTCAGACAGTGCATTCCAGATCCTAAACACTCACTGAACCTGCCTCCACCACACTCTCAGGCAGTGCATTCCAGATCCTAAACACTCACTGAACCTGCCTCCACCACACTCTCAGACACTGCATTCCTGATCCGAAACACTCACTGAACCTGCCTCCTCCGCACTCTCAGACAGTGCATTTCAAGCCTAAACACGCATTGAAGCTGCCCCCACCACACTCTCAGACAGTGCATTCCAGAACCTAAACACTCACTGAACCTGCCTCCACCACACTCTCAGACAGTGCAATCCCGATCCTAAACACTCACTGAACCTGCCTCCACCGCACTCTCAGACAGTGCATTCCAGATCCTAAACACGCACTGAACCTGCCTCCACCACACTCTCAGACAGTGCATTCCAGATCCTAAACACTCACTGAACCTGCCTCCAATGCACTCTCAGACAGTGCATTCCAGATCCTAAACACTCACTGAACCTGCCTCCACCACACTCTCAGACAGTGCATTCCAGCTCCTAAACACTCACTGAACCTGCCTCCAGCACACTCTCAAACACTGCATTCCAGATCCTAAACACTCACGGAACCTGCCTCCAATGCACTCTCAGACAGTGCATTCCAGATCCTAAACACTCACTGAACCTGCCTCCACCACACTCTCAGACAGTGCATTCCAGCTCCTAAACACTCACTGAACCTGCCTCCACCACAGTCTCAGACAGTGCATTCCAGCTCCTAAACACTCACTGAACCTGCCTCTAGCACACTCTCAAACACTGCATTCCAGATCCTAAACACTCACTGAACCTGCCTCCACCACACTCTCAGACAGTGCATTCCAGATCCTAAACACTCACTGAACCTGCCTCCAATGCACTCTCAGACAGTGCATTCCAGATCATAAACACTCACTGAACCTGCCTCCACCACACTCTCAGACAGTGCATTCCAGCTCCTAAACACTCACTGAACTTGCCTCCACCACACACTCAGACAGTGCATTCCAGATCCTAAACATTCACTGAACCTTCCTCCACCACACTCTCAGACAATGCATTCCAGATCCTAAACACACACTGAACCTGCCTCCAACGCACTCTCAGACAGTGCATTCCAGATCCTAAACACTCACTGAACCTGCCTCCACCACACTCTCAGACAGTGCATTCCAGATCCTAAACACTCACTGAACCTGCCTCCACCACACTCTCAGACAGTGCATTCCAGATCCTAAACATTCAATGAACCTGCCTCCACCACACTCTCAGACAGTGCATTCCAGATCCTAAACACACATTGAACCAGCCTGCACCACACTCTCAGGCAGTGCATTCCAGATGCTAAACAGACACTGAAGCTGCCTCCAACACACTCTCAGACTGAGCATTCCAGATCCTAAACAAACACTGAACTTGCCTCCACCACACTCTCAGACAGTGCATTCCAGATCCTAAACATAAACTGAAGCTGCCTCCAACACACTCTCAGACAGTGCATTCCAGATCCTAAACACTCACTGAACCTGCCTCCAGCACACTCTCAGACAGTGCATTCCAGATCCTAAACACTCACTGAACCTGCCTCCTCCGCACTCTCAGACAGTGCATTTCAAGCCTAAACACGCACTGAAGCTGCCCCCACCACACTCTCAGACAGTGCATTCCAGAACCTAAACACTCACTGAACCTGCCTCCACCACAATCTCAGACAGTGCATTTCAGATCCTAAACACACATTGAACCAGCCTGCACCGCACTCTCAGACAGTGCATTCCAGATCCTAAACACTCACTGAACCTGCCTCCACCACACTCTCAGACAGTGCATTCCAGATCCTAAATACTCACTGAACCTGCCTCCACCACACTCTCAGACAGTGCATTCCAGATCCTAAACACACACTGAACCTGCCTCCACCACACTCTGAGGCAGTGCATTCCAGATCCTAAACAATCACTTAACCTGCCTCCACCACACTCTCAGGCAGTGCATTCCAGATCCTAAACAATCACTGAACCTGCCTCCACCACACTCTCAGGCAGTGCATTCCAGATCCTAAACAATCACTGAACCTGCCTCCACCACACTCTCAGGCAGTGCATTCCAGATCCTAAACACTCACTGAACCTGCCACCACCACACTCTCAGGCAGTGCATTCCAGATCCTAAACACTCACTGAACCTGCCTCCACCACAATCTCAGACAGTGCATTCCAGATCCTAAACACTCACTGAACCTCCCTCCACCACACTCTCAGACAGTGATTCCAGATCCTAAACACTCACTGAACCTGCCTCCACCACACTTTCATACAGTGCATTCCAGATCCTAAACACTCTCTGAACCTGCCTCCACCACACTCTCAGACACTGCATTCCCGATCCGAAACAGTCACTGAACCTGCCTCCACCGCAATCTCAGACAGTGCATTCCAGCTCCTAAACACTCACTGAACCTGCCTCCACCACCCTCTCAGACAGTGCATTCCAGATCCTAAACACTCAATGAACCTGCCTCCCACACACTCTCAGACAGTGCATTCCAGATCCAAAACACTCACTGACCCTGCATCCACCACACTCTCAGGCAGTGCATTCCAGATACTAAACACTCACTGAACCTGCCTCCACCACACTCTCAGACAGTGCAATCCCGATCCTAAACACTCACTGAACCTGCCTCCACCGCACTCTCAGACAGTGCATTCCAGATCCAAAACACTCACTGACCCTGCATCCACCACACTCTCAGGCAGTGCATTCCAGATCATAAACACGCACTGAACCTGCCTCCACCACACTCTCAGACAGTGCATTCCAGATCCTAAATACTCACTGAACCTGCCTCCACTGCACTCTCAGACAGTGCATTCCAGATCCTAAACACTCAATGAACCTGCCTCCACCACACTCTCAGACAGTGCATTCCAGATATAAACACTCACTGAACCTGCCTCCACCGCACTCTCAGACAGTGCATTCCAGATCATAAACACGCACTGAACCTGCCTCCACCACACTCTCAGACAGTGCATTCCAGATCCTAAATACTCACTGAACCTGCCTCCACTGCACTCTCAGACAGTGCATTCCAGATCCTAAACACTCAATGAACCTGCCTCCACCACACTCTCAGACAGTGCATTCCAGATACTAAACACTCAGTGAACCTGCCTCCACCACAATCTCAGACAGTGCATTCCAGATCCTAAACATTCAATGAACCTGCCTCCACCACACTCTCAGACAGAGCATTCCAGATCCTAAACACTCACTGAAGCTGCCTCCAACACACTCTCAGACAGTGCATTCCAGATACTAAACACTCAATGAACCTGCCTCCCCCACACTCTCAGACAGTGCATTCCACATCCTAAACACTCACTGAACCTGCCTCCACCACACTCTCAGACAGTGCATTCCAGATCCTAACCACTCACTGACCCTGCCTCCACCACACTCTCATACAGTGCAATCCCGATCCTAAACACTCACTGAACCTGCCTCCACCGCACTCTCAGACAGTGCATTCCAGATCCTAAACACGCACTGAACCTGCCTCCACCACACTCTCAGGCAGTGTATTCCAGATCCTAAACACTCACTGAACCTGCCTCCACCACACTCTCAGGCGGTGCATTCCAGATCCTAAACACTCACTGAACCTGCCTCCACCACACTCTCAGACAGTGCATTCCAGATCCTAAACACACACTGAACTTGCCTCCACCACACTCTCAGACAGTGAATTCCAGATCCTAAACACTCACTAAACCTGCCTCCACCACACTTTCATACAGTGCATTCCAGATCCTAAACACTCACTGAACCTGCCTCCACCACACACTCAGACAGTGCATTCCAGATCCTAAACACTCACTGAACCTGCCTCCACCACACTCTCAGACAGTGCATTCCAGATCCTAAACATTCACTGAACCTGCCTCCACCACACTCTCAGACAGTGCATTCCAGATCCTAACCACTCACTGACCCTGCCTCCACCACACTCTCATACAGTGCAATCCCGATCCTAAACACTCACTGAACCTGCCTCCACCGCACTCTCAGACAGTGCATTCCAGATCCTAAACACGCACTGAACCTGCCTCCACCACACTCTCAGGCAGTGCATTCCAGATCCTAAACACTCACTGAACCTGCCTCCACCACACTCTCAGACAGTGCATTCCAGATCCTAAACACTCACTGAACCTGCCTCCACCACACTCTCAGGCGGTGCATTCCAGATCCTAAACACTCACTGAACCTGCCTCCACCACACTCTCAGGCGGTGCATTCCAGATCCTAAAAACACACTGAAGCTGCCTCCACCACACTCTCAGACAGTGCATTCCAGATCCTAAACACACACTGAACTTGCCTCCACCACACTCTCAGACAGTGAATTCCAGATCCTAAACACTCACTGAACCTGCCTCCACCACACTTTCATACAGTGCATTCCAGATCCTAAACACTCACTGAACCTGCCTCCACCACACACTCAGACAGTGCATTCCAGATCCTAAACACTCACTGAACCTGCCTCCACCACACTCTCAGACAGTGCATTCCAGATCCTAAACATTCACTGAACCTGCCTCCACCACACTCTCAGACACTGCATTCCCGATCCGAAACAGTCACTGAACCTGCCTCCACCGCAATCTCAGACAGTGCATTTCAATCCTAAACACGCACTGAACCTGCCTCCACCGCAATCTAAGACAGTGCATTCCAGCTCCTAAACACTCACTGAACTTGCCTCCACCACACTCTCAGACAGTGCATTCCAGAACCTAAACATTCACTGAACCTGCCTCCACCACACTCTCAGACAGTGCATTCCAGATCCTAAACACTCAATGAACCTGCCTCCCACACACTCTCAGACAGTGCA